>NW_017537391.1:40990-46312 GCF_001853355.1 Bactrocera latifrons | reverse complement strand
AGCCGAGTAGAAAATCGTTCGGCTGTCTGTTGTGATTGCAGCTTCTCGACGTCGAACCTTCCTTGCGTTTGATGGCGTGCGTTTTTTGCTGCACAGAGGACCATGCGAATCTTCGCTGCAACAAGACAGTGGTSCGAGTCGATGTTAGGACCTCGCAGTGCACGCACATCTAAAACACTGGAGACGTRTCTTCCGTCTATCACAACATGATCGATCTGGTTGGTAGTTTTTCGATCCGGGGACAGCCAGGTAGCTTGATGAAACTTCTTATGCTGGAATCTAGTACTACAGATAACCATATTTCGGGCCCCGGCGAGTCGATCAGCCTCAACCCATTTGGGGATGTTTCCTCGTGGAGGCTGAATTTACCGACCGTAGTGCCAAAGATACCTTCTTTGCCCACCCTGGCGTTAAAGTCGCCAAGCACGATTTTGACATCGTGGTGGGGGCAGCTCCCATAAGTGCTTTCCAAACACTCATAAAAGGCATTTTTGGTCCCATCGCCTTCTCTTCCGTCGGGGCGTGGGCGCAAATCAGCGATATGTTGAAGAACCTCGCTTTGATGCGGATTGTGGCTAGACGTTCTTTCACCGGGGTGAATGATAGTACTCGGCGACGGAGTCTCTCTCCCACACCAAACTTGCGCTCCTTTATATGGCCACTGGAGTGAATGCCACAAAGAGCTACTCTGCTCTGTCCTTGTCCCGTTCATCGCATTTCTTGGATGGCGGTGATGTCAGCCTTTATTTTCACGATCAACCAGCTGGGCAGCGGCACCTTCCCAATTAAGGGGCCGGACATTCCAGGAGCATGCCCTCAATGCGTAGTCCTTATTTCGTTTGGGGTGGTCGTCAACAAAGTGGGGTCTCTCATCCGAGGCTGTTGTTGCGTTGTCATTGGGGTGGTTTTTTTACGTGGCGGGTCCCAAACCCAGCGCACAACCCTATGCAGGGAATGTGTCACCTTCTCACTTTAGCTCACCTTCAAACGGATGCTCTTAGGCTACCCAGAGGATACTTGGTCAAGGACCGGAAGTCGTAAGCTGCTTGAGTCATATGTAAAAGAATCGTTTCTGGCCACTCCCAAGTGAATGGCGATCAGAAAACTTTCCTCACTTGCATGAACTTCTCATTTTAAATCCATTCTTGGACTCTAATGGATTAATTAGGGCAAATGGAAGATTAGCCAACTTCAGCCTGAGCTATAACGAATAACATTTCATCATTATTCCAGAGAATTCCCGTTTTTCTTACCTATTTCTAGTATATCTGCACCAGCTCACACTGCATGGTGAGCATCATTTAATGTCAAGAATTTTATATACCCCGACTAAAGCCAAAAATCAAAGGGACGCTTTTCTTGTGTAAACCATATACCATGTAGAAACACAAAATGCGTACGTAGATCATGGCAGCTTTACCACCTGAACCCTGCAATTGTGCTCTACCTTTTACCATCACTGGAGTTGATTTTGCTGGACCTTTCCAGAAAAAGGCCTCCATGTTAAGGTCTTCTACATTTAGAAAAGGATATGTCTTTGTATGTTTTACGACAAAGGCAGTACACTTCGAGCTTTATTCAGATTTGACTACTGCGACTTTTCTTGCAGCATTTGCACGCTTTATCGGACGACGCGGATTTCCTTCAAAAATAATGAGCGACAATGGGAAGAACTTTGTCGGAGCCCAAAGAGCAACAGAGAAGGAATTTATAAACTTCATGAAAGAAGTCTCCCCTGAAATTGTTAACAAATACAAATAACACCCCAAGGGATCGATTGACAATTTATGGGCGGACTTTGGGAAGCAGCACTAAAAAGCTTTAAGTCCCATTTGAAGAAAACGGCTGGTAATCATTAATTCAATTATGAGGAGTTTACTTCACTACTCACTCGTCTCCAAGCCGTGTTAAATTCAATACCCATATCACCACTCTCACAAGATCCCTCCGATTTCACAGCTCTTACACCTGGACACTTTCTGAGAGGAGCTCCTCTTCTCGCCATACCTGAGACAGAAGGAGACTCACTCACTTTAATAAATCGATGGGAAAGAATCAAGATTCTCCATCACGAATTCAGCCACAGATGGAAGGAAGACTGTCTCAAGGATCTCCATAAGAGATATTGATGGAAAACAGACCAGAAGGAAGTTAATGCAGGAGAATGTGTCATCATACAGGACACACACACATCACAGGACGAATGCCTTCCTCCAACAGAATGGCGACTAGGCTGCATTGAAAAAGTTCATCGAGGATCAGATGGTCACATAAGAGTAATCGATGTTCGAACACAAACCGGCATATTAACTCGACCAGTCACTAAACTGTGTTTTCTTCCAAACAGCAAAGAACAACTTCAACCAAAACCGCAAAATAACTCTCAAAATTATTCGAAAAAGTAATAAGTCAATTCCGCTACTTCGAAATAAACCCGCTTCATAATCCGTATGTAAAAAAGTTTAGTTTAAAGGCAGTTTAAATTCAAATTTAACCGTATTTTTTGGGCACAGGTACATATGTATAGATATGTAGCTACAACAACTACATTATAACATTATAAACAAAATCAATTTAATGCAATTTTATATTCCCATAGAAATGGACGTAGAGGAGACCCAAACGAAATCGCTACAGCCAAAATGTCGGTTGCTGCTCCAACGACCAGGGTTATGCGGCCACCGGCATCCGCCGAAGCAGTCAGGGAGATAAGAGAAGAGCAGCTATTGGAGCCACATGAGCCTCCATGTTGCAGTTTATGCCATCGCCCACACGCCACGTTTATCGCCAGGAACAACGACGCTCAACAGGATTGAGCGCTGTACTCAATTCACTACAACAGCTGCAGAGGCTCCTAGCCGATTAATTCGCCTAGGGGGCCGGAATGTTCTGGAACATACGACATCGGATCACCTCACGTCACATCACAACACCTCACCACACAACAGTTCACAGCACACACCATTACACTCACACTGCTCATTACTACAACACAACAACCACACGATTATCAACGAGACGACTCGTAACCAGCTAATGGTTCACCATCCATTCACCACCCAAACTATCAAAAAGGATTGATCCGACCGGGATCGGCCTCTTACCCTTTTCAACCGTGAAGCAACATCGTCGTTCACGATATTTAGTTTCTTCATTTGTGATCCGCAACTATTCATTTTTCCAAAAACGCAATCACCGCAATTTCTTTTTTTATAATCGCCAAGTACCGAGAGTGAGGTGGAGCACCGAGTTCGCTAACAGTTCGCAATATTATATGGTGAAATAAATATTTTATAACGAGTGTGGAAATCAGTGCGTTTTATTTTCCATCTCATAGGTATACTATAGCAAGTAAGTACACTAGTGGCGCACGTTAACAAATCTGGAAAGACGATGGCTAGAATAATAAAAGTGTTTTTTGGGGGATAGTACTTTATACGAACGGCGGAGGAATGGTAACTGGCGAAGATAAATGGATAACATACGGTTGTGGTCGAAGGCCGGTGAATCGGCCCAAAGAGTGGATAAGCCGGAATTGACACCTGGCTAAATGAGCACCTGACCCCCCTCTTCATATAATACTTCTACACCCCACACAAAGACACCATACTCAACACGACTACATCATCCATATCATCCACACATCATACTCCACACATCTACACCATATTCATCATCCACACCCCACACTCAACACACCGGCATCATCTACACCACACACGAGGACACCAAACACATTCAACAAAAGGGACTGGCGGACGGCGCCCAACTCTCTTTTTCATTCGATCCGTGCGCATATACGTTCCGCCAGTCAACTATAAGTTTTTTTCCGCTTCTTAATCCTAGAAGCAAAGGTGAGTTTGACGCGAGCTTCTTATACTCTCGCAACAAAGTTGCTAAAGAGGGTATTATAGTTTTGTTCACATAACGGTTGTTTGTAAGTCCTAAAACTAAAAGAGTCAGATATAGGGTTATATATACCAAAGTGATCAGGGTGACGAGTAGAGTTGAAATCCGGATGCCTGTCCTTCTGTCCGCCCGTCCGTGCAAACTGTAACTTKAGTAAAAATTGAGATATCATGATGAAACTTGGTACACGTATTTCTTGGCTCCATAAGAAGGTTAAGTTCGAAGATGGGCAAAATCGGCCCACTGCCGCGCCCACAAAATGGCGGAAACCGAAAACTTATAAAGAGTCATAACTAAGCCATAAATAAAGATATTAAAATGAAATGTGGCACAAAGAATCGCATTAGGGAGGGGCATATTTGCACGTAATTTTTTTGGAAAAGTGGGCGTGGCCCCTCCCCCTACTAACTTTTTTGTACATATCTCGAAAACTACTATAGATATGTCAACGTAACTGCACAGAGTCGTTTTTTTTAGGCATTTCCATATACAGTTCAAAACTGGAAGAAATCGGATAATAACCACGCCCACCTCCCATACAAAGGTTATGTTGAAAATCACTAAAAGTGTGTTAACCGACTAACAAAAAAACGTCAGAAACACTAATTTTACGGAAAAAATGTCAGAAGGAAGCTGCATCCAGGCTTTTTTTAGAAATTGAAAATGGGCATGGCGTCGCCCATTTTTGGACCAAAAAGAAATCTCGATTGTCACTTTATCGTGCGAGAGTATAAAATGTTCGGTGACACCCGAACTTAGCCCTTCCTTACTTGTTTTATAATATTTTTCTAACATCCGGGAAGGTTTTGCTGTGTGTTTAGTGGGATTGGAAGGAAATCATCCACTATGAGCAACTCCCATACTCAACAGAACTCAGACACTTAATTCTACCATCTATTGCGAGCAATTGGATAGCTTGAAGCAGGCGATCGGCCAGAATTGGATCCCAGCACACACACCACCTTGATGACTCGTCAGAAGCTACGGGAGCTCACATGGGAGGTTTATCGCATCCACCATATAGCCCGGATATAGCGTCAACTGATTACCACCTGTTCCTGACCATGGCGAACGCCCTTGTTAGTGTAAAGTTGAACTCAAAAGAGGCTTGTGAAAAGTGGGTCTCCGAGTTCTTCGCAAATAAAGAGGGGGGCTTCTACGAGAGGGATATTATGAAGTTGCCGTCTAGATGGAAACATATTATCGAACGAAACGATGCATATTTGAACTAAATCCGATCACCGTAACACTTTTTACAAAGCATTGAATAAAGAGCAAAAAAGAGGAATTGAGATATTTGACAACCTTAAATTTAAGTCATACATCCTTTCTAACTATCGGGTGATTTTTTAAGAGCTTGATAACTTTTTTAAAAAAAAAAACGCATAAAATTTGCAAAATCTCATCGGTTCT
>NW_017537391.1:32107-39720 GCF_001853355.1 Bactrocera latifrons | reverse complement strand
ATACTGAGCATCTTTCTCTTTGACACCATGTCTGATATCCCACGTGATCTGTCAAATACTAATGCATGAAAATCCTAACCTCAAAAAAATCACCCGATATTTGATTATTATTATCTTATTTCTTTGTAACCCATATGACTATGGCTTGCTAGCTACTAAATGTGCCATTTGCTTCTGCCATTACTGATAGCAGTACACCCAGTAGGCTTAGTATCACCATAGTTATCTGGATTTTTCAGAAAATTGGTTATTGTGTTCCTATGCCTCTTTACAAAAACAACAATTTGGGCAACTTTCATTACAGATTAACTCATTCCTTTAATCAATCCACGTTCTTCATCTGATAATTCAGTTCCACTTGGCATTATCCTAGAAATTTAGAAAATGTAATTTATTTTAATTATTATTTTTGCCTTAAATCTTTATTTTTGTACTTACATTAAAAATCCCTTTTTTCTACTGATATAAGTAAAACGTATAAGTAAAAGCACAAATAGTTCATTTTGCATATAAAATTATTTTACACGTTAGTTGTGACTTACTTCATTAAAAATAACGCTACGGTGATTACGATGCGAGTATAAATTGTTTACATGCTAAACCATTAAGTACTTAATTAAAAGAAAATTGTATTGTAAATATGGAATTTTGCCGTACAGTTACAGAAAAAAACCGTTTTACAAGTATGTATTTACATTATTTGACTGAAGTATTTTTTGTCATTCAACTAAATTTAGATAGAATTTGGTAGACTTGTATTTCATACATATCTAAAGGACTATGATATTTTTCACATTTTTTGTGTACCTCATTATGACTCGCAAACGTAAATCAAATCTTTCCAGATCTCACAAAGACCTTGAGACATGAAAACTGCTTTCCAGCAAGAATCTACTTATCATGCGGTACAGCGAAGACGTGAGCAAGCAGCCCCGCGTCAGAAGCAATAACTAGAGAAACTTTTGTACAAGCAACTTTTGCAAGCATTCGGCGTTAGGAATATGCTATCCGCATAGCTTCTCAGCGAGCATCAGAGACATCTGAAGAGGCAGTTTTTAAAAAAATGCGCAGGCGGCCATTCAGCGGTCCACTCAAACCCTGTTGCTATTGCATACTTACTCAGTCCAGCCAACAGTTAAGGTTATCTGTTAGAATATTTTGGAGCTAACGGATAATTGTGACTGTCAAATAATACACAAAGAATTTGAAATAATTCAATCATCAATAAAAAACGAATTTGGAATATAATTCAATTATTCTCACTTTTTTCCAATTTTAGCAAGTTATATCAAAACATCTCAATTTTTACTCAAGTTACAGCTTTCACGAACGGATGCACAGACAGACAGTCACCCAGATTTCAACTTGTCTCGTTATCCTTATCATTTCTAGTATGTACTTGTAGCTCTACATATATTTACCCTTAGGTGGGTAGTCGAGAAAGTCTTTTCGTATTTCTAATCAAATTTTAACTTATTATTTTTTTATATCTATAACACCGATCAAATCGATTTTTAGGCCTGACATTGACATGTTAAATTTTAGTTTCAAAAGCCGTTATTAAGTGGCGGGTCTCAAACCCAGCGTACAACCCTTGTTATAGTTTCTTAAAGTAGCAAAGTGTTTTAATTAATATTTTTTGCACAAAGTGACATGATCAGTTTTCTTGAAATTATTATTAGCAATTGCAAATGAGTTGGTCGAAATGAGGGTGGTAGTTGTTAAAGATAAACCCTAACCACGCTGAAAGGATTCGTAGGAGACGTTGTCAATACTTACTTATACCCAGAGGTAAAAAAAAAAGTGTTAAATGACTTGCTAATTATACTCGCGCAACAAAGTTGCGAAAGAGAGTATTATAGTTTTGTTCACATAACGGTTGCTTGTAAGTCCTAAAACTAAAAGGGTCAGATATAGGGTTACATATATCAGGGTGACGAGTAGAGTTGAAATCCGGATGTCCGTGTGTCCGTCTGTCCGTCCGTCCGTGCAAGCTATAACTTGTCATAACTAGTCATAACTAAGCCATAAATAAAGATATTAAAATGAAATTTGACACAAAGGATCTCTCCCTAATGTAGGCATATTTGGACGTAATTTTTTTTTTTAAGTGGGCGTGGCCCCGCCCCCTACTAATTTTTTTGTACATATCTCGAAAACTACTTTGGCTATGTCAATCAAACTGTATAGAGTTGTTTCATTTAGGCATTTCAATATACAGTTCAAAAATGGAAGAAATCGGATAATAACCACGCCCACCTCCCATACAAAGGTTATGTTGAAAATCACTAAAAGTGCGTTAACCGACTAACAAAAAACGTCAGAAACACTAAATCTTACAGAAGAAATGTCAGAAGGAAGCTGCATCCAGGCTTTTTTTAAAAATTGAAAATGGGCGTGGCGTCGCCCATTTATGGATCAAAAACCATATCTCAGGAAGCACTCGACCGATTTCAATGAAATTCGGTATATAATATTTTCTTAGCACCCTGATGACTGAAATCTCGATTATCACTTTATCATGCGAGAGTATAAAATGTTCGGTGACACCCGAACTTAGCCTCTCCTTACTTGTTTTCTTTGTTTTTGTAGATTATGGTTTGACAGGTTTATTGTATTGTACGTACTTAAAGTGAAAACGAAAACAATTCAAGAGTTTATCATTTAAAAAATTGATCATTTTTGCAGGGTGTCATGCAATATTTGCATAATGTAGCTTTATAATGAGGGAACATCTTCATCGAGAAAAGAAAATGTTATAAGTAACAGATACCCAATCTCAGACATGATATTAATTTTATTAAATAAGAGAAGCTCTACTTTCCTTTCAAGAAAAAAGTCCGCCTTCTCAGTCAAGCATTTCTCAAAGAGCCTTTGATAACATATAAAGAGTAGAAATTGAACAAACCTATATAGTTTCAATTGATAATAATAGCATATTCTAGCTCAACTATAGAACACGGATATTGAAAAAACCTTTAGTAAATTATATAACGCTAACGCTTTGACGAATGCCTATGGAAAAATCTGAATTTTTCCAAGAAAGTGCTGAGATTTTGAGCTTTACATAATCAAAAGATGGAATAAAACTTACTAAGATCAAATTAAAAATGTAATAAATTTTGAAGTCCCAAACAGCTAATCCTCTTCTTTTTTACTGGCGTGGAAACCACTTACACGGTTATAGCCGAGGTAACAACAGCGCGCCAGTCGTTTCTTCTTTTCGCAAGGGGGCGCCAATTGGATAATCCAAGTGAACCCAGGTCCTTCTCCACATAGTCCTTCCAACGGAGTGGAGGTCCTCGCCTTCGTCTGTTCCCCCCGCGCGTACTTTGTCGACTACTTTCAGGACTGGAATCCTGATCCATCCCTCTGGACCTTATAGCAGGACGGGAATAATGAGTGACTTATTGTGATTGTATCTTCTCGGTTTGATTCTGCAGCTGGAATTATTTTCTCCAGAAGAAGGTTGAAGAAGTCACATGATAGGGAATCGCCTTGTCTGAAACCTCGTTTGGTATCGAACGACTCGGAGAGGTCCATCCCGATCTTGATGGAGTTTTGGAGTTGCTCAACGTCAGTTTAAACAGCCGTATTAGTTTTGCGGAGATACCAAATTCAGACATCGCGTCATATACGCAGCTCCTTTTCGTGCTGTCAAAGGCAGCTTTGAAATCGACGAAGAGGTAATGTGTGTCGATCTCTTTTCACGGGTATTTTCCAAAATTTGGCGCATGGTGAATATCTGATCAGTTCTTGATTTTCGAGGTCTGTAGCCACACCGATAGGGCCTAATCAGCTTCTTGACGGTGGGTTTTAATCTTTCACACAATACGCTCAATAGAACCTTATACGCGATGTTGAGGGGGCTGATCCCACGGTAATTGGCGCAGATTGTGGGGTCTCCCTCTTTGTTTTTTGAGCATAGCATACTTAGATTCCAATGGTTGGGCATGCTTACATCCGACCATATTTTGCAAAGAAGCTGTGCATGCTCCTTATCAGTTCTTTGCCGCCGTACTTGAATAGCTCGGCCGGTAAGCCATCGGTCTCCGCCGCCTTGCTATTTTTGTGACGGGTGATTGCTAATCGAACTTCTTCAAGGTCGGGCAATGGAACGTCTGCTCCATCGTCACTATAATTAACTACATACCATTATACTTGATGCTTTTCATAGAATTAAACGAAGTAGTGCCTCCGAAGATATGCTCGGCCCTAACTGTGACAAAGCATTCCTCCTGCTGCTCTCTCCTAAAGCGGACAATAGGTCCCGATGTCTAGAACCCCTTTACCTACTCTCTTTAAAACGCAGAAAGCAAAAAAAATACATACCTACAAAAGAAAACTTCGCCATAAACGAATAGGAGCTATAAGCAAGAATCTGGGCCTTACAAAAACTTCATAATGACTTATACGGTGTAAAAACTTTAAACATTTTCTCGTATCATCGATCACCGACGCTTCAATATCACACAAAAAATCCGTTCATTTCTAGAAGAGTCTCTCCTCAATTATGGAAAGGAAAAAGGGGTAGGAGAGGTTATATCCAAACAATATAATCGGCAAAAAGTGAGAAATCCCTTACACAAACCGGCTTAATGGTAACAAGTTTCTTTAATTGTTTTCTACAATATTTGAAGAGGGGAAAACTTTTTCAAAAAGCTCAAAAACAATTTTTAAGTTCGGAGTGAGACATCGTATCACTTTCAATAACATAAGGGAACTAATACAAGCTTGAAAAGGCGTTAAAAATCGGCATACAAAAAACAGGTCAGGAAATTTTATTAACAGAACACAACAGAGCTCATTGCTCGTTACGTGAGAACAACAACATATCTTGGAAAATTGTTATTTTTCATGCATATGCCAAAGGCAAAAGAAATTACATTAATTAGCAGAATTTGTAGTAAGGCCAAATCAAAGAATTGGATGCAAATCTTATTCCAAACTTATTCTGGAGACATTCTCCCTATATATTATATAATATATCTTTTCTAAGTTTGCTATTGTATTTCCAATAAAAGTAAAAGCTTTAGCTGACAAACTCAGAATCGCGTTAAACCGCGTTAAACCGGATTAACTGCATTTTTCGGGATTAATTCAGAAGTTACCACAGCTAACTCCGTTACTGAATCCAAACATAACTCTCAAAATTTTAGGGAGTTTGTGGGATTTTCGTTGGCAACATTGTTAATAATTGACAGCTGTATTCTATTGTGAATGAAAAATAAGAACAATGACAGTCGTTTTACGTTTAAATGTAAACAAAGTTATTTTGAAAAGCGACGATTAAAGATAAAAGTAAATAATTTTAGTATTTTGCATTGCCTTCTAATCGAAAATTATTATCTTTGTTTTAATTTCAGATGGTTGGCAGAAAAAAGCGTTCATGGTGGACTTTAAAGGATGAGTTGGAGCTGCTGGAAAAGTGGGATTCACGTTAACACGACCTCCGGCGTGCAAAGCGAAATGCTCCTATGAGATTTCGCTGGAAATTGCAGAAAAATACATCGCCGAGGAAATTCACTGCAAAGTGAAAAACATGACAAAGAAATACAGGTGAGTTTTTTCAATAATTACATTTCTTTTTTTAACACATTAATGACTCTACTTTCAGAGAGGAGAAAACCAAAATTGGCCCTTCTGGTGGTAGTCCCTCACCTTGGAGGCATCATAATGCTGTGCATCGCATAGTAGGGTGTACTGCCGTTAATTCAGATATGTACATAGAGACATATTCCGAGGTAAAAAACTAATTTATTTTGTTTATATAAATACACGCATTTATAAAGTTCATTTTTTTTAACTCTAGATTAGCCCAATTGTTGCCGCCGTCCGACCCATCATTATCATTTCCGTTGCCATCGCCATCATATCCGCTGCCATCACCATAATGTATGATGCCGTCAACATCACCTTCATCTGCAACAAGAAACACAATTTTAGTGCCGAGTTTTTAAAGGTTTTAAATAAATAAACTGACATATTGGAAAGGCTTGCGGATGAAACAAAGCACGTTTCAGAGGAAATAATTCAGACTGTTCGACAGCACAATAATTTGTCCGAAAGATTTTTAACCCTAAAGGAGAAAAACGCTGAGAAAATTTTAGTTTAAAATAATTTTATCGTTTTTTTTCTAGTTTGAAATGTTTTGTTATCCCAAAAATAAACTAAATTAAATAATTTTATCGTTTTTTCTAGTCCTAAACCATTATTTAATGAAATGTTTTGTTATTTTCTAGTCTTAAAACTTTATATAATGTAACAAAAAATTAATTTAAATAAAAAAATTCTTCTTCTTGATTGGCGTAGTCACCGTTTACGCGATTATAGCCGAGTTAACAGCCGCGCGCCAGTCGTTTCTTCTTTTCGCTACGTGGCGCCAATTAGATATTCCAAGTGAAGTCAGGTCTTCTCCACTTGGTCCTTCCAACGGAGTGGTCTTCCTATTCCTCTGCTTTCCCCGGCGAGTACTGCGTCGAATACTTTCAGAGCTGGAGTGTTTTCATCTATCCGGATAACATGACCTAGCCAGCGTAGCCGTTGTCTTTTAATTCGCTGAACTATGTCAATGTCGTCGTACATCTCGTACAGCTCATCGTTCCATCGAATGCGATATTCGCCGTGGCCAACGCGCAAAGGACCATAAATCTTTCTTTTTTCTTTCTTTTCTCTCGAAAACTCGCAACGTCGACTCATCCGTTGTTGACATCGTCCAAGCCTCTGCACCATATAGCAGGACGGGAATTATGAGCAGAACTAACGGCGCGAGTGTTAAGGCCGATGATATCAATATCATCGGCATACGCCAGCAGCTGTACACTCTTATAGAAGATGGTACCTTCTCTATTTAGTTCCGCAGCTCGAACTATTTTCTCCAGTTGAAAAAGTCGCCCGATAAAGAATCGCCTTGTCTGAAACATCGTTTGGTATCGAACGGCTCGGAGAGGTCCTTCCCTATTCTGATGGAGCTTTTGGTGCTGGTCAACGTCAGCTTACACAGCCGTATAAGTTTAGCAGGGATACCAAATTCAGACAACGCGGCATAAAGGCAGCTCCTTTTCGTGCTGTCTAAAGCAGCTTTGAAATCGACGAAGAAGTGGTGAGTGTCGATTCTTCTCTCACGGGTCTTTTCTAAGATTTGGCGCATGGTGAATATCTGGTCGGTTGTTGATATTCCAGGTCTGAAGCCACACTGATAAGGTCCAATCAGTTTGTTGAGGCTGGGTTTTAATCTTTCACACAATACGCTCGATAGAACCTTATATGCGATATTGAGGAGGCTTATCCCACGGTAGTTGGCGCAGATTGTGCGGTCTCCTTTTTTGAGGATTGGGCATATTTTACAAAGAAGCTGATGCATGCTGCTTATCAGTTTTTCGCCGCCGTGTCTGAATAGCTCGGTTGGCAATCCATCGGCCCCCAATGCTTTGTTGATTTTCAGGCGGGTAATTGCTATTCGAATTTCTTCCTGGTCGGGCAATGGAACGTCTGCTCCATCCTCATCGATTGGGGAATCGGGTTCGCCTTCTCCTGGGGTTGTGCGTTCGCTACCATTCAGCAGGCTGGAGAAGTGTTCCCTCCATAATTTAAGTATGCTCTGGGCATCGGTG
>NW_017537391.1:4336-30793 GCF_001853355.1 Bactrocera latifrons | reverse complement strand
CAAGGACCGGAAGTCGTGAGCTGCTTGAGTCATATGTAAAAGAATCGTTTCTGGCCACTCCCAAGTGAATGGCGATCAGAAAACTTTCCTCACTTGCGTGAACTTCTACACATGACTCCATCCTAGCAAAAAATAAAAAATATCTCTTTAAAAAATGAATGTTTGTAATTATGTGTGCTACTCTATACATCTATACTCACGAAAACTCAGAGCTATTGTATTTCTAATAGCCTTTGCTGTTACATCATTTTCCCCAGCTCTTGTAGTGTGATGTGGTTGAATTTCTGTAATTATTTTTGCGGCATCTTGGATCCACGAAGAAGGAATTTCAACATTTTCAACTTTTAGAAAATTGTGCAAAATATAACGTTACGTTTTTTGGAGCTACCAGTACACCTCTGCCAATTTTTCTAAATCAGGCTTTTAGTTGACCGAAAGCATTCTCTATAACTCTGCGACATTTGGATAAACGATAGTTAAGTGTTTTTTCTAACACTGGTTGATTTGGTGAGTATGGAAAAGGCTTCATCATGTAACGCGACAATCGAAAGGCTGAATCGCCAATAAGTAATACGGGGACGTCAACACCGCCAATATTTTGATGCTCTGTTCTTTAAGGAACTACCTTCAAAAACGTAAGAATCGTTATTTCTTCCAGTTGACCCAACATGTGCATATGTAAATTGTGATCTATAAAATAGTGAAAGGATTTATATAAATATTTTCAATAAGTATATGAAATTTACCTATATTCGCAACTTGCCAGCAGAACAACCGAATACCACCCCTTATAATTGTAATGATCGATCGCATCTTCCTTTTTCGGCTGAACCTTAATGTGGCAGCCATCTATTGCTCCAAAACATTGCGGAAAACCAAGGTGTGCAAAACCGTGTACATTTCGCTCTTCTTCTTCTGTGCTTGGGGGATAGGAATTGATGTAATCCGATAAATTTGTGCACACAGCTTTGCAAAAAACCACTACTATTTCCCCAAATGTGGTGCGTCCTACGCCAAATAAACTTACTACAGTTCTGTATTCCGTTGAAGAACTTACCGCATACAACGCAATTGCCACTCTTTTCTGAAGTGAAATGCTAAGTCGCATGTTGTTACACTTTCCGATTTCCTTAACCTTTTCACTTACTTTGTGAAAAGCTTCTTTATTTACATGACAGTTTTCTTTAAATCGGATCTCATCCATCTTTTTGTCATCGTACTCCCAGAAAGTACCATTGCGGTGCTTTTATTAATAGCATATATAAATGAGGGGTATAAAATATTAACATTCAATATACAATATATTAAGCTTACAAATATTCTGTCCCTTATTTCTGAAGACTCCACTTTGGTACTAGTTTACAGTATCGCTTTTGTCAATTCATTCGTCAATTTAATGTGTTGAAGCAATAGTATGCATTTATACTTTTTGAAATTTTGCAGACGTCATATTTTCTTATATATATCGGACCACTATAACATATAGCTGCCATACAAACTGAACGATCGGAATCAAATGCTTGTATGAACAACTTTCACATTTGACAAGATATATTCACGAAATTTGGTTTATATAATTTTCTAAGGCAACAATGTAATCTCCAAAAAATTTGTTCAGAATAGTAGAAGCTTCCATACAAACTGAACACATAGTTACTAACAGAAATGCGCCTGTGAAGGTTATTTAGCTTCGGTGCAACCGACTTGCGTACACTCAATCCCACATGCCAAGAGCGCACTAAAATTATGGAGGGAACACTTCTCCAGCCAACTAAATGGTATTGAATGCATAACATCAGAAGATAGCGAACCCGATTCCCCAATCGATGACGATGAAGTCGACGTTCCACTACCTGACCATAAAGAAGTTCGAATAGCAATTACCTGTCTGAGAAGCAACAAAGCGGTGGGGCCGATGGATTGCCGGCCGAGTTATTCAAAGCGGCGATGAACTGATTAGGAGCTTGCAACTGATTAGCTTCTTTGCAAGTTGTAGTCAGACGAAAGAATGTCCAACGATTGTAATTTAAGTATGCTCTGCCCAATCCGCAAAAAGGGAGACCTCACAATGTGCGCCAACTACCGTGGCATAAGCTTTCTCAATATCTCGTATATGGTTATTTCGAGCGTATTGTGTCAAAAATTATAGCCCACCGTCAACAAACTGATTTGACCTTCTCAGTGTGGCTTTAGACCTGGCAAATCAACAACCGACACCATGCGCCACATTTTGGAAAAGACCCGTGAAAGGAGAATCGACAAACACCACCTCTTCGTCGATTTCAAAGCTACTCCTGACAGCACGCAAAGGAGCTGCCTTTATGCCGCGATGTCTGTATGTGGTATTCCCGCAAAACTAATACGGATGTGTAAACTGACGTTGAGCAACACCAAAAGCAGGATCGGGAAGGACCACTCCGAGCCGTTCGATACCAAACGAGGTTTCAGACAAGGCGTCTCCCTGTCGTGTGACTTTTTTATTCTGCTGCTGGAGAAAATAATTCGAGCTGCAGAACTTAATCGAGCAGATACAATCTTTTACAACAGTGTACAGCTGCTGGCGTATGCCGATGGATTGATATCATCGGCCTCAACACCAGCACCGTTAGTTCTGCTTTCTTCAGACTGGTTAAGGATTGCTTCCTGAAATGGGTCCAGCAGTAAACAAAGGTAAAACGAAGTTTCTCCTGTCATCAAACGAACAGTCCTCGCACTCGCGACTTGGCTCTCACGTCACTGTTGACAGATATAACTTTAAAGTCGTAGATAATTTCTTTTATTTTGAAACCAGCGTAAAGACCACCAAAAATGTCAGCCTGGAAATTCAGCGTGGAATATCTCTTGCCAACAGGTGCTACTTCGGAATAAGTATGCCACTGAGAAGCAAAGTCCTCTCTCGACGAACGAAAACCAAACTCTATAAGTCACTCATAATTCCTGTTATGCTATATGGTGCAGAAGCTTGGACGATGACAACAACTGATGAGTCGACGTTCCGAGTTTTCGAGAGACAAGTTCTACGCTAAATTTACGGTCCTTTGCGCGTTGTCCATGGCGAATATCAAATTCGATGGAACTATATGAGATACATGACGACATTGACATAGTTCAGCGAATTAAAAGACAGCGGCTACTCTGGCTAGGTCATGTTGTCCGAATGGACGAAAACACTCCAGCTTTGAAAGTATTCGACGCAGTAGGAAGAGGAAGACTCTGTTGGAAGGACCAGGTGGAGAAGGATCTGACTTCGCTCTGAATATCCACCTGGCACCACGTAGCGAAAAGAAGAAACGACTGGTGCGCTTTTGTTAAAATAAATTGAATAAAAAAGTTTCAATAAAATAAAAGAACGGACTGGCGCGCTATTGTTAACTCGGCTAGAATCGCATAAGCGGTGTCTAAGCTAGTAAAGAAGAAATTTTTGTTTATAAGAATGCAAGAATGTCCCAACGAATGTCGTTCATATTGGAACATTCTACTGAAGCATGAGTTCCTTGCCGAGCCACAAAGCAAAGCAATTATCAAGTGAGTTAGCGATAGCCTCACACGAAGTGAAATGAATATTAATCAAGTCCAAGAGCTGGTGCAGAAGGCTGTCAGCCAAGCATTGGCGCAACAGAAACAAAGATTCTAGGTACAGCTTAATGAACTGAGCACAAATGTTAACAATTTGCGCATTTAAACGGAAGTTTATCAAATAATTTCGATTAATCCATAAATCAGTTGTGATATTCCTCTCGATATAATCAAATCAATTCCCGAGTTTAGTGAGGGTCTGACGAGTACATGGCTTGGAGACAATCGGCCGTAGATGCGTACGAGCTGTTTAAAGGATTTAAATGCAGCTGCACGTATTACCAAGCGATAACGATCATCAGAAGTAAAATAACGTTCAGCTTGCGCAGTGCAAGTGTCTCAAAATAAAGGGGTCGAATATTTCGAATTATGACATAAGTGAACGTAAAGCTTCTATCGTAATCTGGCATGGTGAAATACGTCAACGAGTATATAAACGTATCCGTTCGTTCGAAATGTCATTCGAACAAAAAATGTCGATCGCCATAGACAAATTTATGAAAATTTGAATACATATATTTGTAATTTTATATTTCTTTTATAATTTATAGTCTGTTCAAATATATTGAACAGGCTTATCTTCGCCAATTTTGAGGCAGTACAAAGCAAATACATAAACAAACGCATAATGATACATACATTTACGTATGCACGCAACAATTAACAAACAAACATATTTACTTAAGATAACATATTGACCTAAGATATGCATTCAGGCAATTGAATACAAATGTGCTTGTGCACTTCAAAACAACCCCATACCATGTAGAATGAACAATGTGCTACATACATATGAACATACACACATTCACATATATTGAGATAGTTAAGATAGTTCTTAAAATTGTATATAAATAGGTAAGAACTCTAAATAAAATCAGACTAAAATAGTTCTAGTAGAATGAAATAGTTCTCACAGAACAAGACTTGACTATCAATTATTTCCCCCCACCAGTGGCAAGGAATATTTGACAAAGCTTGTCTTTGGTCATAGTCTTTTGTAATTTTTACTAATAAAGAACGAAAACAAGAAACCAAGTAACTGAATACTCCATTAAAAGAAAGTAATTAATTTATATGTACAAAACTTTGTATTTCAGTTTAGGTTAAAAGCTATTATTTACAATGTTAAAGACATATACAATTTCAAATAAAATTTAATAAAGAATACTTCATTTTGTTTCTTTTCTTTTTCCGGATGGCGATTAGGCGGTTCGCTACCCCGGTGTCTATTTCTTGTGTGTGATCAGAATAGCATTTTTGAGGGTCATAGCTTATTTTAAATTTTATGCCGATGATATGTAAAGCAGCATAAACGTTAGCAAATCTTACCACTTTTGTGGGATGATACAATCCTCTCTTGTCACATCCTAAATTTGTCCACCGTCTTATTAAGATTCCAATGCTTCATTCAACGATACATCTACAAAGAAAATTTTGTTAAGAAGGTTTCATAATTTTTTTTTATACCTGCGTTACCGTACTTTCACTAGAGCTCAAAAAAAAAAAATTAAAAACAAAGTCGGATTCATTTTAATATTTTATTAGCTTTTGTTAGTTCATTGAAGTTTTGGCAGTTCCACACTTATTGTGAATTAAGACATATAACGATCCCTTTGCTTAATTTCGACGCAATCGTAGCTAGGCTGGATTGCTCATACGCAGATAAAATTTCGATACGCCTTTTGAGACAAGGACTCGAAATGGTTTGGCTAGGTGTACGTTTTCGTCATACTAAGCCAAATATATTGCAGAAAGAGATGGGCGACGAAAAATAATATCAACCGCACTCGAAACAAGGCAAAAACAATAAAGATAAATGTGGTGGTGAGAGAAACCACCATTTTGTTAAAAGGCAACAACAGCCCCAAAACCAATGGAAGTTGACTCATGACACAGCGCAAAATTGTTCTACAAAATCTAAATGCGTTAACAAAAAACGAGATACAGTCAGACGCTGCGACGACTCACAGCGAAATATCATTTACCAACACTATCGAAGAAGCAAAATTCGGATTGAAACGAGTAATCATACTCTTTGTTCAAAAATATGCCACCGTACCCAATTCGAACAATCAGGCCATTCATTCACACAGACGTAGTAAACGCAATATACTGCGATCTGCCAACACTAGCGAGTATACAATATGATTTGGTGCTAGATTTCTTGGAAATCAAATTCCAAATCCCATTATTCAGCTGTTGAATTTATTATTACTGACTTAGACAATTTACTTCGATATCGAAGCTTCTTTTAATTTAGAAACTATCAATTACGCTGTTGAAAATTAGGTACAACGTCTATATTGTGTTCACAGCGCACAAGCTGACATAGTCAGCGAATTTAGTTTACAAAATGTCTGACGATAGAGTCGAGTTTATACTAAGGAAAACAATCGCGTACAATCGATCCATGGAATTGTCGCAAACCAGATAGCCATCGACATAATACAAGCAGCGTTTAGCGAACTTAGGCATGTCATCAAAACTGAAATTGCAAAAGCCCAGCACGATAGCATTGAAAGATCCAACCCGAATACACAAAACAGGGTATTTGAAGTAGGCGAAAAAGTTTTGTAAAAAATAACAGAAAATTAGGATTAGGAATAAGTTAATACCCTTTTGAGCAAAACGATTTTCATTCCTTGTTTCTTTTATTTTTACTGGAATGGACTTGCAATTCTATTAGTATTAGGAATAATACATTGTTGGATTATCGACTACTCCCGCTCCAACTATGTTCAGCTAACTGATGAAAAGATGATATGGGAGAAACATTATTATTTAAGACACTCCAGCAATTTAACAAGCATTGCTTACATAGCAGATAAACCGGTAAAACTAACCAAATTATGTTTAGACTTCTGGCTCAGCACTCAAGGTAATAGCAGGCCCGCTAGATGTCGATGATTTTGGGAAAGTAAGGTGATACGATAGGCAGGTAGTTATTCATACGCAAAACACATACACAAATCAATAGACTCAACGACACGGTGCGCGAAATAATTTAAGTAAAAAATTCGAAATGGTTGACACCGAATTTGTATGAGAAAATATAGAATACTAACAAATCAAATGTAGAACTTTCGGATATAATAAATACCACTATTTTTGACCATGACGATTTGAAATCAATTATAAATGAACACCCATAGTAAGCTTTATCGAAGTATCTAAAATGAAGATCCTCCAGTCCGAGTATATTGTCCATATATTACTAGCGTATTCTAGGGTCAAACTCATCTGCAAAAAAATATCCAAGCTCCCGGCGGCACACCAACATGTCACACTACAGCTGCACGATGGTCGTCTGGTCGTCATTCAAATTTTCAAGGACGAATTGGAGGTCACACCTGTTTTAAATTGAAACTTTGTTGTTGCACTTTATTTACTTTGCAAAATTCTGCTGATGCATGAGTTCGTTGGCCCGTCACTGTGGTCAGCAGCGCTAACCCGAAACTTGCCTACGTCGCGAGAGTTATAGCAGAATCAGTCAAAAACGCTACTGCCTTCCTTACTTTTCCTTCCTTATCGAGCAAATGTGTGAACAGTTGCGCCTGTGAAAAAAACGCAGAAATCAGTCACCTTTGTTTGTTTTCATTTGAACAATGTTGCCATTGCTCATTACGCATATATAGTTTTGTACATATCTATGTTTACAATTACAATTTTTTATAATATATCAAAACTAAAAACAAACTATTAAAAATAGTTTATATATTTATAAATAATAGCATTCGACTCTGATTTTGAGTTATTTTAAGAAAATTTCAAACATATTGAAGACAATTTTTATAATTACTACGGTATATCGAGATTGGCAACCCTGCGTTGTGAGAGAGCAATCAGCTGAAATGTTTGTACGACAAAAATTCAAATGCCGTGAATTCTCACGTCATCCTACGTCAAAGAGAGTGGCGTTTCACTGTGCACTTACATTGCGCGCGCATAAGATGGGTCGTATTAGCTGACACGGGCCACGATTCTACGTTCTCCACCATTTCTGCTATTAATATATCTATCTACCAAGATCAGTTAACACCAAACAGAAACTATATCATATCTAGATAAGCGATAAACAAGCGGAAACCACCGCATTCCAAGAGCCTTATCAAAACACTGTCCTCACACGCCGCTTGACTTAGAATCAAGATTCCATCAAATCATGATTAGAAATCAAGGAAAAACTGCATTTCCAATAAACAGTGCGAAATACGAATTCCTTCGTTTACCATTCAGACTGAAAAATGCACTTTCAATCTTCCAAAGATGCGTGGACGATATCCTTAGACCGTATATTGGCAAATGTGCATACGTTTATATTGATGATGTCCTAATATATTCAGCTACCTCTGATCAACATATGAAAAACATCACCAATATCATACAAAAGCCGATTTCGGACGAAAAATCCCTTTTTCAAATACAAACAGCGTTGTTAGGACACATCATAAGAAACGAAAGAATAACAGTATACCCTATGAAAATAGTAGCTATAGATAGATATAAAACATCAGAAAACCTAAAGGAATTACACTCATTCCTAACCATGACTTCATACTACCGAAAATTCTTAACAAAATTTCGCGCAATTGGCTAAACCTTCCAATGTAAAATAACTCTAGATAAAGAAGCTAAAAAAACTTTTGAAATAAATTAAACAAGATTTCGACAAAGAATTCGAACTAACGACAGATGCTAACAATTATGCATAGAGTAGTTTTAGCTCAGGGGAGCAATCGCATTGCATTCATATCACGTACACCGACCCAAACCGAATAAAATTACTCCATGAATGAGAAAGACATTCTCGCGATCGTTTGGTCATTACGTAAACTTGGAAACTATTATTACAAATAAATCTATACACTCTATCGAAACCTTAACTGCTATCCAAATTTTTATAAAAAAAAAATCTGGTGATTCACCTTTAATTCAAACCCCAATATTTCCGAATCACGAGAGATTCATAATCTACCATAACAACTATAACTTTAATAGAAACACTAAAGAAGGTGATAAATGCGCTGAAAGTAACGCGTAAGAGATGCTAGAGACATGTTGTTGGCCAACAATCAGAGCAGACGCTAAAATATTAATAAAAATATGGGTTATATGTAAATAAAATAAATATAAACGACACTTAGTGAAGCAATTATACGGAGAAACCCCAATTCCAGAAGGTATAGGTACATTTATATAAATGAACGTCTTTCATATCAACAACACAACAAACAGTGACTCACATGTCTAACCGGATGCGTGCATTGCCAATGATGGCACCCTCCAATCATAAAGTAAAAATCTTAAGAATGATACATATGACACATCAATTTAAAGGAAAAATCTTCTATTTTATTTTTGGAAACTTAAAAATAATAATAAATTTATTCACTACATAAAATTTAGAAAAATAACCGGATTTTTTAAAAAGCTAATGATTACTTATATTTCGTAGCATATAGTTTTACAGATAAAAATGGTTCTAATCGCCTTGGTATAGAGGCGGCAAGTTTTTGATAAAATTCTGGTGGTATTGCCTTCCAAGCCTCCAAAATAGCCGTTTTGAGCCCAGCAACATTGGAATTGCCTTTGGTACACTTTTCGACTGACTTCTTGCCATACGTGCTCAATAACGTTCAGATCTGAGGATTGGACAAAGTACACGAGGGCAATTGTATATAAAAAAAGTATGAGCAATCGCCGATTTGGGCTTCGGAACGTTGTTTTGGTAAAATATAAAATGGTGTTTATGATTACTAAATTAAAATTATGCCATTTTCCCTTTGCCTGAACTCATCAGGCCTTTTTAAATGCAATTTCACAAATTCTAGCCTTTTCTTTCTATTTCTTTTCGAATATGTACGCCTGTTTTACAACTGCTTTACCATGTAAATCGAAGATTCTAAGTATGAGGCGAATTGTTTCGACTGAAACCTTCTTTTCTTTTCCACTTTCTAATATTTTTTCACATTTTCCACCTGGGAAAAGGGATTTTTTCAACAATTTGCAGTATAAACTTTCGCTTGTGTTAGCTTCTTTCCTTGACCAGCTCTACTAATATTATATTATTGATCCTATTTTCCTTTTCAAAGTTTTTTATAATATGAAAAACAGTTGAAGTACTCCTTTTCACAATCTCCGAAATATTTTCAATGGTTTTTCCTTCTTCCCGTAACTGAATAATTGCTTCCGAATTTCAGTACAAGTATGAATATGCGGGGGCGTCATATTGTCGCGTTGCTTACTCACAGACTTATCGGTAACCACTAATAAACAAAAAAGAATATTCAGTGTTTGTKCTRRTKAAATTCCACAACGATCAGAAGTACCGTGACTTGTAGAAGGTTACTTCTTATAATTTTCCGGTTAGTTGTGTGGAACGAATTTTGTATGTTGCGAGTTATTTCTCTAAATTATWCGCAGTGAATGAATTTATTACTATTTTTAAGTTTCCGAAAATAAAACAGAAGATTTTTCCTTTAATTTGATGTACCATATGTATCATTTTTAAGATGTTCACTATATGATTGGAGGGTGTCATCAATGGCAATGCACGCATCCGGTTAGATGTGGGAGTCACTGTATGTACCTGACTACATAGATAGATACTCTGAACACGCATACAGCAGAAAACTAGGTAATAAAAGAGAATTCCACAAAATACTAGAATAAGTTCTCACTCAAATTTACCCTATTTGCTGTCATCTCATTACCGACAATTAAAAAAAAAGACAAGAAAGCACTGTATGAGAAGCTAAGTACTTATGTATACGGCATACCATGACCACACCCATTATTTGAAAGAAAGAAATTTAATGAATATTAAAAGAAAAACAATCTTGATACTAAACTTGATGTCCATAATAACAGCTCAGTGAATAACGAGCCTGCAGAACAAAAAGTACTTACTGACAGAAACATATCCGACATACGTATTCGAAAAAGAAGATTACCTGTTTCACATGACTAACATAACAACAATACAAGAGCCATATTACGAAATACAAGAAATCTTAGAAACACAAAATCTTAGAAACATATAATCATCAAATCATTAGAAATCAGTTTCTGGCCAAGGACCCCCGGAGAAGGTCAATAAATATTTTAGGCTCAGTACTAAAATGTATTACTGGAGAACCAGATCATGATGTTCTAATAGAATTCAAAATAGTTTTAAACGATTTAATAAATAATAATAATTTATAAAGGAAAATTAATTCAAATTTTAAAATGTTAATGCAAAGACTTTATATTAAAACCTTAAAACATCAGACATTGCTCCAAGAAATTCAGAAGGAACTATTAGATTCGACAACTACAATAAACTTTGCTAAAAACGAAGATTTTTTACTCTGCTGCAATTAATATAGAAGAAATCAAAACAATAATTAAAACTAAACAACAAAATGTACCAGTTATAAATATTCTCGAATATGCAAATATTCATATACTAAGATTACAAGATGAATTCATAGTAGTATACTCCATTCATTTTTAAACAAGGAAAACTTTTATTAGATGAACTAATTACAAAATGTAAAAAAAAAACCCAGTATCAAACTGTAAAAATAATTTAAGCAAATATAAATGTAAATAAAAGAATATGAACAATTTCACTATATCTAAACTAAAAGAAGCTTATTGTAACATAGTCGAGGAAACGAATTATCCTGTAATAGATTTAGGCCATGAGAATATTGTAATTGATGGAATACACAAAGTCAATAACGAAACTATCAAAGGAACTAACTTAGTACAGTTCAATATTTCAGTAGAAATAGATTCAGAGTATTATCATAATCAGGATCAAGAAGTAAAAAGAATTATCGAAACACAACGATATGAAAAAATCCATGTATTAGAAATACCAGAGTCGCAATCTAAATATCAATTCGAAAATATTCAAAAATTAAATAAATTTATAATCCCTTTCGAAGAACATCCAATTAGAATTTATACTCACAATAACAATAATAATATTATCTTAAAGAATGAAATATGTAAAAACTGCAAACATATACATATAAACAGTCCTCATTGGACTTAAAATAAATTTTTTTGTCCGGATATAGCAGCTAACACTTATGCGTCCAGTTTTTAAGTTTAACCGTGCGATTTTGCTCTGTGATACAGTCTAAAATCTCTAAATTTGAGATTAAGTTAGAGACAATTTTTGAGACTTGAGACAATTTTGCTATTCTGTAAGCGACAGTCACAAAATCTATCACATTTCATTATTCAGAGATGTTTTTATACTTGAATGAAAATAAATATGTCGATAACATATATTAAATTTTCTATAACATAATTACAAATAAAAATAAAAATATACTATATATTGTCTTTCTTTCATAATATTCACGAAATTTATGTAAAATAGATTTATTTTTCGACAACGCGGGCCAGCAACAACTTAATGTACACTTTAAGCGAGCAAAGACTAATATATATAAATAGGCTTATTTGATAAATCATTTGTCATTTGTGTTAAAACGAAGGAAAATTTTTTTTTTGTTTTTTTATTGAGATTTTTTTTCATAAACACGAATGAATGAAAAATAATTATTTTTATTTATGCGCTAAATGCACTGATTCAATGCTTTGTGTGCCTCATAAGTGAAATAAAAATATTATTTTTCTTAGATGCAGGGTTAACTTTCGAAGCAAATATTTACACACAATTTTAACACAAAACCAATATAAACAAGTAAAACAGTAAGGGCTATATTCGGGTGCAACCGAACATTTTATTTTTTGCAACTTACAACAACCAAAGTCAAGGAAATTCCTTAAAATGTAAAACTTCAACCAGACGATCGGAATATAACCAGTTTTATATAGAGATGTTCTCTATTTTGCATAAGATTTGTTGATGTACCTTACATAGATTCACCAATAATATGGAGTAAATTCAAACGTATGTTCGAAAATCCTGATAATAGTTATATAGGGGCTCAGGGAAGTATTGACCAGATTCAACCCATTTTTTATACACAGAATTACTTAATTAAATTATTAAAGGATTATCTCACAATTTCAAGGGCTTGAGAAGTTTTGGTTGGATTTAGACAATTTTTGATCATAAGGTGGTGGAAGTATTAGCGTAAAATTATGTCCCGTTATATTAATTATTCCTTGATTTGTGTTCCGGAAAGTGAAAGAATCAAGTGGAATTTAAAATTGTGTTATATGGAAAGTAGGCGAGGTTGTAGTCCGATTCCGCCCATTTTTCACTGTAGCATAAGAATGTGTAAGTAATACCATATACCAAATTTAATCGAAATCGGTCAGTAGAGTCCTGAGATATGTGATTTAAAAAAAAGTGGGCGGTGCCACGTTCATCGTCCAATTTTCATACCGGCTCTAATAAAGCCTACTCATACCTTCTACAAAGCCAAATTTCAATTTGTTATTGATTTATAGTGCTTTCAGAAGTTTTGAATAGTACCGTTATATGGGGAGTGAGCGGGGTTATCTTCTGATTTCATCCATCTTCACACAGTAGGTAGGAATTCCTATAATATGTGTGTTTTTTTGTAGTTTAAGTAAGCGATTTTAACCAATCAAGTATATACGTACTATTTCAAACTGATCCTACCTCAAAAATAATACATTTGCTAAATATTTCGAATCGTAGAATAGAACTGCAATCAAATTCACAGTACAATGGATTATAACTAGCGCAGTAATGAATATTATACCACGTGCATCCCAAAAGACTGATGTCATAACCTTGCCAGTTCGTCTTTCGGCGCTTGAAGACCGGTTCATCACTATAATGTCTATCGACTGGACTTCACTGTGAAATGATGGAACCGTATTTCTATTGTCATTGCCTTCATTGTCCTCAGTGCTCATTTCGCCTCTTTCCAACTTCGCAAATTTCTTTTCAACCATTGATTTCCCTGGAGCAGAGCCCAAATTTAACAGTATTTTTCCTAAAAAAGCAATGCTTTATTAAAACATGAAATGATTTTATGATCAATTATTTTGTAAACTAACACAAGTTGCTTCACAAAAATGCTATATCTCATTATCTAATAGTAGGGTTACCATATCGGTCTCAGTCAAAATCAATCTCGTTGCATAAAGTAGTTGTGAACGCACCGGTGATTAGTAAATTATGTAAGTAAATTCTTCAAATTCGAGTTCAGATATGTATGTGACATACTTGGTTGATGCAGTCGCATTTCTATGCGACGGTATACATGTATGTATGATGACGATATCATATGGTGTGCGTTCCACAACTCAACCATCAATGATATGATTCATATAAATGCATCAGCAATTTCAAAACGAACAAATCGACTTAAACGCTGTGATGCTCACTTTTTTTCACGGACTTGCTCAAAAAAATAATCATCAAATTTTGTCGATTCTGGAGGGAATCAATGCACTTTTCTCGAAAAACAGGGAACCAGTGCCTAAGGTCAAAATCAGAGAATGTGGTAATCCTAACTAATAGTTATCTCTCTTTTCTTTTTTCTTTTCTTTGTGACTAGGCGGTTCGCTCTTCCGGTGTCTATTTCTTGAGTATGGTCAGAATTGCAATTTTGAGGGTTATAATTTATTTTAAATTTTATCCAGATGTTATGCAATGCTGCACAAACGTTAGCGAATCTCGCCACTTTTGTGATACATAACGCGCCTAGTTGCATACCTCATGGTGGTGTGGAAAATGCAATATAGCCACAAAAACATGTAAAAAAAAACAATAAATAAAATATACCGAAATAAATCATTGAGTTATAATTATATTTATTTGGGCTTATAATTTTAAAATCGATAGAAAAAGGGTCCGCCACTTTTGCTGTACTTCTTCTTGATTGGCGTAGACACTGCTTACGCGATTATAGCCGAGTTAACAACAGCGCGCCAGTCGTTTCTTCTTTTCGCTACGTGGGGCCAATTAGATATTCCAAGTGAAGCCAGGTCCTTCTCCACTTGGTCCTTCCAATGGAGCGGAGGTCTTCCTCTTCCTCTGCTTCCCCCGGCGGGTACTGCGTCGAATACTTTCAGAGCTGGAGTGTTTTCGTCCATCCGGACAACATGACCTAGCCAGCGAAGCCGCTGTCTTTTAATTCGCTGAACTATGTCAATGTATATATACGACGTATTTCTCGTACAGCTCATCGTTCCATCGAATGCGATATTCGCCGTGGCCAACGCGCAAAGGACCATAAATCTTTCTTTTTTCTTTCTTTTCTCTCAAAAACTCGCAACGTCGACTCATGAGTTGTTGTCATCGTCCAAGCCTCTGCACTATATAACAGGACGGGTATTATGAGTGACTTATAGAGTTTGGTTTTTGTTTGTCGAGAGAGGACTTTGCTTCTCAATTGCCTACTCAGTCCGAAGTAGCACCTGTTGGCAAGAGTTATCCTGCGTTGGATTTCTAGGCTGACATTGTTGGTGGTGTTTACGCTGGTTCCAAGATAGATGAAATTATCTACAACTTCAAAGCTATGACTGTCAACAGTGACGTGAGTGCCAAGTCGCGAGTGTGACGACTTGTTGTTTGATGACAGGAGATATTTCGTCTTGCCCTCGTTCACTGCCAGATCCATTTGTGTTGCTTCCTTGTCCAGTCTGGAGAAAGCAGAACTAACGGCGCGGGTGTTGAGGCCAATGATATCAATATCATCGGCATACTTTATATTATATATATATACTTTTGCTGTACATAAAGTAAAAATAGCAACACAATAAAATATGTTTGATATGTCGGCATTTTGGATTGTCGATACTATGACTTCAATATTCCGATTGGTCGCTGTTTTGACTTAGCTGCATATATGAATATTGTCGGTATTTTGATGGGCCGAAATCCTTGTGCTATGGTTTAAACTAAATGCAATAATGAAAACAAAAGTAATTAAGAAATAATTGCGATAAGTTATATACTTTCACATTTAAATAAGTACTAACACCTATGTGAATATAAGAGTTTTATGCAAGCAATAGTTCAACGTTGTTTATACAAGGTCATCGATTGTTCGAAATATATTCCGTTTGAAATTATTTGTAATCGAGAATAATTTGTTTGGCCCAAATAAAAATACAACTCAAATTCCTTGATTTTTAATAGCGGTTCATTATTGACCAAATTATATAATTTAGATGTAACTCCATACCACAAAGCAGAGATAAAGAGATCCCCAACTTTCCTGTCACTGGAAATGTGAGAACCGCTCACCTAACGAACTTTGGCAGTTGACTGGATTGACGTTTTGCCAGACTAAAATTAGACCAAAAATATATGTGAACGGAGGAATTGGTTGCCGCCGTTTAAGATCGCTGATAAAAATTTAAAACAATGAAAATCAAAGAAAATGCGAAATTTAAATATATTTCATGAAACGTTTTGCAGAGTAAAATTATACTTCAATTACAAATTATTAAAAGTATTTATCAATTGAAAACTAACAGGCTTATTTCACTCTATTAAGTATTGAAAGATCGAAAGTCAGTTGTTTTAATATACCATAAAATAATAAAAAAGGAATTAAGTAGTTTCGCCATATATTAAAAGTCCAAGATATAATAATTTGCAATCGTAATAAATGTTGGGTATTTTAATTTAAATTGCCCAAAAATTCTTGTTTTGTTCGATCTGGCCATAATGGGCAATGTTATAAAAAATGGTTATTTTGAGGCGATCTCACCCTGGAATAAGTTGGGCATACCATTATCCCTGTCAGAGATAAAGAGATGTTCAACTCCTCTATCACATTTTATTTAAATAAATTATTTATAAAATTATATTCCTATATCTAAATGCAAATTCCAAGTAATTTTCTGTTGTAACGGCTAACCAATTTGTGTATGTCAAAAAAAACGCTTACCACCCCGGACTGTATGGTTTTGCATGAAAAAGTTAGAAATTCTTGAAAATAATTTACATTATAAGTAATATCCCAGTAAAATTTGCAAGCAATTCAAAATAATCACCCAAATAACGTAAACGCTTGCATTACATAATATCTATTAAAAGGTTGCTCATCAAACTTTAAAATTTATATATACCTAGTAAATGCTAACACAACACCCTGATTACCATTAAAGTAGCAAAAAAAGTGCTACACAACACCCTAACGTCTAGAGTTGATATACTTATGTATGTAAACAAAGCAGAGTTTTATTGTAACCCTAATGAGGGTCAAATGGCCAACCCAGTAAGAACAACGTAAGGAAAGAATTAGCTGATGCTATGTAAGCAAAGGCTAAGAGGTGCTCATGTAGAAACGTCAAGAGGAGTCCGGGGTTGAGTTTCTATTGGAATCCAAGATCGCCGACTTTTAACTTAAACTGGTTGCATTGTATTATTTTCCTAAAATTTATGGAAGAGTTGTCGTAAAAATACTGGTTACATATAAAACTTTAATATATTTTCAAAAGAAACTAGTTTTATTTTAATATATATTCTTAAAGAAGAGAACAATATGAGCAAATACATGAAACATATATTTTTTTTATTTATTCCTCTTTTTAAATGTGGTAAGTTAATAAATGTTCACCACAGAAAAATGTTAGGAACACCATAAGCAACCATACCGAATGTTCATGCTCATTCACAGCCAAATTTATATTTTTGCAAGACAATTTGTTTGATTTTAATCTGGAAGCTGTACAAAATATCTAGACGTATGAGAATAAACTTATAACACCGAAGCTCAATATATCGATCATGGTACAAGGTACAAGTAATTTTTATTAGGGAGTGTTTGAAAATTTTCCTTTGGAGGATAAATAACAAATCGATTAGGATTTTATTCCAACAAAAGTACGAAATAAGCAAACATGATCTCGTTTATATTGCTGCGTAATGGATTAGATGCTGTTCCAACTTTATGAATTATTAGATGAAAAGGCGATACGCGATGCTGTGAAGTACTCAAATGTAGTTATCAACTTAGTTGGTCGTGAATTCGAACTACAAATTTTAAATTCAATGATAGGCACACGGAAGGTGCACTTCGCTTTATGGGGCAAACAAACACTAAACTTTATTCATTTTTGTTTTTAGAATCAGCAAAGAAGCTGGTAGAGAACGTTTGATTCACTTGTCTGCTATAAACGCTAGTCCAAAACCAATGAGCTTTGTGCTTGAGGATGCCAGCAACTTTTTGAAGAGCAAGTACTACAGTGAATGTGGTGTTCGCGATGAATTCCTATATGCCACCATTATTAGGCCAGCTGATATCTATGTTTCGGAAGATCGTTTCCAAAGATACTACTCCCACATTTGCCGACGCCAATTCCGTGGCATGTCACTCTGGTTTGCGGGCGAACGTACTGTGAACAAACCGGTATTTGTGTCCGATGTTGCAAAAGGTATTGTCAATTGCGCTAAGGATCCCGATACTGATGGTCAGGTTGTCAGTATGTCAGAAGTGACATACTTTCTAATATGCTAAATACTCAACACCCACCTTGAAGACCAAAGGTTACCAGTTGAGCGAATTAATTGACTGGTTCCATCGTCTTATGTGCAATGATGAAAATTGGTGGGGATACCGTCGTTGTGACATGCGTTGCGATCCTACCTTTCCAATTGAAAGCTAAATTGGTGAGCTACATATGAGAGTTTCATGACGTTTCATTGATTGCAAGTAAAGTTATTGCGTTTTAAGAGTCAATATGTTTGAGTTATCGATGCGAAAATGAGCTTCGATCAAAGAGCCAGCATTAAATTTTGTTTTAAACTGGTAAAACTTTTGCGTTTCAATTGATTTAACAAGTTTATGGCGAAAGTGGTCGTGAATACATATGTACATGACGAGCAACACGTGGACCAATCAAAATCCGTGATCACCGGAAATTTTATCTAACCTGAGCGTGAATTCAATTGGAGGGTAGGTTAAGGGCTGTGAATGACACTTTCCTAACTCCCTTGTACCATGGTTCCTAGTGACATGACAGTAACACGTACCTTTTTAATTGTCACTCTTTCCTACCACGTTCTTAAGGGCGAATCAACAAACTTCCCAAAACTTTTGAATTCATATGATTTTTGATCACCTTCTTGAGAACGCATTGTCTTCTACAATAAAAATTTATACTTCCTTCTCACACTAGTTGATTGGAGAAAACTGCTTTCAAGAAAACGCGACGATGCATGTCTTATTAGCCTGGTGCTTAAGCACAGGGCTTGGTATTTTGGAGACTCGAGTTCGAATCCCAAATAAAAAAAAATTGTTTTTTTTGCATTAATTTCTTTAATTATCCCGTTTTTATAAGTAATTTTAACAAAAATTACATATTTAAATTAAATATCTTTTGATATTTGAATTCACATTAATTTGATAAATATGGTATATATTCATAAGTTAATAATATTATATATACTTAAATGTCCTCAGTTTTTCTCTTTCTATAAATTTTTTGCATGTGCCTCATGGTGGCTCATTTTAATGGTTCTCCAAACATGTTTTTCATAAGTTACCAAGCCATAAGTTTTGCAAGAATATATAAAATAACGGATTGAAAAAAATACAAATTAAAAATATTCTTTTAAGTAAAATTGAAAAATAAAATTTACCATATAAAATATGTAAAAATATAAATATTGTTTATTGAAAAAAATTATATATGTATTACTTAATATTGTAGTAGCAAATTCGTCGCATTTCAATCTTTCGTCCATTTCCAAAGCTTCAGTAAGCGTGTTCAATGGCAGGATGGAAGCGATTTCGCTTGTGGTTGTTGTGGTTAACATATCAATAACGTCTGGAAAAGAGTAGAAATACAACAAAATGAACAAATTTAAAGAAATAAATTATATGGGTGTTAGATTACCGTTACCATCTACAGATCGTTTTGCATGGCTGGCCTCTGCATTAAGCAACCTGAAGTGTTAAATTTTTTTCGGTTCAAAGGAAATTGCTCTTCAGTAACAAAAATATGGCACTAACTTAAAGGAGAAATACTGTAAGTTTACAATTATCTGCATACCTTTTGCTGGAGTTGAAGACGATGTGATGCAGTCCTCCAAGGCAATCTCCTCAAATACATTTTCCATCTGATTGAGAAAGAAAAATTGGCAATATCAAAATTATTTTTCAAAAATTTAACAAAATGTAATTAAATGAGTCGAGAAGAAATATACATCAATACTTTAAAGAATACAAATTTAAAAATTTGTGTAATRAAGGATGTWGAATGGAAATGAGGAGAAACKTGCCCTCATTTGGAATAGAGAAATATTTGTAAACAAGCCACAAGCAACTTAGCTACTAAAATGCATAAGCCAGATGAGGATTCTAAAGGTTCTTCAAAGTAGTTTTCAACATCTTAAATATAACGAACAAACAGATTCGCTTGTCAGTCCTATTACTTTTACGGGACATAATTTTTCACTAAAACAATAAGAGTATTTTCCTTTTTTATTTCTATTTTAAATAAATTAGTTTTTGAAGTTTTGTTAGGTTCAATGTTTTTTTCTTTCAATGCTTGTGCTTTCATCAAGTCTTAAATGCCATTGCTCCAGGATTTTATTCGGTTTATTTAAAATATTGTATTTTTTTTCATTTCATTGCCATTCTAACTATTTAACATAAAATGAACTAATGAACAATTTGTTTTGCTTATCGTGTAAGACAAAATAATAAATATTGCTCTGAGTATAAATTGCAGAGGATCTGGCTACTGTATAAGCTGATACGTCTTTCTTTCCATTTATTTGAACGATTAGAGAGTGTTCATATGTTCAGAAAGTCTTCCCATATGAGACTTTGCATATTTGTAGATTGAGGCGGCAACTTAGTCAATTCCGACATCGCGTTCAAGATCATTGACGGCGCATCTCAAAACTTTATTTTGGAATCGCTGGATTTGTGCAACAATGCTAGGGCTTGAGCAGCCCCAAAGTTGTTACACCATAAGTCCAAACTGGTCTGAATACCTGCTTGTAGAGTTTCTACCCAGTACCCAATAACTGTTGTTTCTGAATTTTATTTCTAGTCCTTCTGGAGTCCTGTGAAGAAATTCACGCAAATGAGGAAGTTCTCTGATCGCGAAACGATTCTCTTACATATGATTCAAGCAGCTCACAACCAAGAAAATACATCAAGCTACCTGGCTGYCTCCGTATCGAAAAGCTACCAACCGATAAACGGTTGCTCTAGACGTGCGTACTCTCCGAGGACCTAACATAGACTCGGCCCACTATCTTGTTGAAGTCAAGAAGTCTGTGTAACAAAAAAAACGCACGTCAACAAACACAAGGAAGGTTCGACGTCGAGAAGCTGCAATCATAACAGACAGCCGAACGATTTTCTACTGGACTTGCACTCCTGCTCTCTGAGAGCACTCGCCAACAACTCGGTATAACGGAACTGTGGGACCGCTTTTCAAACTCCTTACGTACAGCTACAACCGAAACCATTGGTTTTCGGAAAATGCAAAAGAACAGCTGGTGCGACGAGGGGTGCCGTGTCGTACCGGAGAGAAAATAGACTGCCTAACTCGCAACGTTACGATCGACCACAACACGTGCGGAATGGGACAGATGAGAGTTGAAGAGGGAGGCATTTGCAGATAGAAAATGAAAGAAGACGAAATGCGTGAGTGTTAAGAGCTTGATAAACTGGCCGACATTGGTAATGCTGGAAAATTCTAAGAAAAAATGCGGCGGCTTACAGAAGGTTTCAAGACCGGAACATACTCTTGTAGAACCCCAAAGGTGATCTAGTCACCGATGCMCAGAGCATACTTAAATTATGGAGGGAACACTTCTCCAGCCTGCTGAATGGCAGTGAACGCACAAAGCCAGGAGAAGGCGAACCCGATTCCCCAATCGATGACGATGGAGCAGACGTTCCATTGCCCGACCAGGAAGAAGTTCGAATAGCAACTACCCGCCTGAAGATCAACAAAGCGGCGGGGGCCGATGGATTGCCGGCCGAGCTATTCAGACACGGCGGCGAAGAACTGATAAGGAGCATGCATCAGCTTCTTGGTAAAATATGGTCGGACGAAAGCATACCCAACGATTGGAATTTGAGTGTGCTATGCGCAATATACAAAAACGGAGACCGCACAATCTGCGCCAACTACCGTGGGATAAGTATCCTCAACATCGCATATAAGGTCCTATCGAGCGTATTGTGTGAAAGATTAAAGCCCACCGTCAACAAAATGATTGGACCTTATCAGTGTGATTTTAGACCTGGCAAATCAACAACCGACGAGATATTCACCATGCGCATAACCCTGGAAAAGACCCGTGAAAGGAGAATCGACACACACCACCTATTCGTCGCTTTCAAAGCTACTTTGGACAGCACGAAAAGGAGCTGCCTCTATGCCACGATGTTTGAAGTTGGTATCCCCGCAAAACTTATACGGCTGTGTAAACTGACGTTGGGCAACAGCAAAAGCTTTGTCATAATCGAAAAGGAATTCTCCGAGCCATTCGATACCAAAAGAAGGTTTCAGACGAAGCGACTTCCCATCGTGCGACTTCTTCAGCCTGCTGCTGGAGAAAATAATTCGAGCTACAGAATTTAATCGAGAAGGTACAATCTTTTATAAGAGTGTACAGCTGCTGGCGTATGCTGATATATTGATACCCCGCGCCGTTAGTTCTGCTCCCTCCAGACTGGATAAGGAAGCAAAGCAAATGGGTCTGACAGTGAACGAGGGCAAGACGAAATATCTCCTTCCATCAAACAAACACTCGGGACTTGGCTCTCACGTCATTGTTGGCAGTCATAACATTGAAGTCGTAGATATTTGAACTAGCTTAAACACCACAGGTGCTAATTCGGACTGAGTAGGCAATTGAGAAGCAAAGTCCTCTCCCGACAAACAAAAACCAAACTCTATAATTCACTCCTAATTCTCTTTATGCTATATGGTGCAGATGCTTGGACGATAACAAACACTGATGAGTGGACGTTGCGAGTTTTCGATAGAAAAGTTCTGCGAAAAATTTACAGTGTTTTTCGCGTTGACAATGGCGAATATCGCATTCGATGGAACGATGAGCTGTATGAGATATCTGACGACATTGACATAGTTCAGGGAATTAAGAGACAAACGGCTACGCTGGCTAGGTCATGTTGTTCGAATGGACGAAAACACTCCAGCTCGGAAAGTATTCGACGTTGTACCTGCCGGGGGATCAGAGGAAGAGAAGACCTCCACTCCGTTGGAAGGACCAGGTGGAGATCCCTGGCTACACTCCAATTATATCCAATTGGCGCCACGTAGCGAAAAGAAGAAACGAATGGCGCGCGGTTCTTAACTAGGCTCTTTAACTTCAACTCTCGGTATCTATCTCATTGATCCCGCACTTGTTGTGGTTGTTGTAAAGGCAGAATTCTGCCGAGTTGACAGTCCTTGGCCGGATAAAAATCCGAGTCCGTTCTTGTTGTGGTCGATCGTAACGTACTTCGCAACGTCTGCTCTGACAGTCTGTTTTCTCTCCGCTGCGACACGGCACTCCTCAGCGTCCCTATTTTTCCTTTGTTTTTTCCGAAAATCAATGGTTTCGTTTGCAGATTTACGTAAGGAGCTTGATATGCCATCCCACATTTCCCTTATACCGAGTTGTTGACGAGTGCTCTCAGCAGTAGCGGTAGTGTAAGTCGAGTAGAAAATCGTTCGGTTATCTGTTGTGACTGCAGCTTCCTTGTGTTTGTTGGAGTACGTCAAGCACGATTTGTTCATCGAAAGCAGCTCTCATAGGTACGCTCCAAGCGCTCATAGAAGCATCTTTGGTCACATCGTCCTTCTCTTCCATCGGCGCGTGGGCACAAATCAGGGATATGTTGAAAAACCTCGCTTTGATGCGGATTGTGGCTATATGTTCATCTACAGGAGTGAATGACAGTACTCGACGACGAAGTTTCTCTGCCACCACGAATCCCATACCGAACTTGCGCTCCTTTATATGGCCACTAAAGTAAATGCCACAACGACCTACTCGCATCAGTCCTGTGATATCAGTCTTTATTTGACAAGGACATCAACCAACTGAGCAGCGGCACTGGCCCAATTAATCCTTATTTCGTTTGCCATGGTGGTCCACAAAATGGGGTCTCTCATCCAAGGCTTCATTGGTAGTGTTTTTTACGTGGCGGGTCCCAAATACAGCGCACAACCTTGTTTAGGGGATGTTTTGACTTCACACTTTAGCTCGCCTTCAAAGGGATGTTTTCTGGTCACCCAGAGGATTTTTGGTCACAGACCGGATGTCGTCAGCTGCTTGAGCCATATGTAAAACAATCGTTTCTACTCCCAAGTGAATGGCAATCAGAGAACTTTCCGCATTTGCGTCGACTTCTTCACATGACTCCATACTTATGTATACCCAGTAAAAGTAGTGGCTTTTGAATTACGAAATGTTATTAATGAAAGATTAGAGAATACCGAAAAGAGCAACACTCGAGGCATGACATCATTCTTGGATCCTCGTTTTAAACATTTCGCCTTTTCTGACCCCACAATAGCCGACATATTTAAAAAGCGTATCATTGGAGGTGTTAATAGAGTAATTGAAGAAACCCAAGTAAAAAAATTCCAAGAACCACAAGTAGAAACCTCAGAGTTTTCAATATGAAGCTATACAGACTCCAATATTGTGTCAAACAAGCCGCGATGTACTTGCAAGTCAAGATCCATTATAGAGGTTCAGCGTTATTTCGAAGAGATAGTAACTGCTCGAAATGCGGACGCCTTCAAAAGGTGGCAAAACAACAAATATAAATATCCCTATCTGTCTCCCGTAGCATTTATAAAATTACGATGTTTAGCGTCATCGGTTCCCTGTGAACAGCTTTTTTTCTCAAGCTAGACTTATTTTAGTAAAAGAGGACTGCGCTTTGACGATGAAAAGACAGATTGTTGGTTTTTTAAATGCGAATCAGTAATAGTGAAGAGTTTTTTTCATTTATGATTTTAAAAAGTAGATTTATTGTGTATGTGAGCTAATTATACCCTGAACAGGGCATATTAAGTTTGTCACGAAGTTTGTAACACCCAGAAGAAAGGGTCGGAGACCCTACAAAGTCTCATTATATATTATTATTATTATTTTATTAGGAAAAATATACAAAATATTAAACCTAATAGTAAGAAATGAGTACAAGCTACTATGGTCATCGCCTCCGATATAATAGTATGAAATTTCAAAGTTTATATTTTATTATAAAAATTACATTCTTTTAGAATATATATTAACAATGTTTGCGAAAGATGGTGTATTTAACAATGTTTGATATTTACTAGAATTAAAGTGTTTTTGCCTAATACTCTCTAGTGCTTGACAGATATTGAATATATGTTCCATGGATAATGTGCTGGGGCAGATGGTGTAGGATTGCCGCCTAGAAGATGTTGGTGAGTGATTTGCGAGTGTCCGATCCTTAATCGAGTGAAAATTGTTTCTTGCTGTCTTGAGATGTTGTTGGGGTAGTGTACCTTTTCGCGTAGTTTGTTTACGATTGCGTATTTGTGTTTAAATTTCTTCCAGCCCGCAACTTTCTTTTCATATATGTGTCTGCTTAACATTTTACTGATGTCTTTTTGGTCTTGCACCTCGTTAAGAAACGTGGGGGCAGATTCAAAAAATATTGCCGCGTTGTCAGCATATTCGTTCCCAGCAATGCCAACGTGACCTGGCACCCAGAGAAGAGCTATTTTTCTTTTATATTTAATGCAAATATCTCTAATTTTAGATATTACTATGGAATTATTTCGTGTCCCGTTAGTTGTGGTAACAGCATAGGCGGTGTTAGTTAATTTGGACGCATCTGTGAAAATTTCTTTATATTTTTTATTCTTATAGACTTCTTGGAAGTTTACCAAGAAGTTTTGTTGAAAAACTGTGTTACTGGTGGTGGATTTTTTGAAATTATGTAGAGATGTATTTATTGAAACATCACTAATTCAGCCATTCAAGTTGAGTGTTGGATGTACAAAATTTCGATGGGATAGGAATGTTTAAAGTTTTTGCAAACTGAAGACAGCGGCGGAGGGTAGACCTGAGTTGAAAATTCCTTTTGTGTTTAGCTGCAAGCGTTATATATTTCTGAATGCCAGTGTTTGGAGAATTAAGTATTTTTGGAAGAAGTTGTATCGTTTTTTCGTAAACTCTTTCCTTTATTGCCGATAAGCCACTTTCTCCTAAGATACATTTAGTTGGTGATGTAGGAAAACGTTTAAACTACGACGAATCGCGGCGTGATATGGAGCCTCCAACTGTTTAATGATTGTGTTCGAGCACCAACCGTAAATCGTAAGGCCATAGTCTATTTTAGAGAGTATTATGGCTCTTGTAATATTAATAAGTGTATTTGTATGTATAAATGACCGTTTGCTAGATAAATACTTAATTATGTTTAGTCTACTGGAAAAATGTAAACTTATTGTCAAAATATATACCTAATATTTTTAAGTTATTTACACAAGTTATTAAAGTATTATCATAAATTAGATCTGGGTGTGAACATTTCTTTTTTTTTACAAATATGTAATAATTTATATTTAGAAGTTAAGATAGATGCTCCGGAAAGTGAACCCCATTTTTGAATTTCGTAAGTACTTCATTGAAAACATCATTAGTTGCCTGCGGATCTTTCAAATTAGTGTAAATAAAAGCATCATTGGCTTACATAGTTATATTAATATTTCTCGAAGTCGGTAGCCAAGATTGTGGCGTGGTTTCTTGTGGCTATCGAGTCGGATACAAAATGCTGCAGTTGCAAAAGTGAATCGGTTGTACTTTGTCTGCTTCTAAAGGCAGTTTCATTATATTTGATACGATTATTTTTTTTTAGTAATCCGAAAGCCTTTGATGCTAGCGCTGCGTACTTTAGTTTATTTAATAATTTGTTTATTATGTAAGCTTTAATAAAATAAAATAAAAAA
>NW_017537391.1:2699-3983 GCF_001853355.1 Bactrocera latifrons | reverse complement strand
AAAAGCTGCTCCAATATCTATGGAGTCGGATAGAACTGGACCCTCGGATTGAATAATTGCTATATGGGGGTGTGGGGTACTGGTTAGAAGTTTGATGTCATGCCAAATTTTTTTGGAGGTTGATGAAGGAGAAATATGCGAGGTAAAAGATTCAAAATTCTTTCTCTTGGCTGCTTTGGCCGCCCTTTTGAAATGAGCATTCGATTTTTTAAAGTTCATTATATTTGCATCGGTTATGGAATTTCTTAGAGTAGCTGCCGAGCGTATAGTGTTTGTAATAAAAGAGGTTTCTTGGTTTATATTGCCTGTCGACGAGTATTTCATACTAAGTATTAACAACACAAATTGGATGACTAAGTTTTAATTTGATTGATATGGTAGACAATGTTGCAGTAATATTAAAAATTTTATGAGGTATATGTCTTTTAACTAGTATACCAACTAATTGTTTGTTAGTATGTATGTTGTTTAAATTAGAAAAGTAACCAGTGCATTGTTTGGGAAAATATGTTTTTTGGATATTGTTATTGAAATGTGAGTTTCCTGAATACATATCATATCTGGGTTCTTTTCTTTGATAAGTAATTGTAGCTCGTGGTAATTGTTCCAATATCCATTCATGTTCCATTGGATGATTTTTAATACCATTGATAAAAATGAGCGGATAACAGAACGTGAGAATATGTATTTATGTGAATAGTCGTATATGAAGTGTTCCGTTATTCTAGCATTTCGTTTTCAGATGTGTTTTGTTCTTGGGTAGCGAGAACTTGAGAGAGAGTTGGGAGAGGTTGATAATATGATAATTGAGAGAAAGAGTATGGTGAGTTTGGTTGAAGAGGTGGATTTATATTATAGTTTGTTTCTATTTCGTTTTGATCTGTGATTGGATATGAGATATCCAAAACTGGAGAGTTGGAAGAATTATTTTGTTTGTTGGTGATGATAGTTGATGGAATGTTATTTCTTTTTATTGCTGTATCAAATTCTACTTTCGGGGAGTCTGGTATGTTGTCTTGTTTGCTAGGAGTGGTGGATATGTGGGAAAGGTTTAAATTGTCAATATTGGTTTGTGTTTTGTTTAAGTTTTTTTTTATTGGTATTATTGTTGTTTTCATAAATTGTTGCGTTGGTGGATTTGATTCTATAGTTTGGTGTGACTGTGCTATAGCTTTTACTGGTTTTGCTTGTATTTGTAGTGGATGCAATGTCAGCATATGAGCTATTGGAAGAGTTTGTTACGTTTGCTTGTTGTTTGTATATTTTTGTAGCTTCCCGCATTGA
>NW_017537391.1:0-1254 GCF_001853355.1 Bactrocera latifrons | reverse complement strand
TTTAATGGCATGGTGTATTGCGAAACATGAGTAGGATGTAATAGGTCTGGAGAGATCAGTAGCTTCAATCACAATAAATTTTGGGTCGTCTGCTTTATTTTCTGGAAGAAATGGGAAATCTTCTAATTGAACAGTTATTGGAGGTGTGCGTTTTTTTCTTTTAGGTCGAGTGTCAAGTATAGAGAAGCGATTCTCCCTGATATTTGATGGCCTCGGAGCCATCATACACGTGTAAAACTTTATGTTTTTGAGGTTAGAATGCTAATGAGCAATGTAAACATGAATAATGAAAGAAATAAAGCACTCGCGAGTAGTGAAAAACGAATTAAGTAGTCGATGAAATTAAGAAAAGCACTGCGTAAGCGAAAAACCAAATACGTCTTTACGGCTCGAGAGATAGTCGATGACTGTCTTATTATATAAAAATCCAGTGTCCGTATGTATGTCTGGAATGAACTCAAAAACGAGTCAACTGATATTCATGAAAGTTGGCATATTGCAAGCAATTTGGTCCAACTTAGATGATAGGATAGCTTACATCTCAATTTATACTCGCAATATTATATTATTGCAAATTATTTGTATTATTTGTTAGCTCAGAAATATTCTAACAGATGGCGCTATGTTAAAAATACAAACGTTTTGTGCCAGCTACAATTTTATCGTCTCCACAATTAATAATTAACATTTTGTTACTTCTAATTTACAGTTACATAAATACAGCCAAATATATAATCTACAAAATCATAGAACAGTAAAATTCATTCACATTAAATTAAATTAATAGTTTATAATTTTCAGCTGTCACAAATACAACACTGAACGCTCACCAAAATTAAATACATACAGTGTTGTATGCGGCAGGTAGTTTACTACAATACCCTATGTAGATGCCATTCGATGGCCACAGGGTGCAGGAATAACTATTTCTATTTAGGATATGCATGTATGCATTTAATTATATCATATTTAATGAAAAACTATTTAATAATGACCTGGCCAACATGTAAAATTTAGCGACGACATGAACCTACGATTATTTTCCAATTGGAAAGCGTTATGTGTGGAACACAATGCTAGCGACAGACTGCAGCAGCACGACAGTGAACTGAAAACAGCGTTGTGAATCCTACTACAAGAACGTTTGTGAGAGGGCAGCAACATAACAATGGCCGGCATGTACACAAAACAACGCAGTTGTCCATTTTGCATGTACACAATTTCGTTGTGGCCATACTAATACCTTGCACTTCA
>NW_017537390.1:1423625-1424607 GCF_001853355.1 Bactrocera latifrons | reverse complement strand
GCCCTATGAAATTATGGATCGTATTTGTCATGTCTGCCCACGTCGTTATATTTCGTATCATATAGGCGAAAGTCCCTGCTGCAAGTTGCTTTACTCTTTGTATAAGCATTCCTGAAAATATTTCTTTCATCATTCCGCCTGTTTCACTCAAAGCACAATATTCGGTAATATTATCCATTATTTCTTTTGTTTCCTACTAAGTTCACCGATACTACCCTAAGGTTAGCGATGTCGTTGGTCAAAGTCATCTGGTCCCTTGTTGGCCTAAAGTGCTGTTTTAATTTTATTTTGCATGTATCCCAATTTTCTGGAGGATTCAATGTTAAGAAATTTTTTGCAGATCCTAAAATTTTCAAATCATAAACTACTCTGAATGCTACCTGTTGTTGTCCTGCATAATCAGCTAGTACCCTATCATTTGCCTCAAAGAACGCCGGTAATTTTTTTGCATTGCCTTCAAATGGCTGTMRGTATTTTAGATCTTTTTCTATTTTCTGCCTAATACTAGTTTCCTGCTGTGCCGCATTTTGTTGAAGCAACTGTGTTATTGCTGATAAACAACGTTCAACGTTTAACATCTGATTTTGAACCACGATTTTTTTTTTTTGCACGATTATCTTTTATTTAATAGTATATATAGGTTTTGAAAAATTAACAATGATTTTCTTTATCTGTATAAAAAAAAAGATCTATATGCTTATGTACTAATTTTATACTCTTACTGTTGTTGCTTTTGTTCTTGTTGTTTTTGTTATTATATAACTGCTGCTACTGTTTTCGATGGTACTGCTATTGATGCTGAAGCTTTGTAATAGCTGCTGTGTTGTTACTGCTTTACGCACTTTAAAGTTCAATTAGCTGGAAAAATTTAATCTCYTTRTTGATTTATGGAATTTGCTCGCAAAAATGTTTGATTTTATTCTAGTGACGGCAAATTGAATCTATTTTGTTGGATATTGACACTCTTTTCCAATTTTAATTT
>NW_017537390.1:1406962-1422835 GCF_001853355.1 Bactrocera latifrons | reverse complement strand
AGTATTCGACGCAGTACCCGCCGGCGGAAGCAGAGGAAGAGGAAGACCTCCACTCCGTTGGAAGGACCAAGTGGAGAAGGACCTGGCTTCACTTGAAATATCTAATTGGCGCCAGGTAGCGAAAAGAGAAACGACTGGCGCACTGTTATTAACTCGGCTATAACCGCGTAAGCGGTGACTAGGCCAATTAAGAAGAATAAGATTCAGTATCATAAGAAGACTTACCAAATTTACATTTTTTTGAATTTTTGTACAAATTTATCGTTGCTTGCAAACGACTGCCTGTCTTAAGAGACAGTGACACACATGTGCAACGCGTTCATTTGCGCACGGGTTCAATAAACTTTTAACCACTTAATGCATTACTTTATATTAAACCGAAAAATTTCATTCAAAAATCAAAAAATCTCTGCCTACCTCGAAAGCGTTTCATGATGGCGCTATGGATTCAAAATTTCCGCTTACTTAGCTGGAAAAGCGCAAAAGCGGAGGAAGATGCGAGATCAACAAAACATTTTGATTGATATGTAAACAAACAGCGTCAACAACAACAATCGCGTTCATTAGTGATCGCTGAGTGAAGTGATAAGTGAAAATCTACTGAAAATACATACAGTCAGATGTAGCTGCGTCTGTGTGTGTGCGTATTGCTGTTAATGTGCACACAAATCAAAAGCGAATGACATGTCGGCAACATTTGTTTACACCGACTGAGCAACGGCTAAACAAATAAACGCGCTGAGCTCTATGCCAGACAACAGCTGAAAGCGAAGATTGACGCTGTGTGGGTGTTAAAATACTGGGGGAGTAGCACACAGTGCGTATACGCAACGTATGTTAAGTGACTGTCGCTTAACAGCGACACAAATTAGCAGCTGCAGGCGAGCGTAAGTGTGTTAAGTGTCACTTGAATTTGGAAAAATCACGCGAAAATACTAAATTTCTTCTCACGCGTTCGGCGCTTGTAGTAACAACTTCCGCACATTGGCAACAACAACGGCTATTAATTGCTACAGCTTCCGCCGCGTGTCATTCATTGCAGGCAAACATTTCGCTCTGCCAAGAAAAGCAAACACAATACAAAATAAACAAATACAGCGCACACACAAACACATACATATTTACGCGCAGGCAATTTGTCGATGCGAAAGCAAGCGCCAGCAAGCGAGCCGCTAGAAATGAGCGCCATAGGCCGTGAGTGGCACATGGAGGCATCGCTTGCCAGCATTATTTCGTGTGGCCTCTTGGCCACTTTAATTTTTGCCTTCATATTTGTTTTTGTTTTGATTTTGTTATTGTTGTATGTGTTTTGCTGGTAATTTATGCACGGCCTGCAATATTTGTGCATTAATTTTAATGACTTGTTCTTTGTTGTTTCGGTTGTTTGTATCTTTTTGTTGCGGCGTGTTCACTTTTTGGAATTTCGCACTGCAAATTTGTCTGCGCCGCAATAATCGTATGCGCCAATGTTTGTATACACATACGGGTATAATTGCTAATAAATCACGCTCGATTAATAAAAATGTTCACGCTGACTTGATTGCATGCCGCATGACAGGCATTTGTGGCAACAGTATGCAGCCTGTGCCAGCAGCACCAGCAATGTGGCAAGCGTGGCAGGCATTCACTGCGGCGTGGCGCTGCCGGCTGGTTCTACATATTGAGTGCATCGCTTGTGCGGAAGTTTGCGCTTAGATGGTTATATTTATAGTGAAGTGTGCCGGCGCGATGGAAAATGGTGCCAGCGGCAACAGTGTGTATACAACTATATCACACTTCATTTACTTGCCGGATTAGTGCGAGTAATATGACATATATACCAACGTGTAAATGCTTGTTTACATTTCTTTCTAGTAACCCAAGATACAAGTGTTATGATAATAGAAGACTTGGCGGTGTATGAAGAAATTGCTGACGCTCGAAACTTTATAATGTACCGAAATGGTTAGGTTATGTTAAGAGGATGATTCTTACAGGTATCTCTCTTACACAGCTTATGACGACGGTCCGTTATGGTATTAAAAAATCATAAACTTTTATACCGAATCATAAGAGCCTTACAAATCTGCCTTGCTGCAAGAGGAATTTTGCTCAAGGCAAGCAGTTCAGTCGATAACCCGTGTTCTACTCTAGTCCATAAGAATCTCGCAGTTGCACAGGAGCTGCTCTTTGAGCAGCACACACTAAGCAAAAAACTAGGGAACACCAACTCTGTATTATTCTGATTTGAGTGGGGCAAGGGTGCCCCATATGCCTAGCTCATCGTCTTTGCAGCAATTCAGCTGTAACCAGACATCCAAAGGAGACAATAAGTGAGGGCAGACACTGCTTCATCTGAACATCTTTGAGCGCACATTAAGCGAGCTCAGAGCTAGCTGTGTCACTTCTTACTGAAAACCCACCATCACACTTTTCTTCTACTCATCCGTAAAAAGCTTACTGTTTCTCTTCTCCAGCGACTTCTACCCATCCACATCTCCCTTGTCGGTATGTGAGCAGAGCAAAAGTCGGCGCGTGTGGCTGCTGCGACACAGTGATCCAAGTTTTACAACAAGTGATACAATTGAAGGAGAAGAGAAACTCAAGGTATCCTTGTTCGGACGCCTTCATATACCGTGAGCCGTATAGCAAACTTCGGAGATATACACCTGCCAGAACTGTCCACGGGTGCTGGCTTTAAAATTGGCTTAAGTGCTATTGTTGGTGCAGTTGATAGTGCACCGAAGATCTCGATGAGAGCCGCTCTCAAGTGTTTTAGCCAGAGTAACCTTTTCGAGCGCCTTTCACCAGACCAGTTCACCGTAGAGCATTATTGGCTTCACCTTTCCTTCTAGGTACTTTAGAAAAATATAGTTCAACCGTTGCTTCCTAACTCTCCTCAATATTTGGCCTCTAAGAAAATTTATGCTAAGCCACCGCCACTAACATGTTGACGACGTGAATCTCCGAAAGTGGGGAGAGGGACCTTTGGGGTCTTACACCATCTAGTAAATAAAGCTCTTTCACTTTTACTTGGATTGATGGCTAGGCCGTTTCTATTTGCTTAACGGCTTTAAAACCTCCTGTGGGTTATCAAGTATTGTAAAAAAAAATTCAAATATTGCTATCTCTTCACTTTGCCCGAAATATAGTTTTTTTTTTGTTTTTTTGGCTTTCGTTAACTATTCAGAGCGTAAGGAAAATCAAATTGTTCAGATCGGATTATAATTTTTATAAAAAGCATAGATAAAAAAAAAACAGGGAAAAACTTCGGCTGCACTGAAGCTTCAATATCCTCCACAGGTATATTGAAATAAGCTCCAATATGTTAAACTAAATCTTAAAACGTAATTGGCTATTTATATCTATCAGAAAACCTTTTGTAAGTGGTTTCTAGCAAAGTTTTTTAATGTTTCTTTATGAAGATCATTATTTTGAAACTAAAATCGAATTTTTTTAAAACCCTATATTGCCTAAGTCCTTGTTAACTTGGTATTTCTCTTTCCATTGCAATTGATAACAGCATTGCAGCAAAAGTTGCTTATTCGCTTTTGTTGCCATTAGATAGCAATAACACATAACATTACATAATTAATTATAATAATTAAAATTTTATAGGTATATGGTTATATAGATATAATTACTAAGGAGAGTGATTACACACCATACTCCCATTATCAGAAGGAACGCAGTCTGCGTATCGTACGATATTTATATTTTATTTTATGACGATCTCCGAAAGGCCTGATCTGTTGAGTGTTGGCATCTAAAAAAAATTAAATTAATCAGCTGATTGTAAAACTTCTAATTTAATAGAATAAAAACAGATAATTAAATCGGACAAGCAATATTCGCGTCTAAAGCGAATGATATATACCAAATGTGCAGAAATAAAAGATATAATCTTGACATGAACAATGCAGTGGTTAATGCAGAAATAAACTAGTTTTACAAGTTTCAAGGATAATGAAGAAAATATATTCAGAATGAGTACATTCCTAATCCATATCTGCATTTCAAATTAGAATTCATTCTGCAGTAGCCTTATTATCGTTACTAACCGGTTACTCATGGCGTATACGTTACTTGGAAAAGTAATATTCCCATTTTTTTCTTTGTGAATCCTACATTATTACCTCAACAACATCATTTTGAAAACAAGGAAAAACGTTAACTTCGGTTGCACCGAAGCTAATATAAAAACTGAGGGACTGGTTCGTATATATACAGACAGACAGACAGACAGACGGACATGGCTAAATCGACTCAGCTCAACGTACTTATCATTTATATATATATTTTAAAGGTTCTCAGACGCTTGCTTCTTTGTGTTACAAACTTCGTGACAAATTTAATATACCCTGTTCAGGGTATAAAAAGTGTAAGAGGAGCAGTGATCTCTTCGTATAATATATCCATATTTTTTATTTTATTCAGGTATTCTTGTCTATATGTCCGAGTTTCGAACGGTTTGTGATAATTGATATTTTATTATTCTTTTTTTTTACAAAAATTAATTAATGGCAATTTCTGCGGATTTTGTGAAGAAATTTAATCCAAGAAGTATAAGAAACGAGGTGAAATAGAATTATGCAATACGAGTATCATATCGTTTTTAGACTATTATAAAATATTTTTGAGGGTTTTGTTGGATTTGAGAGTTGAGCTTATCGTAGATAAAGTAATTAAGAAATCTTCTCCAAATTTTTCCGTTAGAATATATAGAAAGACCAAATATATCCTGCCCAACTATTGGATAGCTTTGGCACATAAAAACTGTTCTGCTATTTGCTCTTTGCAAGAATTAACATTAAGCTCTTTCTTGGTTTTCTGCTAAAAATCTCGCATGTAAAACTCTTGCGCACACGCATGACACTAGCAATTAATTTTGCGCAACACCAATAATTCCAAGCATGACGAGACTACGCCAACAAATATTTAAATTAATTATACATACATACTATATAGTAGAATAACAACAACAAACAAACATTCCACCCACTAAGCTATATGCAAGCGCACGACGACCACCGACTGCTGGGCGCCTCAAGCGAAGACGTGCAGCGCGGCAGGTAGCGCCAGCAGCAAGTCGCCGAAGCAAAACCAAAAACTAAAATAAAACAACAAGAGTAATCAATTTTTGCATAGCAAATGCCTCAGCGAAGAAAAAAAAAATGAAAACAAATTTTCCAATTTGCAATAATTTTTGCACAAATTTTTAAATGATTTTATTAATGATTTTTTCGCAATATTTAATTTGTTTTGTTGTGGTGGAATGCAAGTGCAAATTTTAACTAATATAAAAATTTAATTGACAATTTTCGATTTCGAAATGCGCATAAATATTATTGCAAGAATATTTAGATTTATATGACGAACAAGTTTGAGCAGAAAATATTTGAGTTTTTCATTAAAAAGAACCAGGAAAATTAAAAAAAAATATATTCGCAAAAGTTTTCTAAACGCAAACAGTGTTGTTGCATACGAAAACGTGTATAAACAACAACCACAGTAAAATTTGGCGGCAACAACAAAAACAACAATAATATTGGCAATTAAAGAAACAGTATTAACAGCGCTGAATCAGCGGAAAAATATGCAAGAATTACGAATTTCTGCCGCTAGAATTATTTACGTCAAAATTATCGTGACAAAACAAGACACCGAATATAATAATATACATATATATAAATATAGCCGCATAATATATAGATGTATACAACTTATTATGAGTACTTTTTCTACAAAATTAATATGTATGTTTCTTACATTACCACCAAAAGAAAAAAAAGAAAGTGTTTATTACAGCGTCAAAGTAATCCTAGAGTAGAGCATCTAACGAATATTTCGCCAACCTTGTGTGAGCATCATAATTTCATGCGCGTTTGGCTGATCCGCCAGCGATAAATTCATAATTCCACAGGGCAGCCAAGCAAGAAAGTGAGTGGGAGCATTTTGTTTTTGTTTATATTTCGGCTCAACACCCGAAGTGCAATAACGCTAAGTATCGTCTTTGTAGAGAAATCCACATTCCCTCTGAGTGTATGCAGTTTTATAGAAGATGCGCGAAACCAACGACATCTTGCAGCATCAGCATCAGCATCATCTGCATCATTATAATTTGGTGCACCTTCTTACCTGCGGTCAGTGTGCGCCTACGCCGTCGTGGCTGTGTTCTTTTGGGTTGCTGCCAGCTCATTGAGTGGTCGAGTGTCCCGTTGTTACATTGTGGGAGCTGTCAGTGCAATGAGAGTGAAAAATTTATGTCTAATCTTGTCTAATGTTGGCAAAACGAGACAGCCGAACCGGGTACTCGCAGGTAGCTGCATTTCTTTGCCATTAGCGTCAAGCAACCAATAGCGCTTTTAGCAATTCTTTAAAAATACAATTAAGAGGTCCGACCATGTCTACCTCCATGGCCAACAGGTCATATTCTTCCTTCTCATCAACCGCAATAGTGGGTTGAGTACCAACTTCGCTGGCGTCAGTTAGGAAGATTTTTAGAGCTGCTCTTTTAAAGCCCTTTTTTATGGCACTCTTGGATTACTTGAGAGGCCTGTGGGACTCCGTACAGAGCTGTATTAGTGCTTGGTCGCTTCATTAGTTCATAGTCAGACCTAAATCCGATGGGATATCGTCCACTAGGAACACTGCCTCTTTGTAGAGAGTTGCAGATTGCTTATCGCCATATTTTATGAGTTTGCTAAGCCGGAAATTTTACACCTTGAGGTGGACTAGAGTTCCCTTCGCGAAAATGGCCGCACCTACCCTTACTCCTACGCACCTACCTCACTCTTCCAAAAAAAAATAGACCATCTTTCCTACAGCGGTCGCATACTCATTCCTTCTCTCAGCAACCTTCTGGTTAACTCTAGCTTACTGGCACGTTAAATAGTTCCTGATTAGCCTGTCTGTCAAGGAAGCGCTCCTTAGTTGTCATATATGGGCTTCCGTGCCCGTAGTGATGCCCATAATTGTAGCAAAGGTTTTTTTGTTCGTTACGTTAATGCCTAATCATTGCCCATGTCAGAGCTAAAATCCAGTCCAGGAGTTTGTATGACCGTGAAGGTGGCAGTTCATTTAGCGTTACTCAGGACGCACCTTTTCGGGGCGACCTGCACTACATGCCAGTACTGATGGAAGATATATACAAAGCTTTCCCTTAATTACTCGGCCGTCTTCATTTATGGTACCATGACAATTTTGCTTGCAATTCCTCAAGAACCTTTGTGCTCTGAAGGTCAGGCAAGTTATAAAATCGTGTTTCATAAACTTCATCTATGTACCGTATATATTTCAATAGTCTTAAACCACAAGATCGTGGAATTCAATGAACGTCCAAATTTATTTGCTCCCTGAATACTTAATTAACTAAAACCGCAAGAATACCAACACTATTTGTAGACGCTTTCAATGGTCTACACGGCATCGAGCACTCAATTTGAATCGAATTAAAATCAAATTAAGAAATTTGAAAAGATTTCGTTAATTTCACTCACATATTCACGCTCACTCTCTGTGAGTATATGCATAGTGCTCATGATCGGGCGTGTTAGTAGTTGAATCTCGGCGATCGCGTCGTCATTTATTTTGAGATCAAGCATATTTCACATAGTTATTTAAATAATTCTGCGATTTTCGAATAAAAGCGTTGTAAACTGGAAAACGGCGACAGTTTGCCAACGGCTACGCAGCGCGAAATATTAAAAAATCTGCCAAGTGAAAGCTCTCATGCTTGACTTAACGGTAGACGTGTGCAAAAATAAAAATAAAATAAGAAAACAACAAAAAAAAAAACGAAAAGACAAGTGAAACAAGTGCATTGACAAAGGATTATTTAATTACGAAATTTGAAATAATTTTTACTGAAATTTAAAAGTTTAATTGCCACGCTGTGCTTGTGTACACCTACTAACGACTTTGCGGATTTCCATTTTAATAATTTTGTTAATAACACACGACAATTATGATTTGTCCGAAGCGCACCGCAGAGTTAATCACACTCCATCTGGCGCCTTTTAAGGACACCGATCCTGCTTGGGAGATAGGTGTTTCGAAAATAGCTGGACGCGGCATTTTCGCCACACGCGACATCAAACGTGGCGAAGTGATCTTTCGCGACAGTCCGCTGGTGATCGGTCCTTCTGCGCGCGCCGAGGATACGCTCAACTCGTGTTCGAATTGCTTCAAAATGTTGCCGGATACAAAGTTTATGTGTCGTCAGGGTTGTGGTTTGCCCATCTGCTCGCTGTGTGGCAAAAAGCAACAACACAAAGCCGATTGTACGCTCTTCAAATCGTGGAAACCTTGCGAACCGGATGTGGCCAACTCGCTGCTTATACGCTTGCTGTGCGTTGGACGTGCCATCAATTTGACCAAGGATCAACGCGATCTCATCTATTGTTTGCAAGCAAATTTGGATAATAATCATCGTACTGAAGTGCGTAATGCCGCTAAGGGCTTCAACGAATTCCCCACCGACAAAAAAATGATCGAGATTATGAATCGTACCGTTGCGGTGTTGCGTACGAATGGCTTCGATGAGACCGTCGATCGTTCCAACGATAATGCAGAGTTTCTCTATCGCGCTTTATTCCCATTATTTGCTGTCATGAATCACGATTGCATTCCCAATTCATATTACACGTTCGAGGAGAAGACCAGAAATATGGTGGTGCACGCTTCGGTGGATATACCGGCAGGCACTGAGATCACCACTACATATACGAAATTGTTTACTGGCAATATTGCACGCCATTTATTTTTGAAAATGAAGAAAGGTTTCACCTGCAAGTGTCCGCGTTGCTCCGATCCAACAGTAAGTGTGCTTGTGTGATAAAAATTGTGAAGAAAGTGGTCTGTGAAAGTGAAATTGTTGGAGAACAGAAAGTGTGTTATAGGAAAAGACTTAAATGCTTCAAAACGTGTTCTGTTACTGTCTATTCAGGCGTCTTTAAATATTTCTGAAAGTGAGTCTCTAAAGATTTTCTTTTCTCAAAATTGTACCAACTGTGACGAAATCAATATGAAAAGTGAATAGAATTTTTAAATGATGAAAATTAATAAGTGTGAAGCAATATTCGTCGAAGTTCTGGTAGAGTTTTGAAGTGGTGTTTCTCAAAATTGTTTTCTATAGATGAGCTTAGGTTTTAATAAAGTGGTTGTTTAGAAAATTTCGTATTCATATTTCGCTAACATAATTCAGTTTAGCTTATCAGCTCTCCAATAAGACCAAAAATTATACTTTTACTTCCGTCATACTTCGAAGCAGATTGTACCATACTATAACTCAATTAAAAGTTGTGTCTTTATGAATTCTTAACTTTGGTCGTTTTGCTGTTTCGGAAACTCTGAGTTTGTTATCTTTGATTTGATATGTGATGATTGATATGATTTGATAAACTGAAGTTTTGAATCCTGCACAAATTCTATGATGTGGTAGATTTTGCCTCAACGGTGTTGAAGGTAGTTATTAGATCGAAGTCGTTGCACCCTTACTCTTGCAAAAGGCAGGAGTCTATCTCCCATTCTTCTAAGCAACTTCCAAGGTAACCGGGAAAATGTTTATCTAACCGTAGGAATATATGTATATATGTATATACATGAGCAGATATAGGACCCTTGCAACTAGAGTTCTTCTTTCCATCAGCTACAATCCTCTTGCATTTCACCTCAGAGCTAAATGACATTGCTATCACAGATGTTTTGGAGATTGACTCGGTAAATTTAAGTTGCTGCTTAATACACGAAGAAGAAGGATTTTGTACACAATCTAATTTGACCCGGACTGCCCAAACAAAAAATACATATTCACGTAATTCAATTGAAGTCTTTATTTCCAGCTTCGAAATAACCTTCTGAGCCAACACAAGCTCGCTAATTATTCGAATTTTCCATACACTTGTTATAAGCATCGACCGTAATGGCCTTCAGCGCTTTCAGAGTCTTCAGCAATGTTTGTGTTTTTCGATTTCGGCTAATTTCTAGAACGCCATTCGCTAAATTGTTTTGACGATTTTAACGTCAGATTCCTAAGAGCCGTTTTGCTAACAATAAAGACGCCATTGACGGAAGTAGGCATCTGAGCTATGTTGGACATCCTTTTTGCGAAATATTCAAGTCTTTTGATATGAGTATAGATAATCCATATGAGATGTTGAGATCCTCTGCTAACTCTACGAATCCAACACGATTATTTTCAAGGGCCGTTTTTTTTTTTTTGTTAATTTTTCGTTGTAGATGGTTGACTTCACTGAATGCTTTGTGGCACTCAAATATTTGAATTTGTGCTGAAGTAGAGTCCACAAAACATTGAAAGCAGAGTGGTTGGCCTTGTCTCGCCAACAAGCAAATATTTTAATCTATTTAATTGATCCAAAGGTCTTATGTCGCCATTTACTTAAGACTTTACCTCAAATTCCAAAAACTTAATGCACATTATACGAGTTATTTACTACTCATAGTTCAATTTTTTTTTATTTTTGGAAAATTTATGACGATAATTTATAGAAATAGTCGACTAATTAACAACAAAAACGTAAATATATTCATGAAATATGTGACAAAAATAGCGCGTTAAGGCGCTCAAAAATAAATAAATTATAAAATATTTGTATGTATATGTATTGACTATTTCTAAAAGTATATAGGTGTAACTTTTTCAATATTTGTATAGAAATATGTATTTTTTCCGAGGGGGTTGCTACGAAAACGCCCTGCAATTAAGCAGTTGACTATAAAATAAATTTATTTAGACTTTTTGCAGTCACTTAGATTTTTAACGAATTAGGTGAAGGCATTTAAATAGGTATATATTTTGAATACAAAACGTCTCATGCTGTTCAGAAATGCCTTAAGTGTTGTTGTAGCATTTAAATAATTTGTTAGTGCGCCTTAGAGAGTCTGCGATGCGTATGAAAATATGTGGCATAACAAATTGGTGGATTTTATGATTGGCATAAAAGAAAAAAATATTAGAAGATGTACATACTTATATTACGATGGCGCTCCAATAAGTGCATTTTCCGATAAAGAAGTCGAACATTTTGGAAACGGTGATTAAATTCTCTACACAGTGGCTATCTTCTTTATCTCGTCTGAAAAATAATTGTTCTTGAGATTTGCGAAGTAGGGCTTTATAGCGGCAATAACTTCTTTCTCCCATACCTAGTTTACAGTGGAAGGGTAATTTCTTCTTCATCTTTACCGGGTAGACACCGATTACGCGATTATAGACGAGTTAAAAACAGCAACAAGAATCATAAATCTTCCGTAAAACCTTTCTCAAGGATACAGTCATTTGTAGAAGTTCTCGCAAGTGAGGAAAGTTCTCTGATTGTCATTCACTTGGGAGTGGCCAGAAATGATTCTTTTACATATTTAGCTCAAGCAGCTCACGACTTTCGCACCTAGATCAAGCATTCTCTGGGTAGCCAAAGAACTTCCTTTTGATGACGAGCTAAAGTGAGAAGGCCAAACACCCCCTTCACAGGATTGTGCGCCGGGTTTGGGACCCGCCACGTAATATTCGTCCCCTATGAAACTTATCTCGACCAATTTTGCCTTGACAACTTGTCCGTTTTTTCTGCAATTCGGTCGAAACGGTTTCATAATTCGGCAAAATTTGATGAACCATATAATACAACTTGTTCGGGAGGGTAGCGCGCAGGCTACTATTGCGACTGTACCTTGGCCTCTAATCGCCATACTTTCATTTAGATTATTCCTTGTAAGTCTGGGAAAATAGAGGACAGCTCTATTTTTGCCTACTTTTTAGAGACCATGTATCCTATGTGTACCAGGGGATTCCTCTTTCGACAATAGTCAAGAAACGACACAAAACACTTGCTTCGGAGTGCTCTTAAAAAGCGGCACACACTTCTATGGAGTCGTCTTACAATTGAAGTTTCTGTTCGGAGTGAACAAACACGGAATCCATCTCTTCCACAGCTGTCTCATACTTAATATTTTATATAGGATGGGATCCGCACTGTTTTTGAAAGCCTACTATCACAGCTATTTTACGATCTTGCAATCAATATGAGATCGTGGACTTTGTCCGCTTGGCTAAAACTAGCCGATTTCATGGGACTGGTTTTTCAAAAACCGACGTAAGACCACGTTATAACTCGTTAAACCCATTTTTTTACGGGCCTATGGAAGAGGAAAAATCACCATGAGTTCGCTGGACCCTTCCCTTTCAAAAACCTGAACCGAACAGACGCTTTTTAAATTTTTGAATTTGTCGAGGCACCAATTATCAAATCATGAGTTCGATTCAGAGTTCTGACTGCATCTCTTGAGATTGTACAACCACTGTTCCGTTAATGTTAAGTGCTTATGGGCTGTCCTCGTTTGAAGAAAATTTTAAAAAATCTTTATTGTATCAGGAAAATCACTTGGTCGGGTGCAAAATTTGCCATTAAGAAGAAATCAACGCAAATAACGTTCGATCAAAATATGATTTTCTGAGGAAATTCCAATAAATAATAGCAACACACATACAAAATACTTGCCAAAATATTTTGCTTTGTCGCTTAGTGGAAAAAATTGTTAGACTAGTATATTCTACAAGTTTTTCTGTTTATTTCCCTTTTTGCTTTCGCTTGCCTCGCGGCAATAAGGTGCTAATTTAATTAGTAATCATATTTTCTTATAAAAATAAACGCTCAGAATTTGAGCGAACGATACGTGTGTGTATGGGTAAAGCGAAAAGAAAATGTAAAAAGAAATCAAAAAATACCGAATGAAATTCGGAAAAGAAAATATTTAATTGCGTGGAAAAGCAGGCCAAAACAAAAACAAAAACACAATCGAGCAAGTGGCTGCTGTGAGTCGTCTTGTTGCACGTATACTTGTCAAATTGACTGACGGGTTGTGCGATCATTTTCGACCTAATGTTGTTGTTTTTGAACTTGGACCACACGCAGGCAATCGGCTTTCGTTAAGTACGCCGAAGTGGCGGCTGCCCGGAATATCTCGTTGGCAATTTTTGTAGAATTCAAGTGACGAGAAAATTGCTTTCAAATCAAAATAGGAAACATAAAACATTTGTATATTTCGTTGCTTCTAGAATGACGAACAGTTTTTGAATAATAACAAGTGGGCATATTTTATAGTTAGGAGTGCGTTAAGTGAAAAATAATTTATTGCGGAACTAATGAAGTGTAGTAAATACCATCATTTTTTCATAATTTTTTTCCGGCCAATATAAAAAGTATTTCTTTAAAGAAAATTCTTCTCCAATTTTCATTCAATTATTTGCAGTATTCTTAAGACTCTATTTATTAAGTAAAATCAAGTCAACTGCCATTAATTTGAGATATCGGATATTTAAGTCTTCACAAGCGAGATAAAGTTCCGTCATTTTACAACATTCGCAATATCCGATAAAATGTTTTCAATCTTTGTAAAAATATACACCTCTGCAGCCATTATTTGGACTTGAAGCGCATACCTTTCGATAGACCTTTTTACAATAATCTGCTAGACGTACGATTTAGATTTAATGTTTTTAGGCCATCTTTGCAATCTCTTTATTTTACAAACTGTATATGATTCTTCTTCCCTGACTAGCTAATGGGTGCACCTAATTGAGAGGGTATTCTGTAAAGTAACAACAAACCCAATAGTATAATATCTGATCAACCCGGACTGACAAGAAAAAACAACAATTTCAATACAATTAAATGGGTTTTCAATAGGGCACTACAAAAGTAGAGCGATAGCTATAGCAAACGACGGTTCATGATGGCAAATTTTACTCCTGTAAAAGTACATTCGTAAGTACTCCATGAGCCACCATTTCATCCAGAAAAAGATACGGTTTGGTACGGTTTATGGGCCGGCGATGGTATTGAGCCGTACGGCTTCCGTGATGATCAAGACCGGCACGTTACTGTCAATGGAAATCGCTACCGCTCAATGATAACCGAACATTTTTGACCCGAGTTATGTGATATGGACTTGGACAATATGTGGTTCGAACAGGACGATGCCACAAGCCACATAGCGAATGTCACAATCGATTAATTGAAAACAATGTATGGTGAACGTGTTATATTACGAAATGACCTAGTCAATTGGCTAACAATATCGAACAAAGAATTTGTCTAAAATATTGTATTTCTAACCAAATTTCGTGTGCGGAATTATTGCGAATATTGACAAGGACTTACGATACTTCAGTTTCATCAAAAACACAAGCCTATGAGTGGTACAAAGCCATCAAAAACGATCGAGAGATCCTTAAAGACATGCCTCGTTTTTGACCACTTCCGACCGCTTCAATCATTCTGCTCTCTTAAATCATTTTTAATTTTTTTTTTTTATAGCTTCTTTATTTCACTTTCAAAAATAGGCAGGAAGCTTTAAATAACATCAGATCAGAGGCGAAGGTTAAGTTATGTGCTTTGGTTGGAATAGAGAATATTGAAAAATTCTTACAATTTGTTTTCGTTTTTATGAAAGCAAAAATTTTCTAATTGTTTTTATTTATATATAGTTATGAATTCAAATACAGATGGTAGAATATTCGCTCAAGAAACAATAACACGAAGAATTGAAGTGGGGATATATTATAGTATGAATATAAGTATATCTTCAGGTAGAAAAAGCTTAAGCAGACTAAGCATTAACTTTAATATTTATGGGTTATAGTAAAGCGGATGAATTTTTGTACTTTACTTTAAGAAAATGCAGATATATGTTTACTCTCAAAAATTTCACTAAATTAGAGCTCGTTTTTATATGTCAGATTTTTAAAACAAGAATAGTGGGAATAAATATTTTTCGAAGGGAATCAAAGCAGGCTGAACGTATTTTACAATTTACTCTTGATATGAGTAACCTATTTGAGTGCGTGTGAGTTCTGTGCGTGGCTTTTCAAAGAAATGTTCATATTTTCTTCAAATAGTAACCATATCCTCCAATTCTCTTTTCCCCTCCTCTTCAATAAAGGAAAAAGGCGCCTTCATTTCCGCACTCTACTGTCGCGATACAAACTGTACAGGTTTTGCCGTACCCGAAACCACCGGTCTGCCGCATCCCAACTGGAACTGCTTGGTTTGCAAACAGAAATCGACGCATGCGCAAATGATGAAAGCACAAGACTTCGCTTCAGGCGCGATTAGTTCCAAATTCAACTCGAAGTCACTTAAATCGGTGGTGCTATATTTGAGAGACAAAAGTTCCGGCTTCATACCGGATAGCAATTATGTTGTAATCGATGCTAAATTGCAAGTAATAGCGCGTCTGTCGAAGAGTCGAGAGGATTGTGAGGATGGAGAGGCAGCGGCAAAGGCAAAATTCTGCGAGGATATATTGGAGATTATGGACAAGCTAGGGCTGGGTGATTGCGTGATGCGAAGCTATTTGGAGGCCGAGAAGGCGAAAGAGGTGAAGTAAGCGGCCGTTGAAAAACCAATGAAGAAAATTATATATTGATGGAAGAAGAATATGTAAAAACCAATGAAAATCGCAGCTGTGTTTAAAATTGGCTGCAAAACATGTTTATGTATAAGTTAATTTTGAAAAAATTAAACAAAAATACAAAAATGCTGTTAGCGTATTTATAATATGTAAGAAAATGTTTATGTATTTTTTGTTATAAATTTTAATAAAAAAATTTACTCTATGCTGCAAAGACACACTGACACTGAACTCTTAAGAAAACAACCAAATAACATTACAAAAACAAAAATAATAATTATAATTAATTGTGCCTCGAATATTCATTGTAAATAGTGTTACTCGTACTTTGTATTGTGAATTATTTATGTGTATGAAAATAAAAGTACTTAAAATTAAAAACAAATATTGAATCATTTGTTTTAATAAACAAAATTTAAGATAAACAATAGTTTAATAAAACTTAAAATAAATTAATAATCTTAT
>NW_017537390.1:1370567-1406163 GCF_001853355.1 Bactrocera latifrons | reverse complement strand
TTAAAAATGTTATTAATATTTTAATAATGCCAGAAAGCTATTTTTAACAACTGTTGCAAAATATTTCAAACAATTTGTCTGCAAATATTTCGCATTCGTTATGAGTTACTTTTCTTTCACTTTTCCCACATAAATTCCTGCTTAGAAACTAATCCTCAGCGATCAATTTTTAATCTCACATAATTTCCAAGTTATTCACCCATTTAGTCCAATGGCCTAGTCGTTCTAGATGGCATAGCAGCAAATACAATGTATATGCATATATGTTGATTTTAATCCTTCTCGCAGAAGAATTCAAGCGTTACAGTTGTCACTATAATTAATGGGCAAAAGCAAATATTTTTATATACAAGTAGATATCTTCAAGATACACTCATCAACAGATGTACATATATGTATATTTATAAGTATGCAAGTATGCATGCCGGCCAATCTGTTTGTTTTGTTCCTGAAGGCGCGTGGGCGTATATTTTACTAAGCATAATAATTTGTAGATAGATTAAGATGCTTTTCTGTGTCACGATTTTACTTTGTAGGAAACAAAAAATTATGCTGTTATAATTAGCTCATTCAAATATTAATATTTTTTAAATTGTTTACTTAAATATTTTTTGTAGGGCATACACTCTTTAAAGCATCAGCTTTCAAAGTACCCTCATGCAGATACATCAACGCATATGTTTACATTATTATTTATATAAATATTATTAAAACTTTAAATTAGCTATGTTATTATTTTTCTTTGCACGCTTTATTTTCAATTTCACTTGGCTTGTATAGTATGTATATAAGCTTCTGCATCTTTCAATTAAATTCTGAAATTATATTATAGTAAATTACTTTTGCTGCCAAATAATGTTGAATTTTGCGCTTAATTATAATGCTAAGCCAATTATGTGGCTAATATATGTTGAGTTACAACTTATTTATATTAATTATATATTTGAATATTTTCTCAGTTTCAAAATGTATGACTATTACAAATGAGCTATTCATTCATCTATTTCAAGTTTTTGCCACTCGGCGTTGCATTATCTGCATTTAAATGCCGTTTTTAAATTATATTTTTGTTTTGCCTGCTCGAATTTGTTTGTGTTTTACACTAATAATTTACTTGCCAAATTTTGACCCAACATTAATTAAGTAACTAATTCAAATTTTACATATATTAATTAATGATATGTCTTGCTGAAAAGCAAGAAGTCGCACGGTGCCATATCAGGCGAATACGGAGTGTGGTTAAAGGTTAAAATGTGACAACGCCAACCTTCATAAGCCACGCATAACACTCAAATAGTATTCCGTGTTGACCATAATCGAAGAAAAATGTCAACATAACCATGATTTCTGACCTGCTTTGACGTGGTCTTCTTCAGCTTCAGCTCACCTTTGCCACGATATTCAGCCAGACTTAGCGCAGTCAAAACGCGTTTCATGATGTCCTGGTAGTCGGGAAGCATTCTTTCACAGATGTTATCGCGACGCTGTTTTTCGAACAAATTGTGTGATTTTGGAACAAATCGTAATTTCACTAACGCCTAACTGATCTTCCAAAATAATTTCCCTGATCCTTCCGATATTCCAACAATACCAGTGAGTTCTCTGATTGTTAATCGTCGATTCTCTAGCACTCATTCCTTCATTATACCTTGAACAGTGGATATTAAGTTTGTCACGAAGTTTGTACCACGCAGAAGGAAGGGTCGGAGACCCTAAAAAATATAATATATATATAAATGGTCAGTATGTTGAGCTGAGTCGATTTAGCCATTTCCGTCTCTCTGTTCGTCTGTCTGCATATATACGAACTAGTCCCTGAGTTTTTAAGATATCGTTTTGAAATTTTGTACACGTCATTTGCTCTTCAAGAAGCTGCTTATTTGTCGGAACTGCCGATATCGGACCATTATAACATATAGCTGCCATACAAACTGAACGATCGGAATCAAGTTCTTGTATGGAAAACTTTCACATTTTACAAGATATATTCACGAAATTTAGTATAGATAATTTTCTAAAGCAACAATTTAACATCCGAAAAAAATTGTTCAGATCGGATTGCTATAGCGTATAGCTTCCATACAAACTGAACACATAGTTACTAATATAAATGCACTTGTGAAGGGTATTTAGCTTCGGTACAACCGAAGTTAACGTTTTTTCTTGTTTTATTGACATGTTGATCATCAGTTGACGAGGGTAGCCGTCCAGGACGTGGCCCTCTTTTAATAATTTGTACCAATTAAAAACACTTGCTCGCGGCAAACATTTATCACCGAAGGCTTTTTCCAGCAATCTGAATGTTTCGGCACCAGACATTTGATTCCCCACACCAGTTAATGAAACTTCTTTGTTAAATAATTTCAGTCCAGTATGAGCTCCAGTATGAGCTCCAGAAAGAGGAGCCTATACTAAATACTAATTAATACTTTAATGTGGAATTTTCCACAGATATCAATGACAGCCATATCAATATTTTGACGTATGAGTTTTCGAAGGAAATTCAAATTAAAAAGTCTTACTATTTTTTTCCCACAGAAGTAGAACTGTTCAAATGTATTAAATTCAAAGCTGATATGAATGAAATATGAAACCACCAGCATATTTACATATAATACTATTGACCATTTTAAGAATTAATTTTTAGATCTCAACATTAAGCTCGCTGGAAAGAACATTGGTAGCAATGTAAAGTTGCCCACCGATGCGGGTTTATACCTTGAAGTCTTTATTGAAGCGGATGAAAACACGCTCCTTTTGGAGAAGAATAATGCATTTTTTCATTAAGAGATCTCACCTTGACATAAATGAAGGGAAACGATCTGAAAATTATCCGTATTGCTTCCGAGTTCATCATGATCTGAATATTTGATTTACAACGACTTTTTCTGTCCCCAGAGTTCAAAATTCCGCTATTTCGGCATGGAGAGACAACAGCCTTATTTAAAGATAAGAAAAGCGCTGTTAAATTAAAACCATGTCAAAATCAATGAAAACGATCAAAAATTTGTTTGAATATGGTACAAAGTGACGGTTTTGCTCTCATATCATAAAATTGGGCTCGCTAGAATGAAATTTGGCAACAATGTAAATATATTTGCACAGACTGGAGTCTATTTTAGAGCAGAGGATAAAAGACGTTAAAAAAATAGGTATCATGAAATTGATATATCGCTCTCGTACTCGACTTCCTGGGTTAATAAACTCTGGCTTACAATATACCCTCGAATGTCATCATATATAGCTTGTTAATGCTCTTCTTCTAGTATTAACTATAGAAAGAATTTTACTCATTACCTTAATAGGTTAAAGTGCTTATCAGTTTAATAATAAGGAAACTATATAATTTGGCATTAACTGTTTAATTATTGTTCTCAAAATTTATAAATTAATGCTTTAGATTATAATAATTCCTAAGTCTTAGTGCTTATCAGTTTTGTGTGATTTTTTTGTGTTTTATTGAACTCATAGCTCATTTTCCTCTTTATATTATATTCTCAGTTTTTGTACACAATTATTATTTTTCCATGTTCTTGTCTTAACGCCAATTTGTCGTACCGAAAGCGTGCTGACAATATGCCGTGTTATTTGCTAAACGAACATGACAGAAACAACAAAGAAATAGCGAGATACAACACACGTGTCCATTCATATCCATTTGCCAAACGTTCTGTCACAACTTTTACAAATATTTTATTTTTTTATATTTTCAAAATAATATTACTTTTTCAGCAGCCGACCGCCACCGCGACATCTGCTCCCAGCCTGCTAGTGGCTTAGTCCATTTCCGCGCCAAATAATTAAACAAATTTAAATATGAGATACTCGTACCATATGAAAAGAGCCAGCTCTCGTAATATGAAAATTTGCTTTCTTTTTGTTTAGCTGCTAATGGCTTGTCGCAGTATAAATTTTCGCTTTTCTAGACATTTCACTTGATTGCAACGACAATAAACTGGGTTAATTTCGAGTCCATATATTTAAGAGAATATTTAGCTTTACATTTTATGCAAAATTACAATAAATTGTTTAATTTCGTTTGTCTTTTGTTTGCTTCGCCTGCGTTTAATGACTCAACATATCCACAGAGAGATAAACACATGTGTGCCCCGGCTAGTAGAGAAAGCGTTTATTTTTGAGTGCGGCATTTGTTAGTTCAAAACAGCAAATTTTAATGTGTAAAATATATTTATGTCTTAATAAAAATGAAAATAATTAGAAATATTAATTTTCTTTCAAGTATATCGTTGTTATATTATATGAATTTGAGTGTGATATTTTCTTTCAGAGTATTAGTAAACAAGAAAAAATATTAACTTTACTTGAATTTCTTATATAATATTATATAATTTACATAATTAAATCTGAAAGGTTTGCTGCTCTATGGGCAAAGGGAATCATCAGTACATATTTCTTCACAAATTAAAGCATTATAGTCGGTTATGGTTACGTTAAAAGATCAATGCTATAAAGCTATGATTAATGAGTCTTTCCTGCCTGAAGGAAGGATATTGATGAGGACGACCTTTAGTTTCAACAAGACAGTACTATATGCCATACAGACAAGTAAACAATCAATTTAGTGATGAAACCTTCTCCTTGTCGTCGTTGTACTTTTTTTTTTTTTGGATTTTGTGAAGCTGCTTAGTAGTGTAGATAAGTCTTAGAAGATAATATTCGGCGCGTTATTACTGACATACTTCAAGCCTTTCAGTGTGGACGCTTTGCACTCGAAATGCAAAACCTATAGAAACTTTAGAAATAAGAAATAATGCGAGGTTTCCAGCTCCGCTTGTAAGACTACTCTAGAAAGCTCCTGTCTTCTGAAAACTCAGAAAAGTAAAAAAGAAATCAACTTTGTGGACATCAGAGCTAGGGGAGATCATATCTTCGAACTCTTTAACAACTCTCGTAGAAGGGACTCCAGTGATGATTTCAAGGTCGACATGAAGGGAGCTTTCAAAAATGCGCGGTCGGAGGCAGAGGCTTAAGAGCTGGAAAACTCTGAGGTGGGATCCAATCTTATGCGTCTCATATATAGTCGTAGTTGCGACAGAATAGCCGTAGCGTAGTGGGGAGTGCAAAAACATCCTGAAATGTTAGTATAGATAGTCCGCGGTGTCGTGTACTTTTCAAATGCATGCGTCGACACTGAATTACATAAAAAACGTTCTACGGTTAAAAAAAAAAAAAAAACGGGACCATTACATCTGAGTCTTAAAACGAGAAATATGGAACACTATTTCGAAGAAATGTGAAAGCGGTCCAGTGTTTGCAACGGTTCCTTTTAATGACCGACACATACCATTGCTGTGACTGCAAAATTATAATGCGGAAGACATTTTTCACATCCTCCACCACCTTAAAAACAAACAGCATATAAAGTGTGATCAAAGCGGGATAGTCTGCATAGACTTTAGACTTTGCATATCTCCACAAGATAAAGTCTAGCGGTGTGAATTATCGCACGATTTTGGTGGCCAAACGAACGGTCTAAAACATGAAATTCTCTGCTCACCGAAAGTTCTCTCAATAAATACATTGACTTATGCGATGTGTGAAATGTGGTGCCGTCTTGTTAAACCAAATGTCGCCCAGATCACGAGCTTCGATTTCAGACCTCAAATAGTCTTTTCATGCCGCGATAACGGTTGCCATTGACGGTTACGTTCTCACCAGTATAATTTTTGAATGATGATTCTGGATGAAATGGAAGCTTTAGAATCTTTTCAGGGTGCTCATTACCCATATTATTGTTACTACATGTCTGCCACAGGTATTAGCTTTTAGTATTTCTTTCTATAAGCACCCTGTACTCATTTCCGTGCAGCTTTTCAAAAACTGCTGACTTCAAAGTAAAAGCTTTTTCAAAATATGTAACATAGTTTTAGGCGACGAGAGGGACAAAAATAATACAAGATTTTTAAAATGCCTATGGATATACATATTTATGTTTTTAGATCGATATACATGTGTAGTATGTTAATGGTTATGGTCATTAGTTCGACAAATTAGCGATGCGGAATCAAAGTGAAAATATTGGAGCATCACACGACTGTCAATCACTTGGATGATTTTTCAAATTTTTGTCGCAATTAAAAATAATTGCCTGACTTATAAACACTTTGTCGAATAAATTGGAAATTTTACATGCATATATGTATGTATATATTTGTGGATATATTTATAATATTACGGAAGCAAATTAAGTAGTCAGGCAATGAAAAAGGCAAAATAAACTATTTAAATTTTAATAAAATATACATATTGTTTGAGTTTTATTTGAAATGTTAAAATTTTTCAATTAATTAAATTATTATCGTTAATAAATGATCAAAATCGATAGCCTAAATTATTTTAGACCATTAGTCAAAAATATATGCACACCTACAAAAGATATTCATTGATAAATAGAAAAAATAAATCGCTAATACATATTTATTTCATAAAAAAAACACATACATATATGTATGTGTGTTAGGTTGCTCTCCTTTCGGTTGATCAATTTCAGAGCAGTGGCATGTTTCCATGTGAAATATATCGTAATGTAAACACTCTCGCCACTATTGCTTATGCAAACTTTTATATTGTTTTTATGTAAATTAGCCATTTGCCACAAACTGCTGCCTAATTTTGCCTCATTTGCTCACACATACGCGTCCATTCCTGCTGTTCCATGGTTCATATATCTCATGTGCCCATCTATAAGCTTGTATATTTTGTATGTAAGCAAGTACATGTACATAAAATTTGTGGCCGAATCCACCCATCCATTAAATCATGAAATAAGCATTCATAAAAACATTCGCGCGAATCCATGTCAGGCAACAAAGTAAATAAACGAATTGTGTGGCAGTGGCAGTATTTGGAGGGGGGTAGTGTGAGTAGTTGGACCCCATAGCATATATGGGTGTTCAATAGGATATTTTCCAGTGGCTTTTTATTTTAAAAGCTGTCATAAGAACTAGAAAACTTCAATACTAGAGATTTATAACATATTTGCGTTATAACGGCAATCCGAAGTTCGAAAAACTTCAAGGTCCATGGAAAAAGTCTAATAATAATAACTATTATATTAATATAACTCTATCATTGCTCTATATATGTGGTATAAAGTATATTGGAGCTAAAGTTTGTCGTCTTTGGTATATGGAAACTAGAAATATATGGTCCAATTTTTATGGAGTCTTGATGATTTAATGTCGTCATCGTGATGAGGATTTCAAACTGCATTTCCTGGAAAGTGATTGTTAGATAAAGGTTATTTTAGATAGCTGATCAAAGATCGCACGTCAAGTAATATGTGGTGTCCTTTGGGAGGCCGTAGAACTCATTTGTTTGAACTACAAATTAGCAAAATGCTTAGTAGCCAATACAAATTTGCACAGGCATTTGATTTCCATTCCCGCTAGATTGGTGAGATGTCTGAAGGCATGCGCTCCCAAGTTCTTGACCTCCCAAACGCGAGACAGTCAAGAAGGAAGCGTTAAGTTGTTTCCACCTTATCTTTTTAAATACAGTCTCTGTAGATAGCGTCTGGTGAGATTCCAAACCATACAGCAAGGAAAGGTTCAACACTCGGAGAGAAGCTATACTTACTGAGGACAGATATCACTGGATCTCTTGCGATTTATTTAGTAGTTGAATACAAGTAGATATGGAAGCACCAATTCCCTCCAATTCTACCTATAGCGTTCGAGTGTACCTTTTCTGGCCAGCTTATCAGCTTTACAGTTTTCTGCGATTCCGCTCGGACGAGTCTTATCAAAAAGATACTCGATGCTCAATGTTAGTATCGCCGCTCTGCAATCTGAGTGGATGGCGATGAAGGAGGCTACTAAATTTACCGCTACCTTAATGGCTGCGACCTCACCTTGGAAGACACTGCAATTGTCAGGAAGTCTGACACTTGAGTTCCATCCCTTCCATCAACCTTTCCACCAAGCTTTGACCAATCCATCAATGTGTCTCAATTTTCGAATTGCGGAATCTGGGAACTATTGAACGGACACTAACGTATTTAGCCGTAAATTACGGTAAATTTTTAACAAATAAAAAAATCCAAAATTTTGTGAAACCCATCCTTAGTCAGAAACTGTTACGCTTTCGCTTAAACATTTTGAACTTCGGGATAGGTCATGATTTATTTTGTTTCAAAAAAAAATATATATATATTTTAACACGAGCAAAGACTTTTCTGATGGAAATTTTGGCCGAACGCCAGTTGTATGTTCGATGATCTATGTAACTAAAGCAAAAAAACTTGGTTCTTAAGAAGCTAGCGTCACCTTCAAAATACTTGAATTTTAGAAATTGCGGGGGAATCACAAGTTCTCGTTCCACGTTTGAGACAATTACATATTCTTGCTTTCTCTTGCCTTTTCTGTGGTATGGCTCTCTTGATATTTACTTGAAACCCCCCTAAACATTTCAGCCACACAAGCCTCTGTCACACAGCGACCTCTGTGTTTGCCACCAACGCAACATGTACATTATATGTCAGGAAGTGAGATAGCTTTCATGATCACTTGGCAGTTTAACTGTATGATTAGAACCAAATGAACTGAACTGTGTTAAGACATAGGCAACAACTGAAACTGGGAGAGCCCAGAGCGCTATCTTCAGAAGATCATGTCGAAACTAAGAACCGGCTGTAGAGCGCCGTTGCGGCTAAACGCGTCATGAATGCCTGCAACAAACGGCGGCGATACTAGTCGCGTTTGAGTTACGTCGTGGTTTGGTTGCCAAAAAAGAAAAGAAAGAAAAAGAAAGGTGAATATTAAGATAAAGTGCAAGCATATATGTACATATGTATAAATATATTATGCTTGTGCTAAGATTTTTACGCAATCATCAATTAAATTAATTAGTGGCAACTAGTATGAATATTACAAGTGAACGCGTTGCAAGTGAATTTCGGGCAAAATAATTAAACGCTGGCGGTCGTTTGAACTATAAGTTATATTTATAAAACGATTAGTAATTGTGAAAAATAAAATGGCTTTGGAAAATGGCAATCATATTCCAACCTCGGAGGTGGCGCATCTGATTGACCTCCATCTGGGTGACTTGTGTGAGCAGGAACCAAGCTGGCAAGTGGTTGACTCACCGATTTCGGGTCGTGGCATATTTGCGCGTCGCGACATCAAACGCGGCGAATTGATATTTTGCGAGCGCACCCTGCTGAATGGACCGACAGCCTCCAAGGACACGGTACTTAACACCTGTGCCATCTGTTTTCGCCTGCTTGACGAGAACAAAGCGCTCTGCGCGGCTGGTTGCGCGCTGCCAATTTGCGTCGCCTGCCAGCAATCGGGCGCGCATGATATGGAGTGCAAATTGTTTCGCTATTGGGTGCCCAAGGATACGACGCGCATAGTTCCCTATGCGTTGCGCATATTAAGCGTGATGCGTTGCTACTTTTTGTGTCCCGAGAAACGCAGGCTGCTACTGGCCATGCAGGCGAATCCTGATAAATACTATAAGCGTGAAGTGGAGCGCGCCGCGGAGTGTTTTGAGAATTTCCCGACGGATAAGGAAACACTGGGTTTTTTCTATCGCACGGTTAGTGTATATAACACAAACGCGTTTGAGGGCCGCAGCATTGTGGACGGGCATGAAACGAGCGTGCGCGCGCTCTTCGCATTGGCAGGACTCATGAATCATAACTGTACGCCGAATGTGTCGCATCACTTTGAGAATGCGCAAACGATTGTGGTGACGGCCGCGCGCGATATAGCGCAGGGCGAGGAGATCACCGCCACATATACGAAAATCTTGTGGAACACTTTGGCGCGTCAACTCTTTTTGCGTGGCACCAAACACTTTACTTGTAGGTGTAAACGTTGCTTGGATCCGACGGTGAGTTCAGCGGAAAGCAATTAAATTTTTGATTCTACTGCGAAATATTATAAATTGTGCTTGTGTGTGTGTTTCTTAAAAAAAAACATTTATATGGGCTGGAATAAGTGAATGTTTGCGCACATAAATATCAGTTTAGAATTTTATAAATCAAAAAATTGTACCTGTGTGTATGTATTTTCGTATAACTGCCATGTATTCACACCAGCTTCCGTGAGCTCCAAATAATGACAAACATATATAAAAATATATTTGTTAATAGTTTAAATATAATAATTTTGGAAAATTTTAGTAAAAATTTCTATTATTGAAAACGAAAAATTTGTAGTACTAAACTAAATTGAGACATTTGTATAAAATATTATACGGAAAAGTTCTTTCAATAAGTCTGTATATCAATCAAAAAGTTCTGTCAACATCGCTCAGTTCATTTATCTTGCTTATACGCCATTCTATCCCAGCATCTTAGCCATAGCAGATAGAAGAATTAACGCCACAAAACAAATAGAGCGTGCAATGCAAAGTAAACGAGCACCTGTTGCTGACTCTTTGCCATGCATGTCAACAATTTGTTATTGTCGTCTAAAAGCTTTTGTTGTTCTCGTAGCCGTAAAGAATTACTGATGCGTCGTGTGGCGCATGCCATAGCAACAAGCATGTACCAAGTAAGCACGCACGATCAAGACTAATTACCGCACAGTGGGTTGAGATATAGAAAAATTATTTTTGACAATTTTTTTTTTTTTAATTTGAAAAGATTTTTGGAAAATTAAGTGTATAAAATAAGAAAATAAGATAGTCAATGTTTTCTTAATATGATCTTTTTTTAATGTTTTTGTACAAATAAAGTTATTCATCCTCCTGAATCACTTTCAGTATTTCTTTTAGACTATTTCAAGTGCTGAAGTAATGCTTTAATATATATCTTCTTCAGTTGCTAAAAAGTGTCTAGAGAGATCTAGTATGATAACACTGTCCAACAAATGAAGACTTTTTGAATGGAACAGAATAGCGACCCCATAATTCTGAAACGGTATGTTGAGTAGATCATTTTTGTAGAACAAACTTATGGTTCAGCACGTCTGAGTTTTTTTTTACAGTGGGTCAAAGTTTTCATTTTTTGGTCGAAGGGAGCATTATACTATATAAAAAATATGTTGTAAGTTAATGTCTGAGAGAATTCTTATGGTCAAAGTTGTATTGTGGAATTGTATGAGGATTATTTTTGTGGAAGATCTTAACCCTCTAACTGGTTTGTTTATGGGTCAATTTGACCCTTTTTTCGAGCAAATCAAAAAATATCCTTTAAAAAAACATTTGAAGATTAAAATATTCTACGAAAATGTTTGGCGGAAAATTTCAGTGGGGGTCACCAAAGACACCATTGTTGTAAATAAAGCTCTTTACGATTGATAAAAAAAATTATAATTTTGTTTTAATAGTGGTTTCTTATAGTGTGTACATATTTATTTTGTTTGCTTCAGCAGTAGTAGGACAATGGATTAAAGATTAAACTTAATATGCTTTCCTGTATTTAGCTTGACGTGAATGTTCCGATGTGTCAATGTTTCTGTACAAGCCTCATACGTATTCAGCAAGCATTACACTTTGGGATTTCCCTTTGAATCTTTCTTCCAATACCTTTATATCCTGATGAAACCTTTCACCGTGTTCATCTGAAACCACTCCAAGGTTTTCTTTCAAAAAATTGAGATGAGAGTGCAGAAAATGCAGCTTTAGTGACATCTTAACGCCAATATTGTTAAAACCGATTAGCATGCTTTCAATATTTTCTGCATAGTGTTGTGCTTTTGAGTTTCCAAGGAATTCTGTTATAACCAGCTGCATAAATTCAAATGCTGTCTTTGCATATCCGACAGATGACCATAAAATTTTTCATCTTGTAATAATTCTCTTATATCGGGTCCAACGAGCATTCCTAGAAAAGGTAGTTTACATTAAATGAAATAAATTATTTCTTAAAACCGTATTTTACCTTCTTTTAATTTTGCTGCAGATAATCTGGGGAAAATTGTTTGAATTCGTTTGAAAGCATATCCTTGTGCATTTAGGCTTTTAATAAAATTTTTCACCACGCCCAACTTAATATGCAGCGGTGGAAGTATGACCTTATCTTTTGGGACAAGAGATTCATGGATTACATTTAAGTCACCAATGATATTTTCTTTACGTTCTTCGAAATATTTAATATGATAATGACTGCTGGTAGCACGTGAATCCCATTTACAAAGAAAACACATATATTTTGTGTATCCTGTTTGCATTCCAGTCAATATTGCAATCATTCTGAAGTCTGCTCGTACTTCCCATTTGTATTTATAGTTTTCAATTTTATTTAAGAGATTTGAAATATTTGCGTATGTTTCCTCCTTTTTTGTGGAATACGCCACCGGTATTGATGGATGCTGATTTCCATTGTGTAGTAAAACTGCTTTTAAGCTGTGTTTTGAACTATCTATAAATAGTCGCCAAGCGGATGAGTCCAGTGGAAGCTTTAGATATTTTAGAACCTCTTTAATACAGCAACAATATACAAGTTCTTCTGATTTTTTAAAATAACTTTCCAAATCGGCGTTTCTTTTTCTTGGCGATGTAACTTTTACATCGGCTTTTATCAAATTCCTGTTTTTCAATCTGGAACATAATATTTCAGCTTTCTCTTTTGTTAGTCTTAAATCTCTTACAAGATCTTAAAAAAAAGCTTGGTCCATCAAATTAGGACATATGTTTAAAACACCAGGAGGCAAGTAACTTATATCTGATATGTTTTCAACCACCGTTGTTCTTTTTTTATACTAATTTTAGTAAAAATCACACCCGATATGTACTGCTTAGTAAGTCAATTATGCTTAATTTTATCAGAACCGATTTGTAAGTCACAGCTGACTAGACGAGAACTCAGTGTTTGGCCCGACCGAACTTGACGACGTTTTCACCTGCTTTGTATATGTTGGCGTGTAATTTTTTTATCAATCGTAAAGAGCTTTATTTACAACAATGGTGTCTTTGGTGACCCCCACTGAAATTTTCCGCCAAACATTTTCGTAGAATATTTTAATCTTTAAATGTCTTTTTTAAAGGATATTTTTTGATTTTCTCGAAAAAGGGGTCAAATTGACCCATAAAGAAACCTGGGGTAAGATCTTCCACAAAAATAATCCTCATACAATTCCACAATACAACTCTGACCATAAGACATTAACTTACAACATTTTTTTTTTTTCAAATGTATAGTATAATGCTCCCTTCGACCAAAAAATGAAAACTTTGACCCACTGTAAAAAAAAAAACTCACACGTGCTGGACCATAAGTTTGTTCTACAAAAATGATCTACTCAACATACCCTTTCAGAATTATAGGGTCACTATTCTGTTCCAAATATGCTGTTGGACAGTGTAATCAAAAACAGCGTTTCTGGGGAATTGAAAAAAGAACTACTGATCAATTTTTGGGAAAATATATTATTTCTAATATTATTATTATTATACAAATTTTCGAGTTTTGCTCGATCTCTGGTAACACTAAAAAACATGTACTCCACTGCTGTAGCGGCCACTCAGTGAATTAAACCTAAAAAAAAAGTGCTCTACTAAAGCGTATTGGACAGACAATAACAATGACATACGTCCCAAAAATCGTTCCTTTTGTCTTGCTAGAATTTGATTTCGGATCTGATAAAAAATTCGTTGGTCATTGTACTGCCAACTACAGGGTTTTCACATAAGAGGGATATGACTTCTTTAAAAACAAACAAAAAAAAAAAAAAGAAAAAAAAAAACACATTAATTTTCGAATAAAGCCAAATGTATTTTATTTAGTCATTTATTTTTATTTTAAAATCGATATCATTCAACTCTAAATATAACATCATTCAAATGGCCTTCGAGACTTCTTTTGCAGGAACAAATTCGATTAAACCAATTTCGAGTATTTTTTCCACTAAATAAAGTCATATGTAATGAATAATTGAATACTGACTTCTAAAGCTTGAAGAGAATAGTGTAATGGTATTAAATCTGAACTTTTTGGAGGATTTCTTGAAATAATTAAATCTTCACACTTTTCTCGCGATAATTCGGTTGTTGCAAGTGCTGTATGGCACGTAGCCCCTTCTTGCTGGAACCAGATGTTGTCAAGTTAAACGTCTTCCAATTGCTGACGTAAAAATTTGATTACCATCGATCTATTCCGCTCTCCATTGATAGTAACGGGGTCACCGGCTTCATTTCGAAAGAAGTACGGGTCAATGATTCCAGCAGACCAAAAACCACACCGAACTGTCAACTGAGGTGAATGTAATAGTTATTCATGAGTAGTTTGTAGATTTTCTTCGCACCAAAATCGGCAGTTTTGTTTATTTACCACACCACTAAGATGAAAGTGAGCCTCATCGAAAAAGATGCCTTTTAAAAAAAAAGGTTGTCGTGTCAGCAAATACACGTCTTTTACGGTGTTCCAATAGCTTCAGTTCTTGAGTGAGTTAAAAACCCAAACCCTTTCTTAAAATCCCTGAGTAACCAATCAAGTAAATTAAAAAAGTGAAGGTTTAACTTGTTTAAAGATAAACTAATGGAGCTAATTGAGATGAGCGGCTTTACTTTATAAGATTCTCCCACAAGAATATTTGAGATAAGTCACAGGACACTGAACCATAATATCATATAGGCGGTTTTAATGGTAAACCACATATCAACTTCCTCCATCTACGTATTTTTGGATGAATCTAGTTATTTTCAACAGCTTTTGTGGATTCAAAAGGTAAAATCTTCGGCCGGATTGTACTACAGGGAACTGCTCTCTCTATTTCTCACTATAGTAATCACTATATTATCTGAAAACGTATCCAAATGATTACGTAGATAATCTACTTCCTTTTCTATAGTTCCTTACAGTTTGTCAGCATATTTTGCACAATTCCCTCTTAATTTGATACTTACTGAATACTTAGGAGATTTTTGACTGCTAATGCAAAACTTTTCAACAGTCAATTAGAAGAAGTGTCGTAACTTTGATGAAATTTGTATCTTTTAGCGATTGCTGAATCAAGTATTTTATGTTCCAAATGTCACAAAAACAATATTTTTCCACGTCCAGCGCCGTGACAAATTGTTTTATCATTTCAACTTGATCATGTATTAGCTCAATGATTTGAGTTGTTTCACCATCTTTTCCAAATACCCATATATCGGTTAGTCTACCTACCAATTGATGTCTATAGGCATATGGGTATTTGGTGACATCATTGCTTCCGAGTAATACATGCGACTTATCTTTGAAACGGAAGTCAAGTAAAACGGATTTTTTATCCTGTAATTCAAGATATCTCTATCTTTGATTTCGAATAAAACTTTAAAATTTTCCGCACAATTTTTGTCATATTCTCAATAAAATGCTGGAGATTAGGTGATATTTGTTTGCTAGAAAAAGATACGCAGAACCCTAATGATGACTGGAACAATAAATTTTTATTACTAACAAGTTGATTCTTATCAAAATGTTAAAGATGAAATTATCGTAAAAACAAGAGCATATTCAATATTTGCATGAATAATGTCGTATTACGGACTTGATTGCATTAGATTTAGGATAAATAAAATTGTTTTTCTGTTGAGCTATGTTACCTAATATTTCAAGATTCAGTCTGTATAAATGAGTAGAAATGAAAATCACTAAAGTCGTGATAGTTACATTCGGAAGGTCAAATAAAGTTCTTCGTTGGCTAAATGCGGTGGTTTAACTCACAAGGTATCAAAATTAATTATTTTATTACCCTGACTTCAGTCCCACAAAAAGCTTCATATGACCACCTTTCTTAAGGTCAGAAAATATTATTTCCTCAGAAAATCTAATTGAATTAGATAAATAACTTTTTTTCAAATATCGAGTGGCAAAGTGAGAAAAATTGTGTTCTCACATACTCTAAAAAAGTATTTGAGCCGATAATATTGTTAATATTAGTAATACAAGGTGCGTTCCCAAGTAAACAGGACTTAAAAAACAAACAGAACAAAAGGTTTTTTCGGCAAAATCAGTTTATTTTATTCAAAATAGTCTCCTTCTGCTTCAATAGAGCATTTTGCATGGTCCAAAAGCATGTCGAACGAGTGTTTTAGCTCGTTGGCCGGTATGACCGCCAGTAACACACTAGTCGATATATACATAGATGGCTCCACCAAGGGACGCTAGATTTAAATAGATAAAAAAATTTTCTGTTTACTTTGGAAAGCGCCTTGTAGATAATATAGAGCCATACACCGTATGTATATTATATTTTAATTTTCAGGGAAAAAATAAGATTTATTTTATGCTAATATACATACGTCACGCATATATACGATAAGTACATAATATGTATATTATTTATTAAAACATATGAAAAATCTATAAAGAAAAGTTTAATAAAATACTTAAAATTAGTTAGTATTCCAAATAAAGCTTATCCAATAGTAAAGCGTTTCACTGTAAATAAAATCGCATGCGATATTTTCTCATAAAAAGAGAGAATGTGAGAAAAGTGAGCACACACAACAATGCGTGATTTTAAAAACAAACGGGAGACATAAAATATCGCATGCTATAAAATTCTCACTCTCACTTTATCGCACCTCATTCGATATGCAAGATAGAAATAACAAAGTAAAAAAGTTCGAGTAAATAGAAAGTATTCGTGTTTATTAATTTGCGTGCAATTACACCATAATAAAAAGGGCGCGTGTTAATAAAGAGCGACATGTTGGCATGCATAATGTAGTTAAATGGCCTTGAACGCATAACATATGTGTGTAAAGAACGAATTAATAAAGAGGAAACACAATAAAAGTGCGGAATGCTTTATACCCAACTATGGCAACGGTATGCACTGAAATAAAGTGAAATATCATATGTAAATATAATTACACATAACTGTATGAGTGCGTGTGTGTGTATGTACGTCTATTCACGTACCAACACGTTAATGTCACCATATGTCGAGAAAGCATAAATAATAAAGAAAAACGAATTATTACGTTGCGTATACGCCGCGTATGACAGCATTGAAAGAATTAGACATATGTACATATCCATTATGACTGCAATAATAACAACTTGCAGATGTCATAATAATATTACAATATACCTAAGTCTTATTGTGACTTAGCAAAGTCAACGCGACCGCAATCTAATGAAAACTTTGTACGCGTTAATTTGCGGTAAAAAGGCACAAACGCACACACGTTCGTCGTGTCTATCCGCAGTCACTGAGATGGCTCATTTGTTTGTCATATGTTTGTATGCACAAATGTTGCGCTCAATAACTGAAGGAAAACGAGACACGTGAGAAACATTGCCACTGCTACTCAGCGTCAGGTCAGCGCATAAAGTGGCGTCGCGCAATCGGACTGTTGCTTGCGTTTGCCCGCGAACAAGCGGTGCAGCAACAAGCGACGCGAGAATATTAGCGCTGTTGGTATACTTGAACGGCAAGGTTGGAAATAATTTCGGTAAAACTATACTTACAGCTGAGGTACCCTACTCTCATAATAAGTAATGCTGCTTGTAGTTTTGTATATTTGAGATTACGGTGTATTTGTATAGAAATTTTTAACTGAATTTGTAGGATTTTTAATGTTTTTTCATTCGATATGTATTTGATTTATTGTGAACAAAATTTTTCTTTTATAGAAAAAGAGCACATTAAAGCAAGATTTGTCAAAGATCCATGCGATTCTACTTTTGGAAATGCAAACTGTTCAGTAAACCCAAGTAAAATTGCTGTCATTGTAAAATTCTCAAGAATTAGTGCGCTGTAATACTTCTATTAAGGGGTCAGTAGGGTAATCTTTTTTCAATTTTTTAATTTTTTTTTTGTTTGTATTTTCTGTTCCCTTATACCCTTAGAATTTATGTTACTTTACCTTTGGAAGGTTACGAAAAAGGCCCAAAATAATAACATCGCTCGACGTTCGGAGCGCTCGGAGTGTTCACCACGAACTTTAAACGCGATTTTCTCAAAATACACTTTTTAGAACTGGCGGACATGATTGAGTTTGAACTACTCAACCTAATTTTTTTTAATGTTCACAAAACGCCTGGCTATCGTCCCTACTAGATTCATAATTTTTTAAAATTTCTTTTTTTATAATTTATTGACAATGTTATGACAAAACGTAAGTAAAAAAAAACATGGAGAAAATTAAAAAACACGTTAATTACTTTTTTATTTATCAACATATATTCATGATTTTAGTAGGGACGATAACCTTTCACGTACTTTTTAAGAATAAATTGGGTTTTTGTGTTTCAGATGATCCACACATGAGAAATCGTGTCCGCCAGTGAAAACACGAATCTCATTAACCCAGCCATTTCTGCGACAGATGTCATCAAAAAATTCCGATAAAATTTGTTTATGCACTCCACGATATATAGTACTTCATGATATGTGAAAAAAGTTCTGTTGGAGAATAAAAATTTCTATGAAAAAAATGTCAAAAAAACAGCCCTGATTACCCTATTGACCCCTTACGGGGTTATATACAGTTAGAAGGCCAGAAGGTAATCAGATGTTGTCATCGTACATGCCTCTGCGACATAAGGCAGGACGGGGATAATGAGTGACTTGAAGAGTTTGGTCTTTGTTCCTCGAGAGAGGACTTTACTTCTCAATTGCCTAATCAGTCCGAATTAGTACCTGTTGGCAGGAGTCATTCTACGTTGCATTTCGCGGCTGACGTTGTGATTGGTGTTAATGCTAGTTCCAAGATAGGCGAAATTATCTACGACTTTGAAGTTATGACTGTCAACAGTGACTTGTTTGTTTGATGACAGAAGATATCTCGTCCACTACCAGACCCATTTGCTTCGCTTCCTTATCCAGTTTGGAGACGGCGCGCTTATTGGTACCAATGATATCAATATCATCAGCACGCCAGCAGCTGTACACTCTTATAGAAGATTATACCTGCTCGAATAAGCTCTGCAGCTCGAATTATTTTCTCCAGCAGCAGATTGAACGATAGGAAGTCGCCTTGTCTGAAACCTCGTTTGGCGTCGAATGGCTCAGGGAGGTCCTCTCTGATCCTGACGGAGCTTTTGATATTGCTCAACGTCAGAGTCAAGTAAAAATCGTTCAACTGTCTGTCTTCTCGACATTGAACTTTCTTTAGGTTTGGTGACCTGTAGTTTTTGCTAAACAGGGGCGTTTTCGTATCTTGGCTACAACAAGATAGTGTACTGAGTCAATTTTATGACCTCAGAGTGTACGCAATTCTAAAACACTGGGGACGTATCTTCCGTCTATCACAACATGGTAGGTGGTTGTTGGCATTTTAATAGCCAGGTAGCTTAAAGATTTTTCATATGCTGAAATCTAGGACTAGACATACAATATTTCAGGCCACAGTGAAGTCGATCTGCCTCAACCCCTACCGAATTTGCGCTCCTTTGTACGGCCAATGTAGCAAATGCCACAAGGGCCTACTCGTCTCAGTCCTTGTTGCGGCCATCGCATTTCTTGGATGGCGGTGATGTCAGCCCTCTTACTCTTACGATGACGTCAACCAGCTGGGCGCTTTCCGAATTAAGGGGCCGAACATTTCAGGTACATGCTCGTTTTAGCTTCTTATTTATGTATATAAAAAAATAAGATACTTCCCTTTCGGGGAAACAGTAATAGCATTGAAAATCTATGATCTATAATTTTTTTTAACAAATAGTACTTTGGAAGTCTAAATTTGGAGCTTAGTTGCTTTACATTACTTATATTAATATGCTTCAATCAAGCTAATTCTTTAGTCGTAACACAAACGTCGAGAGCCCCAGAGTTGGACAACGCTTTTGGACCATATATTATATATATATCAGCACACTATCTGATCAAATTTTACTCGGACTTGTTAACTAAGACATTGATAAAAAATTCTTTCCTAGATTGGTAAATTCTGCTTTATGCTCGTGTGAAGTTTGATCTCCATGTGCCTAGTAGTATGGATTTGTCTACTATTGGTAACGATAGAAAAAAAAAAATTTAACAACCAGTTATCATAAAATTTTGTGTTTCCAATAGAATCATGGGCTACTTGAAAATGTTACATAATTGTTTATCTCATCAAGAAAATAAGTATTTGAGGGTACCAAGCATTAAATGAAAGTCGTGAAGTCTTCGATAACTTGCCTCATGCGAGTCGTTTATCACTGCTGTCAATGATGATAGAGAGAAATAGCAGAGGATCACAACGTTTCAGGTATGAAGTGAGCCAATGCTAGACTCTTACCAAAATACCAGAATTATTTGTGGCAGTAATAAAAGAGATACTTGAAAACGTAGCTGAGGACCTTAAATTAGATTAGTGACGAGACGTCGATGTGCGAACAAAGCAAAATTTTTTTGAGGGAGCTGAGATCACCGCAAGCAAAAATTTCAACTAGTTATGGAAAATTTAATTTAGTTTTAGCATGCTTATATTGACACCAAATTAGTATATTTGAAGGAGATAACAAAGATTTTTACTAAAATACTCAAATATATTGTTTTTTGTTAGTCCAAGTTAAGTTTGGTCAGATAGTTTATCTAAATTATAGTACATTATAGACCTCTAAGACTTAGCTTTAAAGCATAAGGTAATTGAAACTGATTTTTTAAGAGCGACACAGTGAAATAATGCTAGCTATTCGAAATAAAAGCCAATAATCCATTGCAATCAATCAAGAAATGTAATGTAAGCCAAAACTTTTATTCGATACCACAATATTCACTTTCATTTACCTTACTCGTATAGTCATTAACACTCAATAGTTTCACTTTCAAATTTATATTTTCATATCCAATACCTCACCTACTGCTTGCTCAAAAATCGAAGAGCGAGCACAACACAAATAGGCTGCCATATAAATATGAGTGTAGGGTATTTATGGCAATCAGCAGCGTACAAGAGTGTCAACCGGATGCGTCAAAGCGACGCGCGGCGGGCTGGTGTACATTTTCATGCATATTCAAATGCGCCTAGAAGCGCGTGTGGTCCCCACATTCATACGCCTGAAGTTGCATCTGTGTGCACGTCTATAGGTGTGTGTGAGTGTTTGTATTATTTACCTTTTCGCATTCACTACCAATGCTATGCTTGATTCGCCATCAGCAAACAGTCAGTCAAGCATGGCTCTGACCGACTCGGCCGTTAACCGCTAGCCGGTTGACTGTTTGCATGTTTGAATGTTTGACTGCCTGACTTGCCGACTAGTTGACTGGTTGATTTGTGAGCAAACGAGCAACCGCAAAATTTATGGTGCACAACATCACAGACGAGCGATTTAGTGTGGCATACACTGGCGATTGGTAGAATGGAGGTCAAGGGAATTGCTACATTAATCATCGAGCGCTTGTTATGAGCAAAATTTTGCGCATTGGCGGCGGCAAAAAAAAGCGAACGCATTGGGAATACTTTTCTTCACACACAACACAACACGCGACACAGTATGATGATGGCTTCCTTGCTTAGTCGTCTAACGAATTTACGAAATGAATGAATGAGCCGGCCAGACCACGGCGGACCAGAGCAGTGCTGACTGGGCAATGATAGTGTCACGGTTGACAACAATTTGCGCCAGAATGAGAATTTTGCTAGAGTGACATTTCGCACACTGCCGAAAGATAGCTACGCTAAGATGACATGTTCGTGGTGCAAATATTTGAGAATATGCTAATGTTATTTGTGCAGTTATAGAGATGACCCACAAGTGACTTGCGGAAGCCATATACGGTCGTAAAAGTGTGCGTTCTACACAGCTGACTATTTAATCAATCAATGTATGCGCAAGGGAATGTCAATTATAACGAATCTTCGCATATTCCAATTGGCTTTCCAAAAAATGGTCTAAAAAATTAATATCCATTTCAAATGGCTGATGACATTTGTTATGAACAATAAAAATAGTAAAGATCGGCAGCAGAGAAGCTGTAATACCCTTCATAGGTGCATTTCTTACAGGGTTTGAAAGGGCAAAAATTATTAATCTTCCATAAATCTAAATATATATGTTAAGTAGTCCAATTTAGATAATTTGGAGATTGCAGCGTTTCCTTAATTAATAATTTGTATCGAATTTCGTGAAGCTTTCTTTTCAAATAAAAAAGTTGTCCATATAAGATTTGGATTTCGATAGGTCAATTTCTATGAGAGCTGCAGAGATTATATCGATACCTTGGCTAATATGCCATGCCAAATATTGTTAAGATAACTCGTCTAGTAAAAAAGTTTCTCATAAAAGGACTTTATTCCGAACGGCCAGTTTGTACGGCGGTTTCGATACATAAAGGATTCTTAGGCACAAATTTCTAATTGTTTTTTCAAAAACGAGTTCGCAAATATTTAATGTCAGGAAAAATCAACAAAATCATGAAAGGATCATGAGTGATTCGAAAACAAAAATGTGAATGAGTCTTTGCACAAAAATCGTTAAGGATATCGCAATGTGACATCAAGAGATTTCTAACATGTCATATGTTGATCTTCTAGGATCATTTTATATTACATTCGAGTTAAGATCTAGGGAGAGATCGTGTGAGGGACTGATTTGGGTCTTCTTCAATTGATGCTAGAGAGTCACTAGTACGGAAACATTTTGTACTGGGACTATGGGTTTAAATTTTTCCATTAAACGCCCAATTGTTGATCTGACGAGCATAAATTGGACGTAGCGCTCTTAAAGTTGAAGCTACTGACTCCGAATTTCGTCAGTAAATTTTAATAATTCTGACTCGTTATTGGATCGTATATCTTTTCATAATGAAATGACAAACATTACTGAAGAAAAATGCCAAAAGAGTGAGTAAAAAATTTGGCGTCGTTTGCTGTCCTTATCGCGCTATTAAATCCGAAGAAATTAAATTTGAAAAGACTTTAACTTAATTTTCGAGCGAGCTCATACAACTTTGGTTAATAAACCAGCATTTATGGAGTTGTGAGAGTCTTTTGGCCAAGACTGAAGTGTAAAAGGTCGATTGAACTGCTAGCTCTTAACAAGACTCATGTGGACGCAATGATAGATGTCCTAACTGGACACTGAGCCATTGACGCCGGCGTGACACGTTGAGGCCAAAAATTTGGGAGGACGCAACTTGTTAAAGTTGCAATGAGGAAGATCTGAGGTGGAGCCATCTAGACTCTCTATCCTCTACTCCACTGCTCCAGCTCTAGAAGCTGGGATGCTTGGTTGAAGTATGCCACCTGCCATATTTTTTACGAACCGGGCGAATTGGCAGGAAGTAATGCCAGTCGCCTCAATAAATTTGTGTCAGGCTATAAGTGTTTAGACGATATGCGATGTTCTTTTTGAATCATACCTAGGATTATCCCGGCCAGGCGTTTCTACCTGTCCAAGTGTGATTATTAGTGGACTCACAGAAATCATCTAATTTAGCTAACCTAATTCATAGTTTTATTAATAAGTTAAGATTGATGAAGAGTCCTCTTAGAAATGAAATTTGGCGTAAAAGTGGGCGTGACTTAAGAATGTGATGATTATTAGAGATATAAACTTCAATGATTGTGAATTTTCGGTTTGTCATTCTTACTTTCAATATTTTCAACAGTTATAGACGAATCATTTTAAACCATCTCCAGAAGGTGGGTTACACAAAAAAGCTTGATGTTTTAAAGCCGCATGATTTGGCGCAAAAAACCTTCTGGGCCGAATCAACGCCTGCAATATGCTGCTGAAATGGAACGCACTCGACCCATTTTTGAAGCGTGTGGTGACTGGCGGCGAAAACTGGATCACATACGACAATACCAAGCGAAAACGGTCGTGGCCGAAGGCCGGTGAATCGTCCGAAATAGTGGCCAAGCCGGAATTGACGGCCAGGAAGGTTTTGCTGTGTGTGTGTGATGGAATTGGAAGGGAATCATCAACTATGAGCTGCTCCCATATGGCTAGACGCTTAATTCCACCGTATACTGCGAACAACTAGACAGCTTGAGGCAGGCGATCGACCACAAGCATCCACAATGGCCAACAGGAAGAATGCAGTATTTCACCAGGACAACGCCAGACCACACGCTTCGTTGATGACTTGTCACAAGCAACGGCAGCAACGGGATGGAAGGTTTTGTCGCATCCACCATATAGCCCGAACATAGCACAAGTGGTATTCAGACTTGTTCCTGCCCATGGCCAACGCCCTTGTAAGTGTAAAGTTGAACTCAAAAGAGGCTGGTGAAAAGTGGTTGTCCGCGTTCTTCAAAAATAAGGAGGGAGTTAAGAATTTTAATTCTAGATGGAAACATATTATCGAACGAAAGGGCGCATATTTGAACTAAATCCGATCACTGTGACAGTTTTTTAAAGCATTGAATAAAGAGAAAAAAAGCGGAAGGGAGATATTTTTCAACCTAATATAAAAACGATCATTTTTGAAGGATTTACAGATATAAATCAATCCAAACAAATCATATAAACCAAACTAACAAAAACAAATGCATACGAAATTTTAACAACAACAAAATAAAGTTTTCATTTAGAAGTCTTTCCATTTATTCAATATTTTTTCCCCACAAATACTCATGTCAGAGCATGTCAATGAGACAATTAATGAGTTCCATACGTCACTTAAAAATTTTGAAACTCTAACCACAAAATATCAAGCGCCACACACATAGCAAACAGTAATTGGTGTAAAGTGTCGCAGCCGGCGACATGCGCTCTTTCAAAGACCACCCACAACAACTGGCATAAACTTGTATTATATTTCATAGCCGGCAAAAGTGCGCTAAAAGTTCAAAAACAGCAACAAGCATGTTCATGTAGCTGCGTGTATGTGTGTATGCAGCAAAGCGAATGAGACAAAATGGAAAATTACGAGTCAAGTCGCAAAAGCATATAAAAGCGAACAAAATGCATATTGCTTGAGCAGAAGCAAATAGCAAAACAAAATACACGAATAATAAATAAGTGCATATGTGTACGTTCGCAGCTGTTGCGCGCACAACTTAGTGGAGACACGAACCGGCATATGCCGAACTACGTTGAGGGCAACATTTACAATTTATAGGCAAAATGCCGCATTGATGACGTATGACGCTAAGCGCTGCGCTGCAGTTGCTGCGCACAAGGCTGTCGTTGGCGCCGACGTCTTTTATTGCTGCGCCCGCTTTTGGCGTTGTCCACTAGCGAAGCGCCTGTATGTGGCGCTGGCCAAGGGTGTCATATAGAGGCAAAGTGGCTACAGTATAACGATGTCAACGAAACGTTGCACATGGCGCAGCAATAGCAGGCAACAAACAACAGTGACAGCTGCTCCATGTGTTGCCGTCTGGCGGCAAGTCGTGCATTGCTGAAGTCTATTCGGCGCTCCTCTACATACAAGCACGTGTGTGTGTGCACAAACAGTTGGTATTTTTACGCATAATCGCATGGCACGGCATTCGTGGCGGTGCGACAAAATTCATAACATTTCGCGTTCAGCGCGCGCCTGCCCAACGCGTGGCGACTCGTTCGCTTTCACGCGTTCCACTATTATTGCGGTGACAATAGTGTGGTAAACACAAGTAAAAACAAAAGCAAAGAACACAATAAGCGCTGAAAACAAAAGTAGATCGTAAACTTATTTAGTTGTGGTCGGCGCGCTTTGCCGCACACAACATAGTACGCGTTCGCATTTTGCATTGCACGGACGTAAGGCGAACACTGCGCAAAATTGTTGTAACCACGATATACCCACAACACTAATAACTTAAACATAGGCAAGGTAGTTAACAAAAACTATTCTCGTGCGCGCGTGTGTATGTGTAAATAAGCCTAATAATTAATAACATTCCATAGGAAAGTGAGTGCACGTTTGCCGCATTATGTCCACGCCCGAAGAGCTGGCGCGCCTTGTCGCCATACACCTGCGTGATTTGCAGGAAAGTGAACCGAATTGGACCGTCGCGCATTCCGATGTCGCGGGACGCGGTGTCTTTGCAACGCGCGACATCGCCGCTGGTGAGTTACTATTCCGCGAATGTCCACTTGTGGTCGGTCCGACGGCGCGCAAGGGCTCCATACTCAACACCTGCGTTTGCTGTCACAAGCTGCTCGCCGTCAAGGACTTTCTCTGCAAACACAAATGTATGCTGCCCGTGTGTGACGCGTGCGCCGATTCAGCGCTGCATCGTGAAGAATGTGCGCTCTTCCAGCGCTGGCAGCCCGTGGAATTGAATAAATTAGCGGATATGTGTAAAGATAAGAGCGCCGGACCACCGCTGGTGAATCCCTACTCGTTACGCATACTTACAGCGGTGCGCGTGTTCTTTCTCAATCCAGAGCAGCGCGCGCTCGTCGACGCGATGCAAGCAAATGCGGATCGTGGCTATCGACAGGAGATCATCAAAGCGGCTCAAAGTTTTCGCAAATTTCCCACAACAGATAAATCATTTATGGATAATCTGTTTCGCATTGTTGGCGTATTGAATACGAACGCTTTTGAGGCGCCATGTCGCATTGGCGAACATGAGACGCTCGTGCGTGGCCTCTTTCCGCTAACGGCGATCATGAACCATGAGTGTACGCCCAATGCGAGTCATTACTTCGATAATGGTCAATTAGCGGTGGTGCGCGCGGCGCGTCATATACCCAAGGGCGCGGAGATAACCACCACGTATACGAAAATTCTGTGGAGTAATCCGACGCGTGGCATTTTTCTCAAAATGACTAAACATTTTGTATGCGAGTGTGTGCGCTGTAACGACAATACGGTGAGTATGGAAAAGTGTGGAAAAGTGTAGAGAAGGGTGGCTAGCTGGTAGTGTTCGTTGTGTTGCTGTTGGTGTTGGTTGGTTGCTGGTCAAGGTGCGCGACCTTACCTGCAATATTCGTATTGCTCTTGCCCAGCTATTGTTGTTGCTGTTGCAGTTTTTAAAGCTGACATTGGCAATGAGACTAATGAGATTTATTTGCGTGACTGCGGCAACTGCAGCAAAGGCGTGTGTTTTCCCCTGTGTGTGTGCGCAGAATTTATTTGTAATTCAATAAAAAATGTATATGTTAAAGGAAATGGGGGAGAACTGTGCTGTGTGTGAATAAATGCTTTTATTCCATTAAATTTATAACTTAATGCGACTAATATTTTTTTCTTATCAGATTTATCGACGTCAAAACATTTTTAAATGCATTACTATGCGAAAATTATTCAAGTTTTTATTTGCTTGAAGCTGTTTTGAGTTAAATACTCTTTAAAGCGTTTTTTATAGAAGTGTAGCGTAAAAAATCAATGTGAACGCAGCGATTTCAACTCTTTCGTCCTGTGGTATACCTACTATTATTGAAACAAGGATAAAACGTCAACTTCAGCAGCACCAAATCTATAATACGCTTTAAAGCATAAAAGTGAATAAAAATATCTTTTAGTGTTGCCTTGTATAATAATCTAAGTCAAATTTCATGAAGATACCTTGGACTTTAGTTTTGCCAATCAGTTTGTATGACAGCCATATGCTATAGTAATCCGATCTGAGCGATTTTCTTGGGAACTGTAGGTCTGTGTTAGACAATTTTCTGTGCCAAATTTTGAGAGGATATCTCACCAAATGAAAATGATTTCTATATAACCACTTAACACCGATCGTTCAGTTTATATGACAGCTATTAATGGAGAAAAGGATGTGTGTACACTTTCAGATCGATATCTCAAAAACTGAGAGACTATTTCGCATATATGTACATATACAGACTGATAGAAGGACATGACGAAATCGACTCAGCTCGGCTCTATAGGTAAATATTTCATAGGATTTCTAACATCGTGGTAAACAGAAAGAATTTAAATTTAAATCCTGATTTAAAAAAAATTTTAACAAAAAAAAAAATCCTGATAATATTTTCCGTGTCTGCAATACTTTGAGAGGTTTGACATTAGCTTTCGAGAAGAGATCGTTATAATTCTGATTTGATGTCATCTATGTTCCATAACTCATACATATCAACTTCACCAACTACCGATTCGTAGTAAGGCACTCAAAGTAGTGATTTAATGATCAATTATTTCAGCTCTTCAGGCAAAAACAACAACTATTTTGGGATTGATCAAAAATATGCATTTTGGAAATTCCTTTGAAGGAAGCATGCCGGTGCAAGCCTTTTAAATGGCCTCTACGTCTGCATAACGCCTTTTTCATGGGCAAATTTTTCCGAAAAGTAAGAAGTCTCGCGGTGCCATATCAGGTGAATACGGGGAGTGGTTAATGGTTAAAATGTGATTTTTGATCCAATAATCGGCCACAAAATGTCCTTCGAATGTTGCATTCTGAGCAATTTTTGGTCGTCAGTCAATTTGTGCACCACTTTGAAAACGTTGAACTCTCTACGGGATAGGCAGTCATCGCCATAAACTTGTTTCATCATTTGAAACGTTTCGGTAAGTTTTACCAATTTTAAAACAAGATTTTATGTTGGCCCTTTGTTCGATGGCTCGCTATATTTGCAATATCTTCTTGATTTTAAGCGATAATTTTTCCTTGAAAATAATGTGAAAATTATCAGATTGATATTTTCGATCTTATTTTTGATTCTAATCGTTTCTCAATAACATCTAATAACGATTATTTTGCTCGAAATATTTTACATTCCTCTAAATTTTGTCAAAATGCATCGAAATTCCCCTCTTTGTTTTTTCGATGCTGTTTTTGGGAACAGTGGAAAAAATGTTTATGGAAAATATCCCGCTATTTTCTATATTCATATACTGTGTGGTGGAAGCTTGAGTAGCAGGGAAAAAATTCAGTCAAACACTTTCTCTAATATAACATGAGGGTATTCTTTATTGTTTTGTTGCTCGCGAAAGCTAAAGGGTGATGCATTTCGAGGTTCCCTACTTTTTTAAGGAAAAATATAGAAACTTCAAATTTAATAAGGAAGGTTTAGTATCATTCGAAAGAACATTATTTGGCACCTATTTTTTAAGATTCTCTTTTAAATGTTTACTGCGGCTTCGTTTCAGATGGTCCATCCGTTGAATCCAATTTTCGGTGACTCGTTTGGGCATTTCGACTAGTAATTGGGATTGGATAGTCTTTAGATTTTATATATCCCCACAGGAGAAGTCTAACGTTGCAATATCACGCGATCTTATTGGCCAATCGCCCGGCCCAAAAAGTGAAATTATCTGCTCACCGAAGTGTTCTCTAAATAAATCATTTTATTGATGCGATGTGCGGTGCCGTCTGCAAATGTCGCCGAAATCACGAACTTCAAATAGTCGGTTATCATGGCACGATAAGCGTCGCCACTGACGGTTACGGTCTCACCTGCATTAGTTTTGAAGAAATAAGGACTGATGATTCTACCGGCCCACAAACCACACCAGACCTTTGTTTTTTCTGTATGAAATGGCAGCTCTTGAATCTCTTCAGGTTGCTCTTCGTCCTAAATGTGAATAGTTTGCTTACTTACATACCCACTTAGCCATAAATGGGTCCCAACGCTGAACAAAATTTGGCTCTAAAATGTTGAATCTTATTGGAACTTTTCAAACGCCCATAGAGCAAAGCGATACCGGGTGGGGCGATCGAGTGGCTTCAGTTTTTGTCAATTTAAAATCTTGACGTAAAATGCGCCAAGTCGTGCTATACATCAGTCCGAGTTGCTGCGAACGGCGCCGAATCGACTCTCCACTGTCTTCGCGTTCCCTCTCACCTACGGCCACTATATTTTCTTTACTGCCTGCTGGACGTGATCTATTCGGTCGAATATTTTCCAATAATGAGTGCTGGATCTCAAGGTGGGTGATGGTTTTTACTGTTTGAACAGAATGTGAATTTTCGTTATAATGTTGAACGCTTTGTAAATGTGTTTTTTAGGTTTAAGTGTATCCATGACGAAATGCCAAACAATACTTAACAAAAATGGCATTACATAACAAATAAGAAACCACTGTTAACAAAGGCTATTGATTACTTCCACTAGGGTCACTCTTTATTAGACATGTTTCTATTTTTTTTTTTTTTAATATTTGATGCCATTTGTAGGATATGTAAAGTTCAGAATTCTCAAGCTTTAGCGGCCATCTGCATAAATTTCGAATATGAACTCAAAGGTCAGAGCAAACGTAAGAATACTCATTAAACCAACTTCTCCTCCGTCATATATGTAAATATACCTATATAAATTTATAAAGTATATACATATATACATAGAGTACATGGAATATATTTATATATTTACGTGCGAACAAACATTTGGTCCCACACATACATATTTGTACTTTATTTTAATTTTTTTTTCGCCTCTTGTTCTTCTTCGTCTACCTTCTGGTTGCAATGTACGTCCAATATGCTAATTTATTATTCTTAAGTACTGCTGCTGACAACGTAATTTCACGTGGATGTAATGTAAGGGTCTGCTTTCTTCTAAATAAATAATCCATTACCGAAATCAATAAGCAAATGAGTACGAAAAAGTAAACATGAAAAAGTTACTACAATTTGTGAGAAAACTACTTTTCGTCGATGAAATAATTATAATTAATTTATTTGTCGCACGACTTAAAAAACAAATTTTGTTTGCGAGAATATACCATACAAGACATAACAAGTGTGTCTACAAAAATATATAAAATTATTAAAAATAAATACGCAGGAGCGACAATTTGGAAGTTTCCACATAGTTTTCATGTATTTTCTTTTTCAATAAGGGCAAGAAAGTTCGCTGTGCTGAAAACTAAAACCGAAATTATTTGACAAGCACGAAAAACAAAGAATGAAGTGCCAAGAACTTTTGTGGCTGAACTTTTCTGAAATGAGAATTAATTACTTTGCAAAAATTATTTTGAATGATTATTTTAGTCTAAAAATAGCTGCGTGGCGCTTTCGAAAGCATACACATATGTTAATATATACAGCCACACGCATTTTGAAAGAAATTATGAATTTCTTGGGTTGGCGGCAACTTAATTGATAAATGTAGCGCACTTGCCGAGCAGACAGGCACGCACTACGGTCGCGACACTAATTTGTACAGTATAATCGAATTATGGGGGTGAACACTCATGTTCTTAAGAGAATACTTTTTGAGATTTTTAGGTTTTGCTACTTAAAGGAAAAAAATATTAATATTGGCATATAGACATAGATATATGTTGAATCCACATATTTACTAATAATAATAATCATTATTATTCAATACATGGCTTTAGTAAACTCCTGTGATCGGCTCTTAAAAAGAAAATACGCCATGCTTAAAAGTTTTCCTTTGATAAAGGCGAAACGCAAGCTAAGCCGTAAGTTTGTATAGTGTTAATGCCACTATAAAAGAAAAGCATGTACAATTTTGGTTTCGTCGATTTTATTGTGGTAAATTGATGTCAAAATTAACGCTCGAACTGGAAAATATTAACTAATTAAATTGCTTCAAAAATAGTTCTATCATTTCTGTCAGAAGCTATTTACTTATTTCACGAGACATAATTCAATCATTAGCATTGAAAGGTTACCACATCAATCCCACTCAGCTGTCAATATGAAAATTTTAAGTTCTGACTTACCCTACAGCTCAACGCTTCTCTGATAGATAGAAATGTTAGCAAATACAAAGCCCTGACTAATCCATGATCGACCGGTCCAAGATGAATGTAAATTCTCTCCATTTAAACATTTCAAATTATATATTAATTGACTTTTATTGGACAAACTTTTGAGAGCAGTGAATCGAACGTACAGCAGTTAAAAACCAATAATTTGTCATATTAAACTGGTTTCCTTTGAATCAATACGTTGTTAATGAATGATTAAATATTTACTTATAGAAATTATTTTTTCTGAAATTCTTTTTTCTCTCTTTCAATTAATTTGTGATGCGATGTTGGAACCACTGGTATAGAAAAAAGTTTCGTAAGCGAATCTGTTGTTGTTGTAGAGTAGAAAACATTCCTGCAGTAATTTTGTGGCATAGTATCGAGTTGACAGACCTGCTTTTTCTTCTTTATCGGCGTGGATACCACTTACGCGATTATAGTCGAGTTAACAACAGCACGCCAGTCGCTTATTCCGTGGCTCCAGTTGGAGATTCCAAGCGGTTCTTCATCTGGTCTTTCCAATGGAGTGGAGATCTTCCTCTTCCTCTGCTTCCCCCGGCGAGTACTGCGTCGAATATTTTCAGAGCTAAAGTGTTTTCGTCCTTACACACGACATGACCAAGCCAGCGCAGCCGCTGTCTTTTAATTCGCTGCACTATGTCAATGTCGTCGTATATCTCGTACAGCTCATCGTTCCATCGAATGCGATATTCGCCGGGCCTACGCGCCAAGGGCCATAAATCTTTCGCAGAACTTGTCTCTCGAAAACTCGCAACGTCGAMTMATCAGTTGTTGACATCGTCCAAGCCTCTGCACCATATAGCAGGACGGGAATTATGAGTAACTTATAGAGTTTGGGTTTCTCTCGTTCACTCGTTCACTCGTTCACTGCCAGACTCATTTGTGTTGCTTCCTTGTCCAGTCTGGAGAAAGCATAACTAAGGGCACGGATGTTGAGGCCAATGATATCAATATCATCCTTATAAAAGATTGTACCTGCTCAATTAAGTTCTGCAGATCGAATTATTTTCTCCAGCAGCAGTTGAAGAAATCGTACGATAGGATTGGCAGTCCTTGGCCGCAAAAATCGCGATCCGTTACAGTTACTTAGACCCGACTGTTGTGGGAAGGGCGTCAGCGAATTTCGTCTATGACGTCTGTGTCGGTGTTAACCAAACGCCGAGTATTCAAAGCCTGTTTTGAATAAAATGCTCAAGTTCTTGTGGACGATTTTGGGAGATCTTAGTTCTGTCTCTAATATTGTATCTGGGAAGCTGTACGACAATTGCAAATTTTAGTTATAAGGATACGTAAGGAATATCAGTATATATGTACATACGTCGATAACCAAACGGGTAATTAAAGCAATAATCTCACAAAAGTATTGCGTAAGAGAATGTCTTTAGAAGCATGGAAAGCTGTATATTCTATACAAGGTGTGTTCCAAAGTAAACAGGACAAAATCAGAACAAATTTTTATTTTTTGGCAAAATCAATTAACTTATAAAAAATAATCTCCTTCTGCTTCAATAAAGCTTTTTCCGCGGTCCAAAAGCATGTCGAACATGTGTTTTCGCTTGTTTACCGGTATGGAAGCCAGTAAGCCGGTGCAAGCCTTTTGATAGCAGAGTCTAACGCACCAGTCGACATATAGATGACGCCATCAGTGGGCGCCACTTAACTTTGGAACGCACATAGTATTACTTTTCAGACAAATCTTGTATGTACCAACATACTATTAGTATAGACAATATACTCATTGTACAGCATAAGCCCATTTCATTAAAACCCCTTTTTATCGTGTGCTGGCTTCAAAAGTGAAAGCGATTTTAATTGATTTTTTTTGTTGTCACCCTCCGCAATACAAAATCTGTTAGTGGTATGCAAATGAATAAAATTAATGTGACTTGCGTGTGTGTTCGCTTGCTGTGAGAAATAATATGATGCCACTTTGAATGCTTCATGCTAGCAATTAGGGGAACACCATAATTAAGTGTTATTTAATTGCACTTTCACTTATTTAATATGCAACTCTTTACAGGAGAACGGCACCTACTTGTCTGCGCTCTTCTGTCGCGAACAAGGCTGCAAAGGCATCGTTATACCCGAACACACCAAAACCTTGCAACCGGACTGGCGTTGCCTCACGTGCGATACCGTTGCGCCACATGCAAAGATGTCACGCTACCAGGACTTTGCCTTGAACACGATCAACAATCGCATCAACACGAGCACCGTGCACGATTTGATCACTTTCATAAACGATATGTGTCCGCGCTTTTGTCCGCCCTCCAATTATGTGCTCGTCGAGGCGAAGTTGAATGTGATTTGGCGCATGCAACGCTTCAAGGGCGACTTCACCGAGGAAGAAATGCAACATCGCGATCGCTATCGCGAAGAGATTTTGGAGATATTGGAGAAACTAGGCGCCGGCGATTGTACACTGAAGAAGCTAATTACCAATGAGATACCGTAAGCGATGCGAGCGAGTGAAGAGACAGCGGAAGAAGTCAAATGAGTTTTTGTATTTATTGTGTTGATAGAGTGTGCATTTGTATGCTAATTATTACTCCAGTTGTCCATTGTTGTTGTACTGTTTGAGAATTATTGCAATTTGTTAGTGTTTATCTCGAATAACTTTTCCAATTCCTTTTATTGTCGCATTATTCTGCGTAATTAACGCACTGTAAACCTTTTCGCTTGGCCGAATTCGTGCTCGTTCTGACTTGTCAGCGGAAAATCGTGCAATTATTTACGCGTCAATTTATTTATTACTAAATAGTTGTATCCTCAAATTTATAAATCTCTAGAATTAATGTTTACAACTGAATCTGAAATGAATAGTGAATGACTAACAGAATTATTTAAATAAACACAAATAAAGAGTCGCTGAAAAGCCAAAAAAAAAAAAAATAATAATAATAATAAATAAATAAAATACATAAATGTGTGTAAATGCTTCATTTCCGTCGCTGAGTGCATAAATTAAATTCTTTGGCTTTCACTTAGTGTACTTCAGCGCATTTTTAGTCTAGTTGCGTCAAAAGAATTTACTATATTTTCATACCTTAAAATTTGTACATATACATATATGTATGTACATAGTATGTGTATAGGTGCTCGTATGTGCTTAGGTAGGTTTATTTGAATTTTAATTAGACTCGCACAGCATAGATGAAATTCTTTGACAGCTGTCAACTGGGCCACAGAACACATCAAGTCAACTCAAGCCAATCTCGTAGATGAACCAACCAAGCAGCAAATTGGAAAATCTGACAATACTTAAGTAAGGTAAGCTGAAATAATTAAAAATAATAAAAAACTTAGACGAATTACAAAAAAAGAAGAATTTATAGGGGTAAAATTAACAAAAATCTAAACTAGTAAACAAACTTAAGAAAAAAAATTGTTTTTTAATAAGTGAAACTACAGAAAAGAAACTAAGAAAAAAATATAAATTGCTTAAAAGATTTTGCGAAATATAAAAATATTTTTTTTTAATATATATATTATTTATTGCTTTGAATTTTTATTTAATTATAAAAAAAATGTAATTAAAATTTAAGAAAAAAGTTTAATTAAAATTTTCTTGTCTAACCAAAAAAAAATTTGTGAACGGAAAAAAGCAGTAAGAGATAAAATCATTCTTTTACAAAAAAAAAGAAAGAAATAATTATAATTAACAACTACATTTTCAAATAACTAAAATAAAAATTGATTGATAAAAAATAGAAATTATATTTTTTTTAAGTATGCAAAAAATAAGTATGTATAATTGTATTTTTAAAGTTAAACTATACTCATATAAAAAAAGACATTTAATTAATTTTTATTAAAGTGAAAACATTATGCTTTGTACATAAATTGATGAAATAAAAAATAAATCATAAATATTGTATTTTTTGAAGTCTAACCAAAAAAAATCCAAAATTAAGAAAGAAATAAAATATAAAAACAACTAAATATGTTTTTACATTTGGTTCAAATAAAAACTAAAAATTTACAAATTTTAATAATTGCATATAACATTTTTAAATTTTTAGATACGAAATATTAATGTTTCTTATTAATTTCAATGTAAATAAAATTAATGTTTTTACTTCGAGAAAGTCAAGTATTTGATTTAAAGTGTTTTTAAAACTGTCTCTTATACACATCTTGACGAAATGCCAAACAATACTTAACAAAAATGG
>NW_017537390.1:1369366-1370376 GCF_001853355.1 Bactrocera latifrons | reverse complement strand
TATAGTACTATTTTATTTATTCGAAAAAGATTATTAGAAGAAAATTTCCAGGAATTAAAACTAATATGAAAATTAAAAAAATAAACAAAAATTGAAGAAACATTTCAATAAATATCCAGAAAACTCAATTTTTAAAAATAAATTTACTTTATTTGAATAAAAGGCTTGAAAAACTATAACAAGCAAAAATATAAAAAGAAATACAATAACATATTTGAAAAAAAACTAGTAAATAACTTCAAAACTATATTTTACATTTTTGACAAAATGTCATAAAACAAAATCTTTGTGAATAATTAAAAAATAAAAACAATAATTATGTTAAAAAAATTAGATATAAATAGTGATAAAAACTAATTTGACTTAATTGGGAAAAATATATTTCGTAAAATAATAAAGTAAAAAAAACCAATTAAAACCAAAACACAAATAAATAACTGGAAGTTTTAAATTTAATTTATTTGATAGAAAACAAACAGTAGAAAAACAGAAGTAAAGAGTAATAAGATAATTCATAAATAAAAATACAAGAAAATATAAAATAAATAACCTAAAATTTTTATTAAAAAATTGGAAGGACTTTTCCAAAAATAAAAAAGAAATTAAACAATTTTTAAACATTATCAAAAACTAAAACTTTATGCATACACATATTGGTTGTCAAAAATTTTTGCGGTACTTTCGCTAGTTGGCGCTGAGAGCGCGTAGTTCTAGTTTTATTCGTCGTATCGGGTCATCATCTATACCTTTTTGGAAAGCTCATTTCGCGCGCTAACACGTGTTTGATTGATTGTCGTTTCTTTTCAGTCGTTCGTGAATTATAGCGTCGCAAACATGGAGCAAAATAAAGATAAAATACGGCATATTTTACAGTACTACAGTTACAGTTTCCATTTCCACCGCACAACGATGGTTTCAACGTTTTCGTTCTGGTGTAGAGGTGGTCGAAGATGCGCCACGCTCCGGAAGGCCTGTCGGCATAGCAACAGCCGTAGCATCGGTCAAGGGCT
>NW_017537390.1:1363553-1368726 GCF_001853355.1 Bactrocera latifrons | reverse complement strand
GTTTCTCTTTTGTAACTGGCAAGAGCGGCGAGGGAAAAGCAAGAGCATAGACCTTGACCATGATTTTGCATTCTCATATATATTTTTTTTTTTAAATACGCACAATTTCCTCAATCATAAAATACCTTAAAACCAACTAAATAAACGCAGAAAAGTCAAAGAATTTGGTATTATGCCAAATGGTTAGTATTACTTGCTACTGCAACGCTTAATAAATCTGTCAACAGGCATTTAGAATCGGACACTATGCAACAATGTGCACGTTCGCCGTGTTTGCTGTGTTTGCTGTGTTCGCGTTGAGTACCTCGTAAACTGGGCGCAAAGATTTTCGCAGATAATCGCAACAAATGCAGCAATGCAAAAGCGTCAACACCAACACGCTCACGTACACACATATGTATAAATCATTTCTCAATGAAAATGCAGATTGCTATGCGGGTTGTGGGATGCTTGCTGTGCCGTGTAGGGAATAACCGAATATTTCCTTGTTATTCGGGTTTTAAGTGTTGTCTAAGAAGATTTGAAAGTAGTTTCTAGAATTTATGTCTTTATGTCAATTTCCTTGAAGCACTAAAATTGTTTATCAATTCTTTCTTTCGAAATTTCTCATTTTCCCAGAAAACCCTTATGCCACCTCTGCATATTTCTTCCCTCCATTTCACTTGGCACCAGAAATAATTACTTACAGTGGCAAATGATTAATGTAGCCCTGATTGAAATCAAAGAAATTGCGGCACACTGTCGAAAATAGCAACGAGTTCGTGCAGACGGTGAAAAAGGCCGAAAATAAATGCTAGCAAAGCTAAGAATTACCACCCCAACATTGACACTTTGCAACGTACTTAAAATTTACAACGAATGAATAAAAATATATTTCATAATTTCAACGAGGAAGACACAATTGCATATTAAATGGTGGCATGTCTGGGCGCTGGCTGCAAATTTTCATTTACCCATTGTGTGTGTGTGAACGCAAGCATTTGCATATGCAAAGCATGTGGTGAGCAGGAAATTCAAATAACAAGACTCTGTGCTATTGTCTGATAAATTTAGTATAAAGTAGCGGGTGCCTCAGGGAATTAATTAAATTTTCAGTCTCATAGACATAGCTAATAAATATTAATTAGTATGTAGTCGATTAAGGTAAGGCAATAAAATATTTTATAAAGACTAAGAAATATTTTTAATAATACATATATATTATATTATGACTTCAACTATATAACTTTTGTTTTCTGTACTAAATAGAAAAATAGGATAATTTTTTTTTACTCTCAACAGCTAAATTTTTCGACCTTTCCGATATGCCTTACTATCATTAATCGTCAAAAAAATTAGGTGCTTATAGTATTTAATATGCTTCAGCCATTATCTTCCTATATTATTGGTATTATTGGTCCACCCTAATATATATATTATTTGCACATGCATTTTTCAATAATTATGTCTGCTTGCCAAATTTTCATGGCGCTTTCCCTTGAAAATGACAAATACCTTTTTAATAATTGCAAATATTATTTGTGCAAAATTATGACAATAACACACGAAATGCAGACACAAAGTGTACTCAGATAATAATTTTATAACAATTAGACGTATGAATATAATATATACATATACATATATAAGTACTTATATACGAAAGATTTCCTATATTACAAGGCAGTTTAAAAGGGAAAGAATGGAATTTATTGAGCGTTTGAAGAATTTTAAGGAGTCTAGAAAGCTAAAACATGTCAGGCATAAAATCCGTGTCCATTATTAGGAGAAATTGTGAACCAGTTGTCATTTAAGGCGCCGCAGTAATTTCAGAGATACATATGTGTTTCACCGGCTAACTGATATGCGTGGTATAAAGAAAATCATGACAAGTAAATCATTATAGACATTTTATATATTGACCGCCATATATTGTTGACGCTCCAGAGCACAAAGAGCAGCAAATTCGTAATATTTGAGCTAGAGGATTGCCTTTTATATCTCGCGATTTAAACAAGCAATATTTGTGTTGTTTACAGTAATTTAAAATATTCATCTCGGCCAAAAAATGTGATTAAATCGCAAAGATTTTCGTGCGATCATTTTTTACAACTTTCTACATAGATTAACTCAACAGAAGTGCATCGATAACGCATCTCCATCAACGACCAGTGTTTACCGATGGTATAGTGAACGCAGTCAGGGTCGTAGGCGAATTTCGACAATGTCGTCCAAAAGCAATCATTGTTGCGGCAACTATTGGTTGGCACTGATATTGAAAGATTGTGGTGTGACCTATCGTGAGATCATGAAACATTTGATTGTAAAAGATCTGTTCACGTTCGATCCCACACAAATTGTCAAGTGCTCAAAAAAAGGTTTCGCAACGATTGGTCGAGAGAAATGTTAAAACTGGAACTAGAACAACACAGAACACAAACAATTTTGAGTGGAACACAACCATTTGTTTGCCAGTTGTATTTCAAGAAGACAGACCACTCTTCAATTGAATTTTTGAGCACTCGGAACAACGATTTGATGAGTCATTCTTCGATAGCATTATGTATTGAATTTATTTCTTTTGCATCGCCACCTATGGTTTTTAAGCAAAAATCGGCCGATACTACTTCATCAATCGTCGCTGGTTGGTTGGCGTAGACGACAAACTTGACGTAGCCTCTCAGAAAATAGTCTAAGGGCGTCACATCGCACGACCGAGACGGCCAATGGACTGAGCCATTGCGTGAGATAACACGTTCACCAAACTTGGTTTTCGATAAATCGATTGTGACATTTACTGTGTAGCTTGTGGCGCCGTTCTGTTGGAATCATATATTGTCCAAGTCCACATCATCCAATTCGGGCCAAAATTATTCGGTTATCACTGAGTGGTAGCGACTCCCATTCACAGTAATGTGCCAGTCTTGATCATCACGGAAGAAGTACGGGTCAATGACGTCATTGGCCCATAAACTGCACCACAACTGTCCTTTTTTCGGGATGGAATGGTGACTCATGGAGTACGTGTGCATAGCTGCCTCCTCCAATAACGTATAGTTTGCTTATTGATGAAGTCATTCAACCAGCAATGAGCCTCATCACTGAAAATGATTTTTCGATGAAAATCCGAATAATTTTCACGTTTTTGCTCAGTCCAATTCACCAACATACTACGATTCTGGTGGTCAAGTGGTATAGGTTCTTGCGTCTTAATCTTGAAAGGATGCAAGCCAGGATCTTTCAGCAAAATTCGCCAAAATAACGTCACAGAGATGGCCAACGCTTGAGAACGTCGTGTGAGAGACTGAATTGGATTTTCCTCATTTGATGCGCTAGCGGCAGCAATATTCTTCAACTACTCACACTTCTTTGCTTCACTGGCGCGGAAACATTTTATACTGTGCCTGTTTATTAAATTTTTTTTCACTATGTGTTGAATAGTATGTACTGAACTTTGCTTAAAAAAAGGTCACAGTTTCGGCCATCGCCTCTTCTTGTGAGATCCGAGAACAGAAAATAGGCGCAAGGGGCCAAATTTGGAGAATCCGGTGGATGCGGAGGTAATTCGAAGTCCAATTCATAGATTTTGCCATCGGTTTTACTGACTTGTTTAACGGAGCATTGCCTCAATGAAAAAACACTTTCTTTTTCTTCAGATTTTTTTTCTTTTGTTTTTTGGCGATTTCATGCTTTAGATGATCCAATAATCACAAGCTAACAACAAGTCAAATTTCGACACGCACCGTTTAAATTATTTTATTTCTTTATTTTTCTCAAAAGAAGACTATTTTTTCATTTAAAACGACAGTTTTTTGCGGTAAATTGTTTAGGAATAAAAACAAATAGGTTACGATAAAGAATAAAAAGGTTTAAAGTTTCATGCGTAAGCCAAATAAATGTAAAAAAAAAATTAATTATTTACAGCATATAAAATAATATATAGCACCAATACATAACAGTTTACATAAGTTTGAATTGGAATAAAAATTAGAATGGAACTCAAAAATGGTACGCCTTAATTGTGATGTCATCAATGTAAGTGCTGTAAGTATATCATTTTTTAGACCGTTTTATATTAAAATAAAATACTTTTTTAATTTTAAAATAAATATGCAAAACATATTTAAAACAACCTTGCTTTAGTCATATAATATAATTTTAATAAAATCTACTTCAGTCGTTGCCAAAATAAACAAAATTAGTTAATTTTTCTTCGGATTACTTAAAAGTTGCAATCTGGTCCACTCTGGCGCGTTTCACAAAATTTTTCGCTGAAATCACAAACATCGAATTTTACCAGGCGACGGCGAGTTGCTGGCGCAAAAATTTATTATTTTCCGTAGCATACCTCCAAGGCGCAAATCAACATCCTGTATTAGGTCGGTATAGCAGGGCAACATTGAATTTTATACGTTTCAAGCAATCTTGCATAGCTCCTGAAAAACTTGATCGATTTTCGTTATTTTACCCGCAAATGAAAGGCTGAATAAGCAAACACCGTTTACCGGCAGTTGCTGGCTTTCATCTCATATGTGGTTCTGTCAAATTATATATTAAAAATATCATAATAATTTGCTTCATTTTAACATATGGCTTGAAATAGTGGCTCTGTATGTCTGATTTTCAGCACAGAGCACTTAATTGTGTTATTTTTGAGAAATATCATTGAAGTGTGCCTTCATATAGCGTTGAAGTTGTCAAAATTTGCAATTTCATTTAAAATGGCACTGGCGAGTTTGCTTTCAAAATATTACTTTTAATTCGGATTTGTTAAGGTTATTGTCACACCGATGTGCTAGCTGCACACTTGCTCTTTCATTTGCCACTTCAACGCAAGCAATCGGTGCAAAATTAACGAAGTTATAAGCAATTATTGCTAACTTCCGCTTCTAGCAGTCGCACTTGGGCTAGTCGGCAGCGCAGTGTGCATTGCGCCTTTTGGGTATGCAACAGTCGTAGTTAAATTTTTTGCAGCAGCCACTTACTGCACCACTTTGCGCGCCTGGTAGAAATCGACCAAAATGAAATTCAGCGAAAATAATTTTTCGGCCGCTGGGGTGACCAGACGTGATTTGTGCAGGCGATTGAGTGTGATTTATTGAAATGCATTTTTGATGACTGGTGAATGGTTTTTTGCACAAATTTGCTGGTGTATGCTTAATTTAAAAAACATAATTAATTTTTTTAATAAAAT
>NW_017537390.1:1359213-1362333 GCF_001853355.1 Bactrocera latifrons | reverse complement strand
ATTTTAATTTTTTGTTTTTTAATTTAAACTGAATATTTTTTTATGTTGAGAAATTATTATTATTTTTTTTTTTCAGATATGGAACCTTCTTATATGTTACATATATTATATATGATAACAATATATGAATACCGCATATAATTTTTATACATTCAGTTTGAGCATTTGATATGTAAACCTGAGTGTTTATACTTATAGTTCTGTTGAATATGTTTGTTATATTTTATGTTTTATTTTTTTGAAGACAATTTTTATTTTCGCCAAGATTTAAAAAAAAATAGTATTTTAACACTTAGAAATATTAAATTCTTCAGGTGCTGCGCTTGCATATTTTTTTGTAAGATTCATAATTAATTATGACAGTTTTGCTTACAGCTTACAACAACAACAATAGTAAAATATGACTAAATTCATTGCACTTTCAACGGCGTTGCTAGCAGCTAAAGTAAATTTGAAGATCCTAATAGGTACATATGTATGTATGTGTGTGTAACTTGTTACTTATGTGTAATTTATAAAATTTACATTTATGTCGGCATACATATTTATATATTACAGATTACATATGTACTACATATTACATAAATATTAAAGGCAGAATTTTTTCCCTATTTTTGTGTTGCGCCGCAAAGGTCACTTCCTGCACCAACATCACTACATATGTATACGTTTGTATGAGTGTACATATATACATTGCTATAGAGTAAATTGCAGCTATTTACAATTCATACATATATGTATATACATATAGATATATACTAACTTATAAACAATTCTAAGCAAATGAAAAACATCCAAAAATCGCTGGCAGAGAGAACTTGCGCCTGGCTAGGCCTCAAAGACCAGGGACCACATTAACTACGCGTAACAGTAATCTGCTGTTTCTGCTTAGCCTTGGAATCGAGGTGCCTTTGCAGTGGTGGAATGACGAAGAGCATGAGGCCGCTGATGGCGATTGTGATGCCGGCCATGAGGAAGGCGGGCCCATATGAATTGGTGATATCATACATCCAGCCTAAAAAACATAATGAAATTTATTAATAAATATAAAGAATAAAGCATAAATTCAAGTAAAAATCAAACAAAATATTATATTTGACATACCGCCAATTGGTGGCCCAATGAATGACGCAATGCCCTGGAATAGCAGTAACAAACCGAAAGCGTTGGTCAGCTTTTCCAAACCGAGCAGATCGACCAATATGACCGAGGTTAGGCCCACGTAGGCGCCGATGGTGAAACCGAAAGCGGCACAATAAGCAGCGAGCGTATAAAAGCCGGTGCAGAGCGGTGATAGCGCAGTGCCTGCAAATAAATAAATGCTAAGGTCCAACTCAATTTAATTATTTCTTTTTGTGCACTTACAGATGCCGCACACCGTCAGGCAGGCATTGTACACCCACAAACGGTTGACCCATGGCTTGTCCGCCAAGTAGCCGAGTACTATGCGTCCCACGGTGTTGGCCACACCGATTGTGGCAATCAGGTAACTGGACTGTGCGCTGCTGATGTCGAGCGTTTTAGCCTGAGCGACTATGTAAATGTAGGGCACATTGAAACCGATGCTGGTGAAGAAGTTCGACAGTGCAAATACCATGAAGACGGCATCTTTTAGCAACGAGAAATTCATCATTTCGACGAAAGTGTCGTGGGTCTCTTGGGAGCAGTTGATGCAGCCGCAGCATTTTATTCTTACCTGAGAAACAAGATTGTAATAAATGCGATTAATTCATTACAAATTGGTTATTAATGAAAATAAATATAACGAAATAAAATGTTTCTCCCTTAGATGTTTTTGTAAACATAAATATATAAAATAAATTGTAAATAATGTAAAATATTGTATAATAATATATATAAAAAGTACTAATTCTACTAAATCGTTTTTTAAAACTCTCCACTTTTTGGAGACTTATGGATTTTGTTGAGTAGCAATTAAATGGTACCATGCTTATGTTCAGCATAGCAAAACTTTGTGTTTACGAAGTTCTACGCGCTTGGAGACTTTTATAAAACCTTATTACTTCAAATATTACTACAAAATATGTTTTAAGAGCATAGTATAAGCTTGATTAAAGGATTTTCAATACTATACACATTTATATACTTACATACATGGATATATTGAAGATTTCAGTTCAAAATTCTTGCCTGTAATGGCTCCGGATGCAACATTTTTATAATATGGTCAACCGAACTTTACATTTTTTTTAGGACGCCAAACATTTGTATTATAATATCCCTTTTGACAAATTATCGCAATATATATTTAATACTAAATTCATTTCGAACTAAACCCAATACTCAACAAATTGGAGTTTTCCAACGCTTTCTGGAGAATGCTTAGAGTGCATTTTATATTAAAAATTTACATTAAAGCTTGTATAAATAAGTTATTTGTAGATTTTGAAAGTCTCTACACTTTTTACAGACTTTCAAAAGTCACTTCCATTACAGTTTTGTAGCATTTAATGAAGATCTTCATACTTTCAGTAAAAGTTATAACTGTTAAATTTCAATTCCAAACAAAAATAAACTCTACATTTTGGAGACTTTCAAAGCTTTCTGTGGAATACTTAGGGTGCATTTTATATTGAAACTTTTATAATTAAATGCTTTGTAGATTTTGGAAATCTCTACAGTTTCTGAAGACTTTCAAAAATAACTTCTACTTAACTTTTATAGCATTATATAATGCTTTGTTAAAATTTCAGAGCTTTCAAAAATTTCACAAAAAAAAATTTTAATTATTTTTATTCTAAACTAAACGCGTTCGTCTTAATATTTTTATAATTTACATAATGTGTGTGCATATGTACACTTGTGCTCACATAATTAAGCCACTGCATAGCAAAACTACGTTTCTGAAAATAAATTCACCGAATTAGCTTTCATTTGTATAACGGTATGCAAAAAAGTTCCGTTATATGTTAGGAAGTTACTAAGATCATATTCATAGAAATAAGTATCGTGGTTGGCGAAAWAATGAAAATAAACTCGCAGTTGATCTAGTCGCGTRTGCTCATATAATTAAGCCAGTGTTACAAAAGCTTTGCAATCACTGTCTGTGTAAAAAAAAATTATTAAAAAAGTGAAACGTTTATTGGTTCCATTTAATTT
>NW_017537390.1:1332305-1358268 GCF_001853355.1 Bactrocera latifrons | reverse complement strand
GGATTCCCAACAAAATATTAGTCTAAATAAGGCAAGTTTTTTTGAACAAAACATCGAATTCTTTTATCTGACAGCTTATTTTTGCAGGTGGCTTAATTATATGAGCACGAAAAAAAATACATACCAATGAAGAAGAAAACAGATTTTTGCTTTTACATTAAAATTTACCTTTAAAAAACTATAAGTGCAATAAAGTTTAAGTACTTTCTTTTAATTTTGTGAAACTTTTTTCCCGATTTATCAATAAAATTCAACTTTTATGAATTTGTACACCATAGAGTTTATGTGGCTTAATTGTGTGAGCACAAGTGTATATAAGTAACCTAGTTATGTACATACATAAATAAGTTCAATCACATACGGCAAAATATGTTTCATATGCACCCCTTTCGCAATTAAACCTACTTGACGCACCTGACATAAGTATTTATTATGGAATTTAAAGCCAATCAAATGTGCATTACTTATTTCTTTTCGTATAGCAAAGAGGATAAAGCAAACTTTTAATTCGTCTGACTAAAATAAAAATGGAAATAAATCATTATGTGCGAGGTATTCGAATTAAATTCAAATAAACACTAACGAAATATAATATTGCATACAAACCACACTCTACAAATGGGAGACTTTCGAAACTGGGGAGTACCTTGAAACAATTTCATATTGAAAATTTACATTAAAATTTTTATAATTTAGTGATTTGTAGACTTCCAAAATCTCTACACTTTTTTGGAGACTTTCAAAAATTAATTTGACTGAACTTTTATGGCGTTATATGAGAAGATATAACAATTTTAAAGCAGTTTTTCAAAAATTAAGCTTACAAACAAATATTTAATTTTTTTCTATACATAACTTAAGTAATGCATGTAAGTAACCTAATTACATACATAAATTAGTTCATTCACATACGACAAAATGTGTTTACATATGCACCCCTTTCTCAATAAAACCAAATAGACGCACTTGACATATTTGTTATGTAATTTAAAGGCAACCAAATGTTTAACTAATTTATGCCCAAATTATTTAGCTGAAGAAGAATGTATGTATGCCTCTTTATAAAAAAAAGACAATTCTTACTTCGACTAGACTAAAGTGAAAACGGAAATAAATAATGTATGTATGTATATGCATGCTCTTGGAATTATACCTAAAAAAACCAACGAAGTTGATTATTACACTTGAACGTGAACCTTCGTACTTCAAAAAAAAGCAAAATAAATACAATTTTATCAGAGTTAATGTAAAATACAAAATGCAAATACTTCGAAACGTACATTGTACGCTTGATTCGGGGTTGGGCAATTATGTTATTCGAAACTTGAGGGATAGTACTGGAAGAGATCTCCAAGTGCGTGGTTGTAATCAACAAGGAAAAGAAAAATACGAAATAAAAACGAATAAGGATACCGAAAAGTGCTTCAAGTTGTCACAGGTGCGTAATAAGTAAGCGTTTAAGTATTTTCAGATAAGCTTACGAAAAAGTAGAGAGATAATACACAATTTCAAAATGATACACGAATTCTACGAGGATACGGAGATATTTGTGACGGGCGGTTCGGGTAAGTGATAAAACACGGTACAATGTAAACTCACCCCAAATTTTTTTTAAGTAAAAATACATTTTTTTCATTTCGAAATATAATTAAAATAAAATAAACAAGGTGCCGTTGGCAAAGCTTTGATTGAGAAACTGTTGCGCTCCTGTGATGTGCGAAAAGTCTATATACTGTTGCGTACCAAGAAAAATCTCAGTGTGGAGCAACGTCTGGAGAAACTAAAGCAGGCGAAGGTTTGCCGACACCGATAATAAGAAAAAGTATGAATATTCTCAACCCCACTTTTTAGATTTTCAAAGTCTTACACGCCACGAAACCACATATGTTCGAGCGGCTCATACCGATACCAGGCGATGCAGCATTACCGAATTTGGGTATTTCACCAGAGCATATTGCTTTAATGGCTAACGTTTCGGTCGTTTTTCATTGCGCAGCGACGGTGCGCTTTGATGAACCGTTACCCGTTGCTTTGAAACTAAATGTGGGCGCCACCTATGAGGCTTTGCTGTTCGCTGAGCAGCTGAAGAACTTGAAGATGTTCATGCATGTCTCAACGTTCTACAGCAATCCCTACTTGAAGCGTGTTGAACCGAAGGTATGTGATTGGTTGAGGGTTGTATGTAGCAGGAGTGAGCGTAATTTTTACATTTTCAGCTTTATGATTCACCGTTAGATTGGCGCATGTGCTTGAAACTATTGCAGGATGATAGCAAACGAGAAACTTTGGACTATTTAACAAAGAAGTAAGTTTTCACGAGTTTGTAAAATTTTATATAAACTTTTGTTATTATAAATGCATTTTATTCTAGGCTTACAGTTGGTTTCCCGAACACTTACACTTTCACGAAGAATCTCGCCGAGAGTGTGGTCAACGACTTTCGGGAACGTTTGCCGGTTGCTATATATAGACCGTCTATAGGTGAGGCATTGACTTTAAAACAAATAAACTAAGTGTTTATCGATTAATCGGTTTACATTAGGTTACATATGTATTTAGTATTTATCGATTAATTGATCGGAATTTATATAGATATTTTGGTTCAAGAAATCGACTAATTAAATAAGAGATTATTATTTCATATTTTTTTATCACAGTGAGATTTAAAGTTAGATCGACAGTAATTATTTCCTTCAAAGGCACTTAATGGTAAAATTAGTTTCATGTAGTCGATTATTTTCAATGAAGTAACCCGACACAAAATTAATTTTTTTATAAAAATTGTGTCAAAAAAATCCTAACCTTTAACAATGGTATAGTATATGTTCACTATCATCTATTTTATGACTACTAATTATCGAAAGTAATCGATTTTTCTTCGATAAAATCATCTTGATAAAAAACAAAAAAAAATTTACAAAAATATTTTCTTTTACAAAAAATAAAAATTATAGTACTTCATGCCCTCTCCGACCCCATACCCGGTTATCCACCGACCTTGATGGGTGCTATGGGTCTCTTCGTACTCGTCGGCGCTGGCATACTAAAAACAGTCTTCTTGTCGTTTTCAACACGTTTCGACATCACACCACAAGATATCGGCATCAAAACAATGCTGTACTATGCCGCACGCGCCGGCAACGAATATGCGCAGAAAAAGTAATTTCGAAAAAGTTCAAAACAAAAAAATTAAGAAAACCTAACCTAAAACCCAAATCACATTTTACAGAGCAATTGCTGAAGCGCCCGTTTATATGTCCTCATCATCGAAACTGTCGAGTCACACCTTCTTTCAGATGTGCCAGGTTATGGAGGGTGGCCTGTGGTATAAGGCGGCGTTTGAAAAGAATTTCATGTTGCCCACTTGTCATTACACTGACAGTCGTTTTGTTTACAAGTTTTTGGTATGAAAGGGGTATACATAGTTATGTATGTTCGTATATTTTTGGAGTCTCTATATCTAGGTATTCACCAAGCAAATACTGCCTGCTTTGCTGGCGGACGGTCTAATCATGCTTACTGGACGCAAACCGGTGCTTATGGGTATTGTACGTAAGGCGTATATTTCTCTGGAGGTTATGAAACCATTTCTCTTCAACACTTACGATAGTCCGGGTTTGACACATATAGAAGAGATGACAGAGGCAACAAAAGGGTAAGTTTGCTCGAATGTGTAAGGCTGAAAAGGCAGATCGGATTTCTAAAAACTATCCAATTTTGAATGACTTAATATTCTATATTTTGGATGATGTTCTTTATAAAACTTTCTGTTTCCTATTGTAGCACCGAATTCGATCTCTTCCCCGATATCACGCTAGCCAAAACCGACGAGGGACTAATTGACATCTGTACCACTATGATTTTTTCAATTCGTGAATACTTGCTCAATGAGAATCCAAATACCGTTCCAATTGCGCAGAAAAGATTGAGAATGTAAGTTGTTAGTTTGTAGCTTGTATTTTTTCTTTTTTTGTTTATAGGACTTAATGATTTTTATTCCAACCTTCCAGCAAGCGTTGGGTCTACAATATTCTGCGTGCAATTATAGTCTACTACATTTTGCGTTGGCTCTATGGCTTTTTGCTCAATTATATTGAAGGACCTACTGCACAATGATTAGTTAATATCAGCTTACTAAGATCATCTTAAATTTATAATTTTAAATGATTTGTAAAAATAATGCGAATTATGTTTTTCTACCAATTTCTGAAGAGCAAATTTTTAGTGCTTCTTTTAGTTATTAAAAATTAAACAAAACTGGTAAAAAAATATTAAATATTTCTATAAATTTTTATACACTTTTAATTTTGGAAGATTTTTAAGATAAATAAATTAAAGTTAATTATTTAGGGTATCGGAGCTTATAAGTACACTGGTGAGAGTGGAAATAAATTGCCAAAGCAAATCTTTGAGGAATTTAAGATTCAATTACAGGAGTTTTCGGGCTTCACAAGCAACTACCTTTCAGCAATTCAAATGTGACCTCCATACTTGAGGATCTATAGTACCTAACGCATTATAAATATTTATATTTTAATTATTTTTGAAGCTTTCTGGGAAAAAAAGGTACTAAGACCTTTAATAAACTTATAGACATACAAAATAAGTTGCTAACGCAAAATTGAAATTAAATGCAAAATTAACGCAAGGATTTAAATAAACAGCTGACAGTTTATGTTTAGTGAAATGAGCAATTCACGTTAGAACAACGTGTCTTGATTATTGAACAATATTTCAATAATAAGGAAAGCTTGGCGGCCGCTGTACCAAAATTTCATACAAAAACTGGTCGGTGTAGTGTTTTAACTCTGTCAGCTGTGAAGAGATTATTTGAACTGGCGGAAAATTTAAGTCTTCTGTTAATTTTGGGACACCTTGTAAATGTAAAGACGTTGAACTATACTACCTACTTTTAGAATATGAATCTATAATGTTTTTAGTGTTGCCATCGGTATTCATTTTCTTGCACGTGACTATTTTGTGCGTAATTTATGTGAAAATTCATGGTTAGCCGACAGATTTTTGTTTCATAAAGGTAGAGATAAGAGGAAAGTTCTTGCAAGTTTTCTGAGAATTGCTCACTTAAATTGAAGGAAATGGCTCAAGAACTAAAAATTAATACACTCATCAAAGTATAAATAAAACGATTATATTATGTGTGTTAAATATATGATACAATAAATTTCTATCCTGACTAACTAAGGTTGGTTGGTATTCATTATTGTTAGTATTTGCCTGTGTTTCTGAAGTACAAACAATGCATTTTAGCATTTGGCGATTTTTACAATGAGTGAAATTATTCAACAAAGAAATTCCATTAAATTTTGTGTGCGGAATAGAATTTCTGGTGCCAAACTATTCAGAATGTTTGAAAAGGCCTGCGGTTATGTTTGTTTGTCGCGAGAAAGTCTTTTTGGATGGTAAAAATTATTCGCGTTGACGACGAACCCCGTGCAGAACGTCCATCAACATCAACTTATAATGAACACGTCAATAATATAAAAGAACTGGTTATTGGTAATCGACAGTGAACAATCAGAGACCTTTCTGGCATCGTAGGATTATCGGAAGGATCACTGAAAACCATGTTGGGCCTATGAAAAGTGAAAATACGATTGGTTCCAAAATCACTACTTTTGTACGGAAACCATCGTAGCGTTAACGTCTGTGAAACAATGCTTTCCGACTACCAGAATATTGTGAAACTTATTATTAGAGGCGATGAGAACTGGACTGATACTTAAGCCCCGCACACAGACGATCAATCGGGCAAAGGTGAGCCGAAGCCGGAAAAAACACGTCAACGAAGGTCAAAACTCAAAGTTATGTTGACAGTTTTTTTCAATTTGAGAGATAAAGCAAAACGCTTCGTAGGGTGAAAAACGAAATTTTGATTAATTTGAATTAAAAAGCTCAAAACTAAAAACAAAGTGTTTTCTTTTGCCAACCGTGATTATAATTGACTCTTAGAGACCTAGACAAAAAGCTGTAGTTCCAAAACGCGCAGGTATAACCTCTAAGAGCAAGCAGTAGTGAAGTAAGATGTACAAATTAAAATTAAGCAATGGGCAGTTATATTTGCTTGAGCGTAGGCAAAGTATACTAAGATGGTAATAAATTGTGACAAAAAGCACGTGAAAACTATATTTAAATTCCCCGAGTAAATGATATTTGAAAAAAATGTATTTTATTAAGTTGGTAGGACTGCCCTTAATTACTATTCTAAATAATTAAAATAACGAGTAAAGAATGTTTCAAAAATTGTGTATTTATTTGGTTATAAAGCGAATACGGAATCGTTGCGAAAAGGCTTACGGAGATTGAAAAACCCAAAACCCTAGTCTACGGGTGGTACAATTTGATCAAACACGGTTGACAGATCGTTGAAAGCATCCCTCCATCTGAACGATCTTTAACCTCTTCAACTGATGAAAATATTTAAAAAGTGAATAATATGTTGTTTAAAAATCATCAGCCAAAAGTCAGAGAGATGCAAGAGATATCTCAATATTTCTTGCGAGTTCATTCGAATAATTTTTGTGGATATTTTGTAAACGAGTTCTTGATGCGACTTCAAAAACAGTACCGTGAAAAGATTCTTTGGACATTCTCGATCACGGGAAGTCAGATCCCCAATTCACGGAGAGCATTACAACTGCAGATGAGACATGGGTTTATGAGTTTGACATGCAAACATGTCAACAAACATCGGATTGAAATTCTGTTGCAAAATGCCTGTAAACTAGTGTAATCATTACATAATTTTATAACTGGTTAACTATTAACCAAAATCCAGAAAATATTACACATAGTACAAAATACTGCCAGATTGTTGAAAATTCTACTGGGTGATATAAGAAATTTGTAAAATGTGGCGAGAAATTCGTAAGGAAACGTCAAAGATCAAAAATAAAAATTATAAAAATAAAAAAAATCTTCAAAATTAGAAATATTTACATAAAAAAAGAGTTTAAAAGAAATTATATTAGTGAAATGTTTCCGCTCAGCATCGGTCTATCTTGGGAAACGCCCATCTACGTACGAATCGTGATCATATTTATCTTACTACAATTACTGGGACTGTTCTCTTTTCTACTAAGGAATTACGTGCAAGAATATTCGTATAAATTTTGGATACCCGATTGAACTAATAAATTTAGAATAACGAGTAAAAATGTAAAAGTCTCCACTTATGTGTCGAAATATAAATGTAAATGCTAAAACGAACTAAATAAAAGTCTTATAAAGCTACTCACATCATTTTGACTGCCGCGTACACTGTGGCGCACCGAACCATAACGCTTCATCATGCCGGTGTTGGAAAGATCCTGACGAGAGGCTGTATACTCCGGTATGTTGAGGATGGAGCCCTAGAAGCAACAAAATAATAGTAAAAAATATCATAGAATACTGTTTAGTGTATGTGCCTACCTGATACAGGATATCCGGCCGATACATGGTGCCACTGCCCCAATTCTCATGCGGTGGCGTCAACTGATCCAAATGCGGCTGGCTGCGATGACGCACCATATCCGTGCTGCTCGTGCTTTGTGCGATTGTGGGGCCGGCAGACTTGCCATTGGCGCCATTGCTCACAACCTGATTGTTCTAGGGTCACACATGAATATGAAGAGGAGAAGAGAGTTAGTTTCTAGCCACAATAAGCGCTTGATAAACAAAAAGGAAAGAAGCAAACGTCAAGTGGGGATATATAGAGAAAACACAACAATCACATGGGTTGGGGAGTGGGTAGTGTTAGATATTTGCATACTAGACACCCTTAAGGAAGCAAGCTTTGCTTGTGGGAGAGGTTTTCATAAAGATATCACAGCGTGCTTGGATGGCGTGCAGAGAGAAAGAGAGGTTGTACGATTTTTTGTATTATTTGTATTATTTTGTAAGTTGCGAGCGTGCTGGGTGGGGCACATACATTTGTATATAACAGGAGAGCAGTAAGGTCTGTTTCGATTGTTTGGGAATCAGCGTTAAGTGTTGGGAACGAACTACATTTTACTTGCGCTAACAGCATGGTCAAGTCGAGCGAGAGCATCCGGCAATGCGCCAACGAGGGGCGCAGCTGCTGTCGCAACTGAGTATGTGTATGTGGTTATGTTGTTGTTGTTGTTATGAGTTGGAGACGCGCACACGCGCACCGTAAACGACGAGAATAGAATAGAAACCAATTAGAATAATATGCAGAGAAATTTTCTTAAAAAGTAAACTGAAACCACTAAATTTACCGACAATTAAAAGTTTAGAAATATATCACACTCTCCCACACACTTACATTGTTGCTGTTGAAGCCGTGTCCCACGCTGTTCGAGCGACACAAAGCCGCGTCGGCGCGTTGTGGCAACTGTAAATATTGATCACTCTCCGGTGTGCCCGACTTCAATGGCTTCAGCTCAGCACTTGTTGTATTATTGTCGATAATATCACCTTTCTGTGCTTTCGATGGTTTTGGCGGTTCCAAGGGTCGGAAGAGCGCACCGAATAGTATACAATTCAGCACAATACCGCCGATGATGAGCATGGCGCCACGCCAGCCGAACGAACCGATTAGATGTTCGGTGAGCGGCGCAAATACGAATGTGCCGAAACCAGAACCGCACACGGCAATGCCGGTAGCAAGCGAACGTCTCGCCTCAAACCATGTCGTCACACTTACAATGGCTGGCAGATAGATGAGACCCAGCCCGAAGCCTGTGCCAATACCAATTGTAAATATGAGTGTGAGCACATTCTGTGCGAAGATACTGGCCACAATACAGGCTGCGGCAAATAGTGCACCGGCTATGGTGACCGCTCGACAACCGTAGCGATTGACAAACGATGATGAGATTGGACCTGTCAATACATCAGTGAATATAATACATTTTCTTCTAAATTTCAGAAAGTTCAGTATAACAGTACTCACCAGAAGCGTAGGTCACGCCCACCATAATGGACACGATCCAGGCCGTATAGCCTGAACCTTCATTGAAGTACGTGAGGAACTCATCATAGAAGAGACCAAACGAATATGTCATGCCATCGGCTGTAGGAAAAAAGATAATTTGAAATCGTAAATATTAGTTTATATTCTATAAAAAAGTTACTAAAGACTTCATATAAGAATCCCGTAAAAAAATATAAGCAAAAAAAAATCTGTAACTCCATCATAATAATAGTACTCCAAAGAAGATCAGTTAGCTTAGTTAATTTTGTAGTTAATACGACTTAAACAACTAAGTGGTTGTGTTTGAAGATTTTAGATTTGCGAAAAATTGTTGACTTAGTTTATGGAACATCAACGAAAAATAAAATTAAGGAAATGTACACGAAAATTACACCACCCATACACCACGGACAATGGAATCTTTATAGTCCGATAGTTAATATAATGTGTAGATCAGGAACCAGTAATCTGAAGTTTGTGTCGAGCTGTCATTTCTAATCTAAATCATTTATTGTATTATTTTTCCATTATTATTGTAAGAAAGAATTCATATTTCGGTATATATCATTTGAAAATAATCTCTGGAATTTTAAAATTTCTTTTCTAAGAATTTTATAAATTACTAACAACAACAAAATACTATAATATTAAACCTTTCATAACTTTTGAGTTGTAATTGTAAAAATTGTAGAAAGCCATTTTCAAAAATCCAAAATTTTCTACTAATAAGTTTTTCAGATTAGAGATGCTGGGATGAAGTGGTTGAGAGTGTGGAGCCATGTGTAGAAGTTCACGCAAGTTAAGAAAGTACTCTGATTACCATTCACTTGGGAGTGGCCAGAAACGATTATTTTATACATGACTCAAGCAACTCACTACTTCCGGTCTTAGACCAAGTATCTTTTGGTTAGCCGAGAAACATCTGTTTAAATACGAGCTAAAGGGAGAAGACAATCATTCCTCCGGGATGATGTTTGGGGCCCTCCACGTAAAAAACCCCTCAATGGAAAAATCAAAATTTTTATGTAAACATTTTTTATGACCCGCTCTTATAATATTTTATCATAAACATATGAAATGTAAGTAAAGATGTTTCAACATATCAATTAGACACTTAAAATCTTGTTTCGTTTGTTTTCTGCATGGTGAGCCTCTATTAACTAAAGCCCCCGGATGACACGCGTCTTTTCAGAACTAACTTAGAAAACTTTAAAGACCTGCTCTCTCCACGCCTACTCGATACGAAACCCTTTGAGTAAGAATGTTGCTCTTTAACGAGCTCGAGAGCACTATATCATCATATTATATCATTCATGAATATAGGGGAATAAGAAGGCTGTGTGCAAAGTGAGTGCCGAGCGAGCTCACTTTTGACCAAAAACCACGACGAGTTGCTGAAATCCAAGCTTAGAAAACTCGAGTTTTTATGTCGATATGTAAAAATGGATGCAACATAGCTCCATAAGTTCACTTCGAAGTCTAATTGACAGTCATCCGATTGGACTGCACACGATGAACCCGCTCCCAAGCGAGGAATAACCCAACAGTGAGTTGGAAAATTATGGTGTATGTGCAGAAAAATAAATAAATTTTTCACCACGGCAATGAACCGTGTCAAAAGTTAGTGAAAGCGATGGGAAAAATCCATAAATTGGGCTTTGAAGTGCCTGTTCCACTGGCCACTGTTTTCTCCGGAATGCTTACTGGGAAGTAATCCCAATCGTCGAATGAAGTGGTGATCGCTGAAACTGAGGTCTATTTTGAAGCGAAGAACAAATCCTACTACAAAAGGGGTATCGAAAAGTTGGAGATTCTCTATAATCATTATGTCACCCTCGAAGGGAACTATGCTGTATAAAAAAGCGAACTTTGCCAACGAAATGTGTTTTACTATAGTAGGCCGTAGGAGTTTTCAGTTGAGCTGTCATAGTTAAGGTTATTATATAAAATTTTCTTCAAGAAAGTTAATCCCATAATTTGGTGGAGGTCACCACAGGTAGTATGTAGTAGGTTTAAGCTCCGGCTTAAGCATAACCCTAAATTTCCTTAGAACGATTTTACTTCAACGATGCGTATAAATATTTTCTAACCTGTAAATGTTTGCCAAAAATATCCGTAAACAATTCAGGGTTGTAAGTAATTATTTAACGGTTAAAGTCAAACAGTTAAAATGCAATAAATGTTGTTGGGACTTAAAAAAATAAATGAGCAATTTAATAAGCCGAAAATGTAGAATTAAAATTTTAATCAAAAACTAAACCATTAAAATTTTATTTATATGTTAATTGTTTAATAATGATCTATATACAGCCTACTCCTATTGACCTATTTAATGCCGGCAGTAACAATGTACTTGACAACGGATGATGAAATAAATAAAAGTATGAAGTATTCTAACCAGTTTTCGGCAGTTTTCTTTAATTGTTTCGTTTTCAAGCAGGAAATTTTTAATTGGCAGCTTTCACGATAATAAAAAAATATATATATAAATAAAATATCAACTTTTGAACTCAAAACAAATCAATTAAAATATTTAGTTGTCAGCAGATTTCGACAAAAATAAAATTTTGTGACGAAACCCTTATGCTAAAAATCACATCGCAAACAAAGCACTTGAACAGTGAAATGAGTGATCAAGTGCTACTTGAATTGTATATTTTTAAAGATTAATTTTTTATATTAGTTTCAAATTAGCACAAATAATTTTGTTGAGACGTATATTTGAAGATGTATTTTTTTATATTTTATGTTTTTATTTATAAAGTTAAAATATATTATTATTTACATGAAAATATTTCTGATTTTTAATTTATGTTTATTTTAAAACTAAATAAAGAAGCAGTCACACCCCTAATGCTGTCTCTTATACACATCTGATGTATTTTTTTATATTTTATGTTTTTATTTATAAAGTTAAAATATATTATTATTTACATGAAAATATTTCTGATTTTTAATTTATGTTTATTTTAAAACTAAATAAAGAAGCAGTCACACCCCTAATGTATTTATTATCTGAATACACATGGTGTGATAAATCCGTTTGCCAGTATTTATTGTACTTAACGATTTGTTATCGCGTGACACATATCTTGCACGCGACTTATCACTCGTAGGTATATATTGACATTATATTTACGATGTTCATTACGAGTATCATATTTGTTTCTAACTGTTAATTGTTCAGGAAGGTTTTAGTGGCGGATGTGACAATTTATTTTATCAATTCACACAAAGTCTTGCTATCACAAATAAATATGTATTGAGCGAATGTGTACTTTACAGTTGATTATATATTGATTTTAGGTTGATTTATTTCGTACAACTTTGCCTAAGAGACTATTGATCTATAATCGGTTTCGAGCCAGTGATTCTTCAGGCGGAGTTTCTTAGGGATCATACAATCTTGTTCGTCAGTTTTTGAGATATCCGAATGAAATTTAATATATAAATGTATTTTGATATTCTATTGATCATTTGTCGTCAAAATGGTCAGATCGGACAACTACATAACATATCTCCCATACAACCGATTATTCAGATTTTTTAAACTTTGCTTAAAAATCGTGGGCTCGAAATCGGTTTCAGACCCATTGTCTCTTAGCCAAAGCTTTTTTGAAAAAATGTCGACCCACTCTAGTGTATATCCAAATTTATAATTATTGACATTTTATAAATGCTGAAATGATCCCATCAATTGCTTTATGCGTTTGCTCTATAAGTTTTGAGCTGATAAGGAGCAACTATCGAATTATGAAATTTTTGTTTACAATTAACCGAAAATGTGTTACTTAACTGAACAATCAAGGAGATATTGTGAAAAAGCGTGAGATATTGAGAGGAATCGGGAGTGTTGAGAGTTTGGTCGGACATTTTTCAAAAGAGGCTTCGACAACAATTTGTTAATCTTTGATTATTTCACTAATTATTAAAAAAAAAAAATACTTATTTAGAGATACAAAAAAAAAACAAAAAAAAAAATTATTTTTTACAGCTGGCCAATTTGATGACATAATCGTCTGACTTCAATTAGTGGGCATAAATCAATTTTGTTTTGACCATTAGGCTTGTGTATTTCAACTTAATTATTTACTACACCTGGTTTCCATAGTTTTACTGATATGTTGAATCGCTTGTGGCTAATAAGCCTTGAAGGTTCGATTACCTATCAGTTGATAAGTGCAGATTTTTGTAATAAAATAAATTTTTTTGAATTAAAATAATGGTAGCAATAATAATTATGAGCTAATTTTCTTAACAAAATGTGCGATTTATTGACTCAATTTTCGCACCAATATTGTCGACTTTAATTTCAAAGACATTAATTTGGTATTGCGAACATCGGAAAACGATTTGGCAGGATAATTTTTGAAAGTTAAAAAATTCCACCGGTTATAAAAAATATTTAAAAAACCAATTTATTAAAAAAAAGAAAGTTTTAGTCTTCTTTAGTGCTGTCTAATTACATTGGATATCGCTATAATCATAAATCATTGGAGAATAAAAAAATTAAATTTATTTTCCTGTTCTCATTGACACACTTAATTGGAACTTGCAATCAGTCGCGCGATAGAAAAAAAATCTGAACGAAGGCTAATAAGCAACGCATGTCAAAGCGCCTAACTAGTGCATGTAAACAAATGATTACACATGAGTAAGAGGATTAACTAAGCGATTACAGCTTAATAGCTTTGCTAAAGACAAAGTTAGTGCGAAAAGTAAATAAGCATCGAGACGATGAAGTCAATTGAATAAATACAAATATTTGCACACATATAAGTAAAAATACTTGTAACTAGCTGTTTTATTGTTTACATTTTGTAAACATTTTATAGATATCTTTTGTATCACTTCTATTTACTTAAGGCAGCGTACTGGCATATAACACTAGAAGTTACTCATACGCACTGGCTATATGGAAGATGCCGAAGTTTGGGACGAAACGGAACAAAGAGTTAAATTAAGATGCTGGATGAAACTCTTTCTTGTTCACAGTTCTGAAGTACTCAATGTACTTGCATCTTGCTTTAATACAGATAACAGCTGGGAATATTTTCTTTAAAGATATTGATTAGTTTCACCAAACTTTTAATTTGGGATCCTAACTTTCAGCTGAAACACTCACAGTTTACTAGGAAAAAATTGTCCCTTGTAGAAGAGTAATGGTTAGTAATATGGTGACTTCTGTGAGGTGGTTCAATTTCAATACAGAGAGAAAAATGGGAGATAAAAAAAAATATGATTAGGTAAAAAGCAGAAAAGAGAGGAAATGGAGAAACAATTGTTGTGCTAAACTTTCTCCACCGTCAAGTTTAGCTTTAGGCTACTGAGTTATTTTAGTGTAATTCAGACATAAATGGTTTAAGTTGCATTAGACTTAATGCTCCGATCAACTTTTTTCAGGAAGATGAGCAATTACCTCGACAGCAGAGCGCCAATACTAGCGTTGAGCTCGGAATTTGTGCGCTCAAAACTAGTCAAGGAGTAGATATAGTATAAAACTACTTCATCAACAGCTCGTTTAGGGAGAGCCAATAAGAGGGAGCACCCTAAAACCGCGCATTTAGAGTGGGCGTCTTGCGGTCTAGCACTGGATCTATGGCCTTCATGTGCGCTTAGCAGGAGTTAGTTTAGCCATTGAGCGGCTGCGAGTTCTTGTCGGTTTTTTTTTTTCAATTGGAGTTCACGTTTTAAAGCTAAAAATTCAATCGGATGCAAAAGTTACAGTTGTATGATAGTAGGTGAGGTGGAAACATCCAGGCACTTTCTTCTCCATTATCCAGATTTTTTGAGGCCATACCATCGGCGAACTACGAGACATATCCTGAAACTTACATTCGCTTCGTCAACAAATTTGTGATTGACTCGAAGCGCTTCGTCCATATAATATACAATATAGTAGCCCTATCTCACTTAAACAACACATAGTTGAAATGTTGGTAGATGTTGGAATCATATTTTTTTAACTATTATTTATTAAAGCTGTGATACATGCAGTCTCCGTCAACATCGCAAAAATTGAACACTTTTGTACTTCAACTATTTACAGTTATTTAGCAGATCATAGAGAGTTGTAAATCGAACAACCAACTCGTATAGACAATAATGCCTTCCTTTCGTTTTCGATTCGCCGTTTCGGATTGAGCGAGTTAAATTCAAAATTGCGGATGACGGATAATTTTTCTGACAAGTCGTTTTCAACCAGGGAATACTTTTTTCACAAGAAGTCGTTTTGAGAGCGATTACTAAGGGGCCTAATAGCTGCAAAAAATGGTGGAAAATTATAACTCTCGGCTGGAATATATTCGAGCCAGCCGCGAGTTGGTTTACCCGTAAATATTTTTAAAGACTACTATTTTCTATCGCTTAGAGTATCGAATACAGCTACAATCGAATTGAAAAGACGTTATTTACTATCATCAAATGACAATGCAAAAGAAAAATGACTAACCGTAAGCTACTAATATTAACAGATACATTTCAAGTATCATAAATAAAGTGAAAGTTCTTCTATTAAACGGACGCTCTATTAATTCTAGATTTAGCAGTAAAAATAAATTTGCACTTACTGATAATGTGTATCATAAACGATCCGAAGACGACCATCCAACCCCAGCCGCCATCTGGTGGCACCGGTGTCAGTACATCCTCCACCAAATCACAATTGCCATTTGAGTTTTTATTATTTTTACGTGCCGGTGCATGCACCATATTTATGTTTAGTATGAGCTACGAAAAGCTTACGAAAGAAATCTGCGACTGGAATGTGTGTGTATTTGCGTGCAGTAAAGCTGTTGCCTTTGGGTTGGTGCAAGCGCCAGGAAGCGCCTTTTAAATCAGTCTGTTGCTTTTGCTCCTCACCAGCAGTGTGTATTTCAAATTAAACCGTTAAAACTGCAAATGATGGCTGGTTGTCGTGTGCAGCGTAGCGTGTTGTTGGCACGCAATTTGCACTCAATTGGCGGTGCTGTTGTTGTTGCCGCTGCTGTTGTGGCTGGCAATTGTTCAATTTCTGCTGCTCGCCACTCAAAATGCAATTACTGCTCTCTGCTCGATGCAATCGCTGGGCAATTTGACATTGCTTTACTCAGTTTTTCTGCACTTTTCTTGTGAAAATAATTTCTGTTGAAGTTTCCTATGAATTTTTATTGTTGTTGTATTTATCACGGTATATACTACCTCCGCGCGTTTTTTTGCTGCAATGAAAAAGAATGTGACTGGTTAGCCCTGCTTTGGCATATATGTGTGTGTATGTATAGAAGTGTGTATGTCTGTTTAGACTTTGAGTGTTGTTTGTCTGAAGCACGTGAAAATTGAGCTGCGTTTTTGTGTGGGTGGCAACGCTTATTCAATAGCAATTTGTTCTAAAGCGAAAGTGCGAAAGTAATATGTGTTTATGGCAAACGACATTTATGTATATTTGATTGAGTCATTCATTGGCTTCTTCTATTAAACACACATAGACACACATAGATACAATACATATTCAATTTTCTTACTTTCTTGTTTAAGCCACTGTAGTATGCTGACTTAAAGCTACTAAATTTAAACGAAATCGTCCCTCTTCACTAGACAAGATAGAAACTGGGGGAAGAAAGTGAGAAAGTTACATATTAATGATCTTCAGCTGTTCCAATCCCCTGTCAGAATGCTTGAAGGAGAAGAATAAATATTGAAATTTTGAAATCTTGAAATCATAAGGGTCGTGGGTGATCTGTGGTTGCCGATGTTAATTTTATGCTTGGAAAATACCTATTTTGTTCACAGAACCATCGCTGGTGTAATGCCAAAATGCGATGTAACTGTGGCCAACATTTAAAAGAGATAATCTTCAAAATATAAATGCCAAGGAATGATCTTTTTCTTTTTTTATAAAATATAATTTTAAATTTGAAGTTCTGTGTTTTTTTTTTAGTTATAACAGTACGTAACCTCGAAACAGATTTTTAGAGAATATTAAAGAAACTTTTTCTATACAGACTTTAGCGTGTGCGTGGTCTAAAGTAAAGATTTTTGATAGAATCACACGTTTTGATTGTCCGTGGATAAGTTTTAAAAAATGTCGCATTGAGCTATCTAAACGCGTGATCCTATTAGAAATCCTTACTTTAGAACATACATAAGCTAAAGTCTATATAGAAAAAAAATTCAAAATTTATAAATACATTCACATAACATAAATAATAGCTGCTTGAAATATGTATAAAAAGAATTGTGTGATGAAATATGAAAGTTTTTTGCCAAGCGAGCCCCTAAAAATTTCCATTCAACACACGGAGGTTAACGGTGGTCGTATGTATATGTATTATATTATCAACCGCTTTACTTATCAACGGGAGTGCGAAATTGCTTTCGCCTCTTACTTGTTTGTGTGCCCATATTTATATACATATTTTGAGTATAATGAGGATGTTATTAATGTTCACGCCATTTACGTGATCGACTTGTACTTAAAGTTGGGCATCAGCTCAAAACTGGATCACGATTATGCTAACTTGTGGTTAATTATAGATTTTAGTGCAAATATTTATAAAATAACAAATATACTTTTTTAATAATACAAAAGTATACAATGCATAATTTTAATAACTGCAATACAAACATAATAAATATTAACAAGTGATAGTTCTACATGAATTCTTAACACAAGCGTTGCAAATGCAAGCAGTTGAAAAGAGAAAGCATGAGCGAGAAGCAGAAAATCGAAATCATCAAATAAATTTATTTAAGCACGTGATTTTCAACATGTGAAACTGTGTGCTAGTATTTGTGTACGATGTTTGTATGTGTATTTGCACATTTGCAAGTATGAAAACGTAAAAGCATTTCAAAAATCATTATGATTTTTTTTATAATAAAATATTAATTACATAAGTTGTGCTGTTGGGGTTTGACAAGAAAATAACACGTGTTAAACACAACAACAAAAACGCAAAAGTTTTATAATTCTTTAGAACTACGTTCTTTGATATGAAAACGTCGAGTTAAGGTTGCTTAATAAGGAAAAACATCTTTAATGGCGATCGTTATCTTAATTTTCATTGGTCAAATTTTCTGGTTGCTATATACCATACCAATTCGGTGTGAACAATCTGGATGCTACGGTATCTTGGAAAATAATTTATCAAAAACTTCGTGAAGAGAACAACTTTTTCAAACCAGTACTTGGTTTGTAGTTTATGTGTTTATGCGACAGCTTCGTAGATAGCCTTTTATATTAGGGGATTTGCCAAAGTTAGTGCTACAATAAGGCAACTCACAACATTATTGTAAAGTTTGATATTTTTGATGATAAACGTAGTCAGAATGTTTTGACTAACGAGCGTTATTTGTATTGTTTACAGTAACTAAAAATATTCACCATCTTGGTACCGAATCAATTCATTTGAGAAAAGATAAACTAGGAGTTCGACGTTTTACGACAGCACAACGTGGTTTGGTTTTGTTTTTTACTTAAACGCTAGTAGATTTACTAATCAAAATAATAGTTACACATTGGAGAGCTATGTTACGTCAGAAATTGGCCGAATTTGATTGCTGAACTAGCATTTCTCAAGTAAAGAACAATGTCCCAACATTGTATTTCGGCTCGTTCTCGGACAGCCATGTCCGAATAAGTTATCTTATCCTTTTCAAGTAAATAGTTAACGTTTGAAATTTTTGAAATTGATTAAAAATAATAAATTTCAAGAAAAATTACCCATTTTAAAAATATTAGATATAAAATACATATACTTTGTGATAAAAAAAGAACCCGAAAATTATAGTTAAACTCGCCGTGTAATTAATATTTAAAAAAAAAATGTATTTTACCAAGTTGGTCTCACCGCTCTTAATTACTATGCCAAATATGAGCGCGCTTAGAACCTGCTTAAGTCGCTATACCTCAGAAGTGCATTGTGATTTTTTCAATGGAAAAAAATATAGCACAAAGAATTTGTCTAAAATTTTGTATTTCTAACCAAATTTTTTGTGCGGAATCGTTTATCAAAATCACAAGTCTGGGAGTGGCACAAAGCCTTCAAAGACGGTCGAAAGATCGTTGAAGACATGCCTCGTTCAGGACGACCATCGACCTCATCAACTGATGAAAACACTAAAAAAGTGAAAGATATTGTGTTAGGGAGTTAGCAAGAAAGCTCATACCGTAGACACGTCCCTTTGGATATGCCTGATCGTGCGAATTCCGATCTCACATCGAACTGCCGATGAGACATGGGTTTATGAGCGCGACATGCAAACAAGTCAACAATCATCGGAATGGAGAAAAAAATGGCTCAAATCAAAAACAACACGGCAATGCCGCTCAAACATCGAGATAATGCTCATTGTCTTTTACGATATTAGAGGTTTGGTGCATCATAAATTTATTCAGGCGCAGACAAGCAGCCAATAAGGAGTTATATTTAGTCCAGTCGAATTCGTCTGGAATTGCGGTAGAATAATTGATGGATTTTATCATCAAGCGACGATTGTAAACAAATTAAAAACAAAAAACTGCGATGAACCAGAACCAGACTTTATGCAGTGTGATTTTTTCTTTTTCGCCACACTGAAATTACCGTTATTTGAATTCCCATTAAAGAATATATTCTCAAAAAGTTAGGTAAACATTTCAGAGATCATAGGTTTATACATAACTATAATATTTATATAATAAACTTTAGAGACATATTTTTTCGTTTTTAACACAAGAGACTTTATAAAAAAATACAATTTATCCCAAAATATTTTCCGCAAGGTTCTTAAATCAAAAACGACTACACATCAAATTATTTTAAGTAAATGATAAGTTCATATTTCACTGCAGTTCAAACTCTCACTTTCGCTAATTTTTTGTCTTTTATAATTTTTATTTTTTTATTTTTTATTTTTTTATGTCTTTTTCAAATCACGTGCCACACTTTCAAACAATGCAACGAACCTATTCTTTGTGGAAAGTTCAATGTGTTCTAGTAACACTACCTCCGAATAGCTTTCAGCAACCGCTTTCTGCCAGTTTAGACTTTGTTAAACTATAACCCGCTTAAGCATCGTTAGGATTATGAGCACACTTATTGAAGTATTGGCATCCGTTACCGATCGACCGTGCCGAGAATCTGTCAAAACTTATTGTGAAAGCGATTCGAAACCCAGCCGCCGAGCTGATAGTCACAGTGCATAGATTAAGTCAACACAAAACCTTCGTTGAACCAAATCGCCAAAACAATAGAAAGAGATAGGGAGAAAGCGTGATAAGACGCCAGCAGCAACACTTCGACAAACATTTGTATATATTTATAGAATATATAGGAATATTTGCTGAGCTGAGATAAGCTAATCGCTTGAATCGCAAATATTTAGTAATTAATTACATACGTGAATATATTGTACGTAGTTCATACTCGTATAACATTACAGATTGAGTGATGATGTTTAGATGTGGGATGTCTGCCAGAATAAGTAGCCACTTTGAACGAAAACAACAATTTTGCATTTAATACTTTTCAGTCAGAAAAGACTTTTTTAATATATTATGATATTTACGCAGAAACGTAGAAATTTGGTTATTTTGATCATCCTACCATAAACTTAACTTCACCTCATAGTACATTTAAAATTTATTTTAAACAAGAGAGAATACTTGTTATTATACTGACATTTGAGTTGACGTCATGTTCAAGAGTTTAAAACCGACTCTGGATGGCTAATGCAGGGAAGCCTTGTTCGCAATTATCTTTTATCTACTAGGTGGCAAAAAATTGTTTGAAGTTATCAGTTTGTGCGGACTACACTATAACATAGTCGACGAAAGAATTAGAATATGAAAATTATTAACTTCGCTTGCATCGAAGCAATAATACCCTTCACAAATGAAAATGTTTTCATATAAAACTTGATTTTCGTCGGCTAGTTTGTATGGCATTTATAGAATATAGGCGTCCGATTAGAACAATTTGTTTGGATATTATACATTTGCTTTGGCAAATAAGCCGTGTAAAATTTCGTGAAGATATCATGTTCAATAAAATATTTTTCCATACAAGAATATGATTTTAATTGTTAAGTTTGTATGACAGTTATCTGCTATAGTGTTAGATATTGGCAGTTCCGACAACTAAAGAGCTTTTTGGAGAGCATCAGGGAAGTTTTGATGCATTTACCATATAGCAATGACCTAGCATCGTCGGTCAATCCAGAACTCTATTAATGGATTAAAGTTGGGTCCAAGAGAAGCCTGTGAAAATTACTTTTCACAGTTTTCGCCAAGAAACCAGATTAGTTTAACACTGATGTAATAATGTCTATAGCGGAAAAATGGCAAAATGTGGTATAACAAAATGAAAATACCATTTGATATAAAGTTCACTATAAATACAAAAAAGTTGAAGTTTGATTAGAAATAAGAAAAGACTTTTTCCATTACACAATATAACTGCCTTTTTTTTTGAAGTAGTCGAGCTTATGAATGACCACTACAGATTTTAGATCACCGACAAAAGAAAGCGTATTACAAAACGTTGCCTACATTTCCGAGCGAATACAATTTAATAGATTCTAAAAAGGAGATTTTAATAGATATATATACGAACATGTTAAGGATCTTTGCGAATGCCGCGAAACCAAAGTAAAAATATTTCTTCCTGGTTTTCACGTGATTTTATACCCACAAATTGTCATTTATTGCTTTTAAATATATACAAAAAATATTTACGAATACTGTGAAGTGCAAAAGTTCAACTCCATTACAATTGTCACTCACTTGACACAAGTAGTGATCAATGCATAAAGTTATTTTTACGCGTTAGCAGATGTACTGATGCCACAGATAACTACTCATATAGTATTTGCTATTATTATGCACACACAATATTTATTGTTATTTACAGACATTGTCGTCGTTGAAGCAATAAAAAAAAATGTAATTTTATATTTAACAATGCGTATGTTGTATTTATATATACTGGCTTTATTTGTGCGAAAATTGTCATAAACGCAACTTGTTCGTGATTCATTCAAATTCACAATCAGCATTGCGGAAAAAGTCACTGCGCTGTAAATGAGCCTCTACGCTGCCGCCGAATCGATCATTCTGGAGCAACAGAAGAGTATTCAATTGAACTTGTAATCAATAAAGCGTTGATTAAATTGCGTATATTTATTTATTTCGCTAGAATGTAACCGTGGTAGCATTTCACAGAAATACAAACAGATAAAAGTTTCGCAGTAGCTTTCACATTATCTGACAATAAGTGCAAGTGAGCGCTGTTGATTCATAATCTGAATTTGTTATCAAAAATTGTGCTTTAAACCACTAATTCGATTAAGCAGTTCCAGAAAGGTAACACTTCTAATTTCACCTGCTTACATTTGCTTGCTTTCACTTTTTAAGCTCTCCACTTGACGTTAATACATTTGAAAACACTTGAACGCGCTATCTGTGAGGCACAACCTTGCTGTTTAACAAATTAATTGCAAATGAGGAAAAGTTTTGTTAAATTATACTAAATATAAGAAAGAGTGTTATGTTGATGAAAGAATTTCCAGATTAAAATCGCGAATACATTAGTGGCCAATAAATGTTATTAAAATGATACACCTACTTTCTTGGCTTTATATGGTCCTAAGGACAATAAAAGCTGCAGCTTGTTGCGCGTACGAAATTTGATTGATTGGTGCAATAAAGTAATTGATTTTTTGCAAATAAACGAAACCGTATGTGTACATGCAGATAAGCCGAATTAAAATTTAATACAAAATTTAAGCGCTACTGCTACTTAGGTGTATAACACTTTTCATTTATTGGCGTTTTTATTATTTATTATCTCAGTCTTTCATCGCTTTGTTTGACCCATTGGATGTTTGCTAAATGCAATTTTTTGTTATTTTTATTATACTTGAGCGCAGTTTATGATCCGGGGGCTTTTATGTGAACTGACTCAGTTACAATGATGGTATCAATTGAAAACAAGTCCAGTAGCGCGATTACTTGCTGCAAGTAATGCAGTTACCATAATTAGCGCGGCCTTGAGAGCACCTGCTATTTTCGCAAATCACTTTAGAAATAAATTTTATATAAAAATTTAGTGTTGAGACACTAATTTTTCTCATAGATGCCTTTAAAGATCTCTGGTGTCAGGTTATATATATACGATCTAATGATAAAATTTCGTTCGAAAAAAAAAATTACTCCAACAGTTTCGTGTTTTCTTGACTCTCTGATTTCACTATCAGAGAGAAAATACTGATAAGTAATTAATATAGTGCAATTCGATCAGCTTGTAAACATTGCAGAGCAAACCTTTTGAAACCACTTAAATATGGTTGGATGTAAAAAACTACTCGATATTTGGGTGCCATGCGAGCTAACACAAAAGCAACATGCAGTAATGTTTCATCTGCGCATTGCTGTTGTATCACAAGTCGATTCACTTCTGAAACCGTTGGCTTGAGGTGATGAGAAGTGCGTCACCTAAAAAAATGTTAGCAAAGTTTTGCTTAGTGAATACCTGAGTAGGAGACTATCTCCTTATAGCTAAATTCTTCAGTCACTGTCAACAACTGGCCAACAGAGTTGTCGCAGCTAGTGAGGTGTTTCTATAAAAGCGACATTATGAAATTACCTTAAAAATGACAATAAGTTATCAAAAAATTTGAACTAAATGGCATCATTCTCACTATGATAAATGAAAAAAAAATCAATTTCATGGAAAAATAGTTGTTTCTTTTTATTAGACTTTGTATTATATTACCGGAGAGTAGATAATACATCAATCAAATCATGATACTGAAAGTTGAAAACTTTCATCCAAACCTTTTCTGGGACATTTTCGCTTTCAAAGTATGAATATGGTAACTATCAGGACTTACTTTCTCTCTTTGATATTAAACCATGTTTATGTGGTTTCATCAACGGAAACTCTGAGTTAAATCAGTAAGGATATAAAATTTATTTGACATACAGTGAACAGTCTAATTATTTGTTTAGACATTTTATTGCTTTGGCATCATATTTTATACATATCTATTAATTTTACGCTTATGACTGATTTCACTTTTGAATCGCTTTGCTTTAATGAAAAAGTTTGGTGTATTCCTTTGTATAGTACGTTCACATCGAAACGAAAAGAAGCAAATCGAAGCAAAATATTGGACAAATCTCATATTTTAACGCTTTACTAAGCTATAGTTGTATTTTTTAGAAGCACGAAAACAAAGCGTGCTTTCTGGCATAGCCTTTGTCTTTGGAAAGTTGTATGTGATTCGGCAATTAATCAAGGATTTCTAAAAGCCAGTTACTTTGCATAAATTAATAGTAATTAGAGCTTGTTCACCATTAATCATGTTCAATTTGTATTAAACTTTTCAAATGATCCTATTGCTTTTCGATTCTTCGTATAAGAAGTCCCAGTACCAACATCTGCTCTCTTCACGCAGCCTCGATTGGTATAGGATACTACCGCTCCGGGAAAACCGCTTTAAGTCAATTGAAGACATTACGCACATTGAAGACTATTTTGGATATTGATTTTAACAACTTCTTTAAGGTTTTGGGAAAAACGTTGGCATAAGTACATTGAAACCAAGTAGAGTTATTTTGGGGGGGACAACATAGATTTTGAAGAATAAAATAAGAATTTGAAAATTATGAACAAAGTCCTACTATTCTTTGCTCTTAGTATTTACTAACAAACACGATGAATATACTATAGTTCACTAAGATTTGAATAAAAGAAAGCTCTCTGTGAGTGTCGCGCTATTGCACTGTCAATAAATCTTCCGTTTTAGAAATCAATATAAATTATCTTAGAAAAAAATTAATTGTTCCTAAATACTCTTTTTKCTTTTAGACTTTAAGATAATGATAGCTGGAGAGAAGTTTTGTATAAAATTATAATACGAGCTGAGAAATACCAACTTTCTACCAGACTGATCTTTCAGCACATTGCAAAATGTTTTTGAAAAGTTTCATAGCAAAAGTTTTGAAATTACAACACCGATCACATAAGTAATTAATTTAAGCAATTATTTCATTTTATTATATTTTCTAACTAATACAGAGATATAATATATTGATATATTTCTAAAAACGCAAAAATAAGTTAAAAATAAAAAACAAAAATAAAAAATAGTTATTAGTTAATGAAAATAATTTATTTATTTTCTTACAACACCCGCGATCACGTGGCACATTTTTGTAACGTTACAGTAATGCCACTAAAACAACACATCGCACGTGGTTTGTTTAGTCTACAAATCAGTAGTATTTACACTTACAATAAAAACCCATATGCATAGTCAAGTAAAAATATTAGGAATAAAAGAAAGTAATTGCACTTACAACTTTTTAATATATATATGTAATAGTTTAATTTCTATTTGCTTTATGTTTATATGTCAAGTCTAAAAACTTCTGTAGTCTACAACCACCTAGTCCACACTAGCTTGCTTAAAGTACCAGCCTTTACAAGTCTCGTAAACACATGTTATCTTTCGACAGAAATTATAAAACTTTCAATGAAGTAATCGAAGTGTCATAAAAATTTGTAGTCATAAAATTAAATCGACGATAACTTGCCTATTGAGCACTGGTAATCTTAACAGAAGCAGTAGTTCCCAAACTACTATTAAATTTTTCGCTAGAAGGTGCGTGAGAGAGGTTGTAATATGTAAAAGGTAGGTTTATAAATATATTAAAAAGTTATTTCGGAAAATGTTCACCTACAACTATATAAGCAAGGATATATTATTAATTTGTATGAATGGGCAGTTAAATAAATTGTTTTTCATTTTGTAATCTACACTTACCACCAACAAGGCACACATGATACACTGTATGCTCTAACTTTTGTTAGTTTCTTTGGTAGAAGTATATTTTAGTTAGTACCTTATTCTTATCTAAATTACTTGTCGCTATGGCGGTTCGATGACCAAAAATTGTCTGTTTAGATTTAAAAACCAATTGGCGGTCGTGTGTCTGAAAAAAATATTTTTTGAACGGAAATGAGAGTAGCTTTTTTAATTTTTGTCAGCAAATACATAGGT
>NW_017537390.1:1329114-1330470 GCF_001853355.1 Bactrocera latifrons | reverse complement strand
ATTAATTTTTTTCTAAGATAATTTTAATTGGTTCTAAAACGGAAAATTTATTGACTCACAGAGAGCTTTCTTCTATTCAAATTTTAGTGAACTATCTACTACAGCAATAAAGGCGCAATAAATTATTTCTTGCCTCTGGAGATTCGTATTCATCCATATGTTGTTGATTCATGCTTCATATGTTAGTCGAAAAAGGCTTTTCGTATTTTGTCAATAAGAGTCGTTGCATTCGTCTATCTCCACTGTTCCCTATCACATTATATCATACCATATAGTGTTGGAGAGGTGAGATTCTAAGCTTCATGTAACCGGAAAAAAATTAAATTCGGCGAAGTTAGAAAAAAATTACAGCTGTTCAAAAATGAAAGAAAAATTTCGTTATATTTTGAAATTTTTGTATAAAAAAGTTAAGAACTCCACTCAAGCCACCAATGAAATTTGAGAAGTTTACAGAAATGATGCTGTCAGTTCGTGTAGCACAACAATGGTACGCTCGCTTCCGTTCTGGAAATTTCGAAATTTCGATTTACGCCGATGAAAGTTTTACAATGATGGAATAATGTCTCTAGCTGAAAAATGACAAAAAGTGGTACAATGGTACCCAATACTTTGATCAAATTGAAAGGTGAATTTTGTCCATTTCATGTCCTTCAAAGTAATCCAATCACTGCAATACAGTTATGCCAACAAATTTTCCAGTCATCATAGCACTTGGAAAAATCCTCCGTCGTAATGCCCATTAGAGCCTTCTTCGATTCAGCTTTTATATGCTCAATCGAGTCAAACCGGTGTCCTTGGAGTGATCATGTGAATTTGCTGAGAAGCCAGAAGTTTCATGAAGATAAATCAGGCGAAGGCGAGACATAGTAATAATCGAAGAATTCCCTTTTGGAGCCTCACAAGCCGACGCGTATCTCAAATACTAATGAATATTTTGACGTGAAGTTTAGCATAGATGTCACTAACAGTACTACCATCTTACAGAAAAAAAATGTACCGATCCGAAAAACACGCGAAGTAAAAGTCAAAAATTCACCTTTTAATTTGATCACAGTAGTATAGATTTACTCTTGTTAGATGTGTATAAGAGACAGCTATAATACTCCCCTTAGCAACTTTGTTGCGAGAGTATAAAAATTCGCCTTTTAATTTGATCACAGTAGTATCTGTCTCTTATACACATCTAGATGTGTATAAGAGACAGGTCCTCACTTTTTTCCCATTTTCCAGGGTCTTAACTGGGTTCGCCATTACATTATAATTTTTATTTTATTTTCTTTTCTATAATTATTTACTCTTTAATTTCATTTCTTTAAAAAAATCCGATTTCAACAAAATATTTTATAAAAAAACTTT
>NW_017537390.1:1317663-1329109 GCF_001853355.1 Bactrocera latifrons | reverse complement strand
AAACTCCAAAGGAGTCTATAAGCAAATGCAAATGAGTACAACGTGGCATCAATGTAGTTTGACGCAATTGCGTATTTCACTAGCATTTTGTTAGAAATCATAATCGCCTTAAGCGTATTTGAAAAGAAATGAAATAGATGAAACACCCCTGCTCCATTATTAGATGACCAATCCATTAGTAAAGATGATTTAATAAATAAATACACTACCCAAATAAGACCATAAATAGATTAAATCTTTCCAAACCTTCCAAAAATACCTACTGCATCAAAACGGCATAGCCAGTGCTGCCTCCTACCTACCTCACCAACGCTTCAATCAATCTTATAGCATATACCTTATAGTAAAACAAATCTAAAAATATGAAATGTTAATTTAAACTCAGTTTAATATATTTTGTAACGAAAAATGATGATATCGAAAGAAAATTGGTGTTTTGGACCCACTAAAGCATTTATTTGGAAGTTTTCAATCATAATATTCTACTAAGGAATACCGCTAAGAAATAAGTGATTCAAAGAAATATACAAATACTTGACATAAGTAGGTGTATTTAAATAGAGGGTGCGCAATATTTTATTTCGGTAGGTACACAGTTAATAAATTTAAAATTTATTAGGCGCTTGAGTTAGAAATTGCAATTAAGAACAATAGCAAAAACACTTCATAACCGGAAATTGCTTTGCTTTAAATAATCGGACAGTTTTGTGTGTATATTCAAATCTATGGAATGACATTGCAAGATTAAAAAGTCATCATTTACCAACATTTGAATAAAAACCATCGTGAGGTGTTCTTTTATCAAACAAAACTAAAAAGCCTATAGAAATTGATATCTTTGGGTATTATATTATTTAATATGTCTGCCCGAAAGTACATGTAATCAGTTGAGATGGTTACTGTTTGCTACAAAAAAAAAAGCTTCATGTCGCACCTCGAATTACTTTCTTCAGTTTCTGGAAGAAAACCTCTCAGGACGTCTGATGTAAAAAAGGGGTGAAATTCACAGGTCAACCAGTCTCCCTGATAGCATTTGTAAGATGATTTAAGAAAAAAATTAAGTAATCTCTGATGGGATGACGAGCCGTCAACGAGCATTCGTACCGAAATTCAGTTATACTGCCCGAAATTCACGAAAAAATACTGGAAGTTCTAGCAAATTTTGTGTGTAAAATTAACGGATACTTGTTTGATGTGTAGCCAAAAATAGCTAAATAAGCTATAAGGTAGATATGGTGTTATACACATATATGTATATAAATGATGAGTTAAAATCCGAGTGACTGTCTGACTGTCTGCCATCCGTGCAAGCGATACTTGAGTAAAAGCTGAGATATCTTATTGAAACTTTGCGTGTTCTTTGGCACTAAATTAAGATAGAGAGCTGTAATGTGCTGTAATTTAGCACAGGGGATCGCAGTATCAAAGGGCATATGTGGTGTAACATTTTTGAAAACGTGGGTGTGGTCTTGCCATTCATTACATCTAATGTAGATATGTATATCCCAAACCATTAAAGCTAAAACAGCCAAAATCGCTTAGGACACATCCTTTGAGCACTCCTCCGGCGCTGTAAAAATCGGATGATAATTCCGCCTAATCCTCAATTAACGGTATTGTTTGAAGCTACTAAAAAAGCGATTAATCAACGACTAAATATGCCAAAAACATTCTATTTTACATAAGAGATGGTATGAGAGCGCTTTATAGGAGTCAAAATCGCTGTAAAAATTTGACGATAGGAGTGGCACCGCCCACATTTAGGTAAAAGCAATATCTCAGAATCTGGTCGACCGATTTCCACCGAATTTCTCTTGAAATTTCTATTTAAAGTGCGAAAATGACCGGGATCGAACTACAACCACGTCTACTTCCCATATAGCATAATTTTTAAATTCTATCTGTTTCTTTCACTTTTCAGGATACAAATAAAAAAAGAATATCAGGGAATAACACTTTACACGAATATTGTCTTTGAACTAAGCCCACTAATAAACAAAAATTTTCCAAATCGAATCAAAACTGATCAAGTCCCTAAGTATGGAATATGCGGATCACAGTGCCCATATTTGGCTTTTTATCGAAAATATCGGTCAATGTGTGAGGTATTTAATTCAAATTCAGAGAGAATCCTTTTCTGGTAATAGTATGCTTGTGTATCAAAAATGGGTTATATGGGGACAATACTTCCCTGAGCCCCCATATACCTAATATAAAGATTTTCGAACTGCCAGGTGACTTTATATCACATATATCGGCCAATATGTGAGTTATCTTATTTAAATTGGGACAGCGTCTTTTCTAATAACGGTGCATATTTATGCTTAGAATGTATAAACTCGCCCTTGACCCCATATAACTAACAAGCCTTATATACTTGAAGGTACTTTCCCGGCTTTAATGCTCAGCAGTTGCAAGAATTGTAACTGTTCGGTTGCACCAAAACTTAGCTCTACCTTACCGGTTTTTTGATTAATTTTAGCATGATGATTTTGAACAAAGCGTATTCTCCATTAGTTATTTGTTTTCCCATGTCAATTCTTTTCAGCACTTATGTTTATTTATGAATTTATTTTAATTTTTCGCTTTAATTTCATTTTAATATGACAAAGTGATGCCGCACAGCAGTAAATGGTTGATTATGGCAGTGATTAAAGCAAGAACATTTTGAGCTGCCGCTCAAGCTCACGCACGCAAGTCAGTTTCTCGAATATACATAGATATATAGTACATATCATATGTATATATATAATACATATGCATTTATCTATACTTTCGAACACATATACAGTTGTGTGCAGAAGTAGGCTAAAATCGAACGGAAAAATTACTTTTCTGATTATGACTAAATCTCTCGAAAAAATTGGTTTGATTTAATATTCAAAAAATTCGATTTGTTATGAAACTTTTATCTAGTCTTATGTACATTTTTACAAAAACTTAATATATTATGTTGGAAAAAGTTTTCTACCTTACCTTTAAGGCAGTACCTTTGTTTTGAACACAGCTGTACGTACTCGCTTACAAATAATAGTTAAAGAAAGCATGAAACCTTTGTCAAGCCACTGACAACAAAACAATGCAATCTATTAAATACTCGAACATACATTTAAACATACATATGTATCATATGTATCATTCATGTTGTTGTTAATAGATTACTCATACACAGATATGTACGTAAGTAAGCGTATATGTTCTTAGCTGAAGAAAACAATTTGTAATATCATATTTCAAAATGTTGAATGAGTGATGCACTACTTCCATGTTGAATATCAACAAATTTTATCACATTTTACTGAACTTTGCACTAGTGTGGTAAAAGGATATAGTTTGGCGATAAAAAATATGTACTATGTAACGGCAATTTAATAACAGAATTTAAAAAGAGTTATGAGAAGCAAGTAAGGAAGTACTAATTTCGGATGTAACCGAACATATTATACTTTTGCAACTTGCAGAAATCACTCTTCAGTATGCTAAAATTGCAAAACACCTCTAAAATACTGTCCTAAATTTTCAAGCTAATCCGAGGAATAGTTTATAAGTTACAGCCTTGAGAACTTGTACGCTCGAGGTTAGCTAGGCTAAGTGCGGCAAGATTCCTCGACAACTACTTAACCGATTTTCATGAAATTTTACACAGGACGAAGTATTTGTTTTTTCGATTACAACTATTTGAAAAAAAAAACAAATGTCGAGAAATTTTCACTGAAATTTACAATATTTTGTAAATTCAATTTTAATTTTTTTTCCTTCGTCCCAGTTCTACGTTAAGGTATTAATAAAAACTCGTGTTTTTTTTTACTTTAGATGATCTTGTAAGGAGTTATCCTGCCAATGCAGGGATGTATTTTTTTCGATGGGTTACCGTAAATGGCGTCGCAATGGCCGAGTCTAAAATATTTTTTCCAAAAATTTCAAAATTTCTTTAACCGTATATGTTTGTAAAAATAAGAAATTTAGCAAAATATTTAATTTTAATACGAGGAAAAAGTTTTCGAAAATAGGCTGAATTTTCCGAGAAAACCCATGTAAACATTTTTTAAACATCCATTATTCGAAGAAATCGTAATTTATTCATATTTAAATTTGATATTTTCTATACTTATTTTTTAAGCCGTAAGCCCTGGCAGCTAGTGCTTCTTACTCTGTAAGATAATAATTGTATTATTATTTTTCATTTAATAAATAAATGAATACGTTTTATTTCTTTTTTTTAGTTCGCGTCAACTATAAATGTATTAAAAATATATTCAAACGAGTTATGTGTGATATAAATTCAACCAAAATAGCTGAATATAGTATACTGAGTTGATGTGGAAAACGTCACGATCGTAACTCATTATATAAGGGATATAAGGTTAGACCAAGGTATGAACCAATTCCATTCTAACTCAGCGCTAAACCCCATTTAGTTTCGTAAAAAGCTCACGCATTTTCTTCAACCTGAACGATTTAAATACTAGTACGAAGCTCATTATATAAGCTATAGGAACAGCGAAAACGACAGGCTGATAGCATTACTTTTTACATTGCTCAGGAACACTCGAGAACATAATTTGAAGCAATTTTATAACTAAATAAAACTCACTCCGCGACATATTCTGCATAAAATTTTTAGAACAAAGATAACAATTATATATATTATGTGGGAGTTGGTGTAATATTGACTACATTTTTATATATATTTTTTTTTTTAACCAAGAGTAAATGCAATTAAATCCCGAAAAAAATCACATATGTAAAGTAAAGTCAGCCGCATATTCGAAAATCCTGATATTAGCTACATATATGGGGGGTAGGTTAAGTTTACGCGCTATTTTATTTATTTGAAGCACAAATATACACTGTTATAAGTATAATATGCTCTCTCAATTTTATTAAAGTGACTAACCTATTGACCGATATATACGGTATAAAATCACCCAGAAGTTCGAAAAACTTTATATTAGGTATATGTGGGCTGAAAGAATTATTGATACGATTCAACGCATTTTTTACACACAGTTTTATTACCAACGGGAATGATTTTTCCCGACCGTATATTGTACACACTGATATATTTGGTACATAGAGCCTCTATTTTGCTTCGATTTGGATAATTTTTCAAAGGTACTATTCATGCAAAGTTTTATCCCGGTATAGTAATTCTTGATTTATATACCGAAATGTAAAAGAATAAAAATGAATTTAAAATTGTGTTATATGGAAAGTAGGCTCATTTCCACACTGTGATATAGGAGTATTTAAAATCATGTTATTACCGAATTTTTTGAAATCGGTCGAGCGGGTCACGAGATATGTGATTTCTCTTAAAAGAGAGATATTTTGATAATGGATTTGCCGTCTTGTAGTGGATCTTTACTCATCATTATAGATGTTCGCAACGACCTACTGGATATTGGATCAAACCAAGAAATTTCTGAGAAAAAATTTAAATTTTTTTCGAAGATATGGCATTGGCGACTTATAGGTTTAGATTAATGTTAATGTTTTAAATAACCCAAGAAGTGATATCAATTTGTTCTAGAATTTAGTTTGCTTCCAATTAGAACGATTCCGGTAGCCTGAACACTATGTTGGGTTCGTTTTCATTACAATAATTTCAATACCAAAAAGGTTTTAGTAGTAAAAGGGCTCAATAACCGAAATATATTTCTTATTATTTAAAAGTCCAAAACTACTTCGTTATAATTGCTATCTAATTACGCAATTTTCATAAACAATTTCATAAATACACATAAATATATAATGGAATACATTCTGCGAACAAAATCTGATCTCATTAATATGCGTCATATTGCTTATCATTTTAACTAAATTAGGAATAATAATAAATAAACATCAACATCAGCTGACGTATACAAATTTTATACGTAGTGTGTATGACTTATGCCTAATGCCAGTTATACTCTTGCAACATGTTGCTACAGAGTATAAAAGTTTTGTGCACCTAATGGTTGTGTGTATCACCTAAAAATAGTCAGGTTAGATATATGGTTATATATATATAAAAATGATTAGAATGACGAGACGGGTGGAAATCTGAAAAGTAGGGGCAATAACTTGTAAACCCCCAGATGTGGACTGTGAGATATATAGTTGAGATGTGTTGTTAAAAATCGATTGAATTCAGTTAATGCCACCCTTGGCCTCCATATTCCTAATATAAAGAAGTTCCAACTTCCCCTTGACTTAGAGCTGTACAGCATTAACCTAAGTATCACGAAATATTATTATTATTAAAAATACCCAGTTGCAGCGAGTATTTAAATATAAATACATATATTAAATATAAAACCAAATAATCATTTATATTTTGAATGAGCATTTATTTAGTCAACTTGCTAATGCCATAATATGGATATACTATAGAAAGAGTATCTAAAATACATTGCCTTTATTGACGTTTATAGATTGAAATTTGCGGGTACGATAAAGTCATAAACAAATATTTTTCGAGTTCTTTCACCCTTTGTTTAGGGTAAACAAAATGACATTGCTCTTTGATGCAACTGTTTGTCAACAACCAAGTGGCATATGTACCCTGTGGGAAATTTAAATCTTCATGAACTTACATATGTGTTCCTGGGAATTTTTACTTCTAATGACTAAAGGTCCGGAACCAATTATTCGACCTCTTCAACTGATAAAAATATGAAAAAATGGATGAAGTGTTAGAGAGAGTAAGAGAGAGCTCGATGTCGCTCTCGAATCCATTCAAATGATTTGGGTGAATATTTTGGATATTCATACTAAGAAACTTTAACAATAGTAAGCTCTTAGACCAGTTTATGATCAAACATATTTTTGAGTACTCTGGATAGGCCCAATCTTTCTTTGTTCAAAACTATACAAAACACTGTTTTCAGGAAAAGTATATTATTATCTTTAAACTTTTCTGCTGGGATCAAATTTTTCTCATTCGGTATTAATTAGGTAGCCACAATTGTACTTACACACTTGTATATTAGCCGGAAGTTTTTGGAGGACACTTGTTGTCAAGGTGGTTGCATGTGCTTTGAGGAAAGCAGGAAGTATTCGAAGAGAGGCAGCAGCAACTGAAAAGAAAAGAAAAAGTATGCGTTAAACTTTTTTGAAATATCATACACGAATATCGTAAGTACGAGCGTGAAACCAAACACAATAGTTTGTAAGAGAAGTATTTATCAGCATAGTTCTGCTATTAATAAATCTCACGATACATAATATTGAACTACAGCTATATTGCATACATGGGTACATATGCGAGCAAGTAAACAAATTTTGAGCGATTTTCATCTAATCTGCTAATTAATTTAAATTGTGTGTTTAGTTGATTTTACGATGAGGTTCGATATATTTTTGCTTAGTTTTTTTTTTTTTTGTTTTTTGTTTTTAATTTGCTTTCTATTTTTGTTATTGAGTTTGCTGCCCTGCATACATTTGGTAAATTTGTGCTTTGTTTACTTGCAATTCCCTCTGGCCCATTTTCTAAGCGCAATTATCGGGTATAGTACATATATGCAAGTAAACAAACAAGTGTTTTTATAAGTAGAAATAGAGGTTTATATTTATGCAAATGTATATTTATTTTAAAATTTTAGAGTAAAAATTCACAAAGTGCATTCGGTTAGATTTTCACAGTTCATTGACAGCAAAAATCAAACTTAGAAAATTTCAATGTCACACAAAAGTCATGACTTCCGAAATTTGTGAACATCTTAGAAGGTATTTTCGATACCTGAGCAATTACTTTATACGATAAGTCATTACGTAGGTTGCCCTTCATGATTTAGGATTAGAGAACAAACATAAATATTAATTATCGAAGGTGGCTTTATTAATTTTGAAATAAATCTCCATTAATTGTCAAAGCACTTTAGCCGTTCTTATTCATGTATCTCCAAAACATGTATTATAAACGCATCAACCTCCTCTTAAGGTGGCAAAAAACGTTGACTTCTTACTTTTTTTACATATGAAATAAAAAATAAGTCTTTCAATACCAACTCTGGACTTTATTATAATACTTTTAACAGTTCTCTCGACCAATTGACACGAGACGTTTTAATGCGATTGAAAAACTGTGTAGGATCCAACGTGAAAAACATTTCTTTACAATCAAATGTTTATGCGATATTGAATGTATGCTCACCACTAATTAGTTGCCCTAAAACCAAATGAGTCCCATGATAATCTTGCACTATCAGTTTGAACACAGCAATAACTGATTTTGGGTGAATTCACGAAATACGTCTTGCAGTGATCTACGATCTCGAATGTATTCACTATACGTTTCATAAACATAGGCCTTGAGTAGAGCTCCTTCTTATAGGAGGAGTTTATCGAACGTTATTATAGCAGAAATAAGACAATCAATTGCATTCTAAAGAAAATATAAAATAAATATTGAAGTAAGGTAAATTTATGGCGCTCATCATATAGATCTATATTTAGGTGAAACAAAATACCAGACAAACCAAAAGAATACTATAATAGTTAGAATAATACTAACCTAAAATCTAACCTAAAAGAAAACTGTTTCCTATCAAGAATTTTACGTCTTTAGATTTGCAAAGAGAAAAAAACGGTTGCCGAAATTGAGCTGAAAATATTGAAAGCATTTTCTGCACTGGTTCCAGAGTAGACGACCTCTCCTTAGACGGAGTTTTTAGTGACCGGCAAGTGGCACATACCGTTATACTATGACGACATCACTGCTTATGCGCCAGGTATTTTCTACCCCCGCACCCGCACCCGCACCCGCAAAAAACAAAATAATAATATAATATGAAATTTTCATGTATTAAATATAAATATTTTGAGGATGCGCATATGGTACTTGCTATAATGCATTTTTAGTAGTTTAATATACATCAAAGTAGTTAAGTACTAATTTTAGTAATACGAAAGAGTGTGTACAATATATTAACCAAATAATAAAATACGCTGAATAATAAAACAAATTAACACTGAGGCGTCAGGCAATAAAAAAAGGTGTGATATTTTTCTGTTGATAAACACAAATAAAAGATAAAAATAAAAAAGCAATCAGCGAACGCCGCTGTTGAGAGCATCAAACACGGCTAGCAAAAATGAAAAACACAAAACATATGTTTGTATATATTTACAGAAGAAAGGTTGTATTTTAGCGCCACTTAAACGTGTCGCAGCGCAAGCAAAGTGTGTCGTGTGACCCACAGTGGTGCGAACGCTGGTGCTCATTGGCGTATGAGCGATTTTGATTGACTACGCATGGTTACTACATAGTTAAACTATAAAAATATACACATATGTTTTTAATATATAAGTATCGGCGCAAATTGATAGGTGTATCCACATGTGTTTGCATGTTGAAATAGATTTTTCACATGACAGCCGGCGAGCGTATAACAACAAAAATGCAAATATTAAGTTTGCAATTTAAACAAAAGGCGACAACAAAATATTAAATTGCGTTCGCTTGCGTATTGGATAATTGCTTAATAGGGGCCCTAGCCAAGAAAAGAGAAAGCTCCATTCAGGGTCCTACTACAGGGAGCTGGGAGCTAAGAGTTCAGCTGTTATCCGATCACGGAGGCAAGGAGAACCCACCGCCGTAGAAGATCTGGTTAGCCTCAGCTTCATATTGGAGAAATAAGCAAACTGGGTGATTATCCAGAAATTCGCAAGAATTTTGCAACAAAAAGCGGGGCCTGGATGCATAAAGCAGCACGAATGTGGTTACAGTGCGGTATCCGATATCGGTGGTAGCGACAAATGAGCAACTTGTAACTGAAAAACTATGTGACTGTGTACATACATATATACAGAAAGATAGACAGACGCACAGAATCGACTTATAGTAGCTCGCTACGCTGATAATTTATATAAACATTTTATATGTTTTTCCACGTTAATTTCTCGGTGTTACGAACTTCGTGACAACCTTCGTAGATAGTGTCCTGTTCGTGGTATAATTTACGGTATAAGCTAGGCTCAAATTAGTGAAATAATCTGTAAAATGAAAAACCTCATGCAGATATTCATTGTCGCATTTATGAGCTCATTAATTTGTCATACTGTTTCAACACTATTTTACTGATTTTAAATGTTTCTTATTTATTTCTCTTTTGACCGTTGCGAGTATAATTAATATATGGGAGATAGTCATAGTTATCACCCAAAATTTACCTCTGATTTGATATCGAATTCTTTCTTACTTTGAAAGCACACATCTTCTTCATTTTTATGTCGAATTTGGAATTGGTGCGTGATTATATACTTATTTTGTCTGTATGTAGTCTAATTCTCCTTAGGCAATCTTTTTCAATTGCTAAGCAATATGTGCGCCAAATTTAATAAAATTTAAATTTAATAAAAAAATAAATTCATTTTTGTTTGATCCGGTTTGGATAATCAATAATTCGATTATGCTGATCATTTTCCTATTGCCAACTCATTACCTATCTTGATTAGCTTAATGTGGTACACACAACCAACGGTAGAGCAAAAAGTAAACTAGGGAAAATAATAGCTAATTTTGTTGTTATTTATTTGGTTAAATTCGATTTTATTAGCATACAAAAAGAAATAAGTGAAATCAGTTTCGAATGGTATGAAATGGCAAACTGCAAAATTTCGAGTTTCGATTTTAGCGCCAAGTAACTGATAAGAGCTGTGCTGATTTTCTTAATGACAGCTAGCACTGATTTGTTTTAATTAAATATATAATTGACCCAATTGATGAAGTAAATTGATGATTTTAGAATTGTAATCGGAAAAATAGAAAAAAAAGTTAAAATAAAAAAAAAAAATAAACAAATATATATAAATTATATAAAGAAAAAAAAAAATGAACTAAATAGAAACCTAATGATATTTCTGAGCTAACAAGAAATATTATTATCAATATGATTATGTATTCCAAGCTAATTCATATTTTTCAATATTCAAACGACAAACGACTACTTCGCCATTAGTTCAAATCTAGTTGCCATCACACTAGTATCATTACACGCGATTTTCGGCATTTCATCAAAATATTTATTAACTATATATGTATTGGAAAACATTAAGCACGCACTTCTGGTTTATTCGCTTTAGATAAAGGCGCGCAAAAAATATTATGACTTTTTGTTGTTTACTTTTGCCGTTAGTGTCAACCAGCACGCGTTGGCGGTCGAATGTGGTACAAAAATGTAAAAAAGCGAGACAATTTTCAACAAAAAAAAAAAAAACACAAATCAAAAATAGCGCTTTTCACTGCGACAGTATAACTAAAAAATCGAAATAAATATAAATGTAAAATAACAACAACAAAGTATACATAAGGCGCCAACAGAAATTTCACGAGTTGTAGCTATTTTTTAAAAATAGCACTGCAACGATCGCAACTACGCGGATTCGGGGTTTATTTTTATTGTTATTACATTTTATTTATTATTTTTTTTTTTTTTTGTAGAAAATTTTATTAATTTTT
>NW_017537390.1:1276807-1317494 GCF_001853355.1 Bactrocera latifrons | reverse complement strand
TATTTGGTATATATTTTTTTTTAATATTTAATTTATTAGTGCTATAAAACTGAACTTGCAGACGAAGAGTTAAAATTTTGAAATTTCAGCCGTAAGAACACCACGTGCGCGTTGAAAATTCGTGCATATACTGAAATGGACAGACGAAGTGCTTAGCGGCGCGTCCACAAATACGCTGCGCAGTGATTGATTGTTTGCGAGCGAGATCCTCTTTGCTGCTGATAACAGTAGTCAGCGGACAGTGGATGACTGAGTAAAAACAAATAATAACAAAACCAAAAAAAAACAAAAAAAAAAAATGTAATAAAACACTTAAAAAACAGAGCGCTAAACTGCTGTAGTGGACACTTTGATTCAGTTTGTGTGACAGAGCTGCCAACTACATTGAAGATTTTGAATTTATTGCAATTATTATTTTTAATTTAATGAAAAATTTATAAATAGAAAAACGAAAACCATAAATATAATATATATATATTATATATTTCTAATGAAATTATCATATTTTAATGAATTTTTTAAGTTCAAACTTCATCAAAATCTTTTGAAGTTAAGTTTTATATTTTTTCTCTGCATATAGGTTCATTTGAACCCATGAATTCGATTGTTTAGTTTTTGTCCCACACTAATGTTTATAGATTCTTTATTATACAAAAATATTAAGTGTCTTTAATAATAAAAAAATTATATGCAAAGTATGGCAATCACATATTTGCACTGTGATTCTCCAATCTCTTATATACCTGGTAACCCTAACCTGTGTTAGCGATAAGCGATAAGCGAGAGCGCCATAACGCTATCAACTCTCAGCTCAATCGAAGAGGCGTCGTTTCTTTTTGTGCTCAGCTGATACTGTGTAATGGTCTACGTTGGACAGATATACTCGTATGCACTGCTGATGCATTCCCAAAACAACTTATAATATTTTCACCAACTACTCTAATTCAAAGGGTGCTTGTAATTACATTGACTTATTTGTCATAAAGCATAATTATTGAGCATTTTAACAAGTGAAAATCTCTATCCAGGTATAAGACATATCTTGGAAGATGTATGGAAAATTTTCGCTTCTAATGTGTTGTTGTAAAACAAAATGAAAAATGAAGGTTTGGAAAAATTATTTCTAGTCTAACAGTAGATAAAACTGGGAACTTCTCCGATTATTAGAATAAGGTTAGTGTTTTTTCCAAAACGGTATATAGTGGTTGTAACATGCAAATATTTGTCTCTACAATTCATTTGATTTATATTCTAGATCTGAAAATACTATATGATTGCAGGTATTATTCGAATGTCGTAGAAGCCTTTTTCGTATTCAATTACATATTCCTTCTAACCAAGTAAACTTATTTCTTAAAATCCCAATTTATTCTAGAAAATATGCTACAAAATCTGTCGGGTTTATAACAGTGAGAGATATTCGGAGGGGAAAAAGTGCGCCATCTTTAAACGCGTTTCTCTGGAAACTGTGTTTTTGAAGTCGGTTGACAAGATTTCTCGAGAACTACGCAGGGGATCTTCATGAAATATCGCACAGGTCTTTGAGATGCAATTCTTAAAGACTTGGATGTAGGATTGAATTTTCGAATTTCGCAAAATTTTCACTGACATTTCAACCATTTTGTAAAAATGTCTGCCAAAAATCCAATTTTCAGTTTTTTCCTTCGTCCAAGTTCTATGTTAAGGTTTTAACCAAAGCGCGTATTATTTCACTTCAAGTGATCCTGTTAGAAGTTATCCCGCCAACGTGGACGCATATATTTTCCAAGGGGTCACAGGAAGTGCCGTCGCAATGACCAAGTTTAAAATATTTTTTTTTTTAACATTTCACAATTTCATTATTAATAGTGTATGCTTGTAACAGTAAAAAATTCTCTTAAAATAAATAATTTTTTATATGAGAAAAATATTGTTGAAAAAATACTGAAGAAACCAATGTAACTGCTAATAATACCGGCTCTCGGCTTCCTTTGAGAACTAAGCCTAACGCAATAATTACACACAAAGCGAAAATGGAAAAAATAACTCGGGGAGCAAAAAAATAGACTTCCTAAAAAGTAATCACTTGACCCATAGATGTACATATATGCATATGTATGTTTGTGCGTATTTTGTAGCCTGTTACGTAAAAGTCCAAAGAAGTTACGCAAACTCGAGCCCAAACTACAACAAACACACACGTGTTGCCCACTTAGGGGCGGTAAGACCACATTTCATATTAAATTACATTTGAAACAGTGACAGCGTGTGCTCAACAGCGTGATCGGCTAAAAATAGCACAGCGTTGCGCACATAAATTCATAAAAATCGAATTGAGTAAGAAATAAATTAGAAATGCAAAAAAAAAAAAAATATGTATATATATACCTATGTTTGCTTGTGTGTATGTATGAGCATGTTGCAATCGTGGAGTAAACGTGCGCGCCGGCACTGCTGCACCTTCTGAACATGTGATGTTGCACACACACATTTAAATATGAAACATAAGCATATGTGTATGTATGTGACACCACAGCTGACTTTTACACTCATGTGCATTTTTATAATTTTGGAGTTTTATAATTTTTTTAATAGTGTGAGAATTGTTACTAAAGAAATACAAATCTCGGCACAAATAAAAAAGTAGCAATATATTTCACAGGGCAAACTTTTTCATATTTTTACTATTACAACTTTGTTTGTATTAAAGATTATAGCGGTACATCGGAACATATGGAACTAATTGCTTAGTCGGATGAGAAAAGTTCTTAAAATTTTCCACAAATTTTTCGATACCATCTCATTAATATCGGTAATATGCGGAACTCCGAAAAATAATGCTAAGAAAGATTTAAAATTTATTATTGAATATTTTTGGTAAACTTGCAACAAAAGTTATTACTACTACTACTTATAAAGCATACTAATGTTTCGCTTTCCCATTCAAAAAGTTGGTTAACTGACCCTCTTGTAGGTGAAATGCTATAGCAACTCACCAAACTCTCAACCAAATTGAACTAAATTTGATATATAACACTTTCACGACATTTTTATGATACAGCTTAAAGTTGACTTATATTCAGTATCATTCTAAAATCCGATTAACTCCTTTTATCGAAATAAAAATTTATTGTAAGCTACTCGCATCAAAATTCACCATTTGCCAGGAACTGACTTTGTATAAAGATATTGGTTAATCTCAGTTGCATACAGTGTATATGGAATAATTTAAGTTATCTTACTAAATTTAAGAAAATATTTTATTGAACCTTTTGGGAATAGTGAGTGAAATCAGATCTCAATTGTTGTAAAAAAAAACTCTTTTGCTTCAATTTTGTGAAATAAATTTGCTTTCAAAGAACTGTAGGGTGAGATTTGATAAATATCGGTTGAAAACTCTGATACAACTGAGCAAGTTATGAGTAATTTAGTTTTATTGATTTTAATATAAGGGGTTACATGGGTTTCCACATATAAAAAAACAGTCCTTTTTCAACAATTATTTTCTCATGCACAAATTAAATATTTTATTAGAATTATTTTTGTTATAATGTTATAATATGAAATGTTTGAAAAAAAAAAGTTTTAAACTCGGCCATTGCGACGCCACTTCTGGTGACCACTTGGCAGTATAACTCCTTACTGGACCATCTAAAGTGAAAAAATACGTATTTTAGTTAAAACCTTAACTTAGAACTTGGACGAAGGAATAAAAAATGAAAATTGGTTTTTTGGCTTTCAAAAACACAGTTTCGAGAACAACGCGTTGAAAAATGTAAGTGGCCATACAGTATATAGTTTTCATGGCTTTATCTCCGAAACTATTACTCGAATCAATTTAAAACAGGACAATATAGAGGTCTTGTAGAATTTAACAAGAAAAAAAAAAAATAGATGTTTTGAAACCCCTAAACCCATATAACCTTAACCTAACTATTTCATTACAACAAGTTGGATAGGATGGATATCCAATTTTTATTTATCAAAAATATATTTCCAATGGAATAACTGGTATAAGAAAGATAGCGAATTTGATTACGATAACTGATATAAATCGGTTCGCTCTTATCTGTTTCTCTGCTGTGACTGGAACTCTTGGGCTCTCCTAAACGGCTTTTGCATTGACTCCCCCGTTACGGTTTGTGGCGCTCAACAGCTCCCACTTCTCAGCTTACAAGTGAAATTTCACAATAGATGCCTCAAGTACCTTAAGGCAGCTTAGAACACGTGCGCTAAATTTTTTTAAAAAGATGGCCTAAGTAGACCATAGTTTGATCAACTGTGTACCGAATGAGTAATTTATCGACGCAGTTATGTAAAGGAAATCCTTTTAGATTTAAGTGATTTAACATAAACATGAATAAAAGGAAGACACCTCGATCTTATGTTCTAAATATTAAATGCACTAAATTTGACCTCTCTCTCAATTTTGTATATTTACCAAACTCTTTCAATCTGCTCCGATAAGTTAATATTGAGTCTCGACGGCACTGAAAGTTATCTTACATGTATAACCGTATATTTTTTGTATTAAATTACGATTACTTGCTTATCTAGTCTCAATTACAGTTTGTTGACAGTTGAAAAAGTGCATACAATGCACAGTAAACTTGCGTGTATGTTGTGTAATATGTGTAATTACTCAAAACAAGAGGCGTTCATTCATAATATATGTATGTTTCATACACATGTACAAGTACACAGTGTACGCGTGTACAGTTATGTATATTTATTGTTGTGTTGTAAACTCAATTAGTCTGATAAGTTATCACAATCAACTAAAAAGTCGCCCAGATTGGACTTTCTTCTTTATCTATGTAATAAAGAAGATCATTATTATATTCTATAATATAATATTCAGTTAAATAATATTATTATAAAGGCATTTTTGAAGAATCAATTTACTCACAGCGACGCTATTGAAGTTTTGGCGTGTGCACACAAACTTTCCATAACGTTTTGCCACAAACCTTATTTAGCTGATAATATTTGCTCGTACTGATATTACCTCAGCACTCATCGGGGCACTGATAATGAGAATAATTAGACGAAATGCGTTTTACAGTACGTACGTACTTATTTCAGTAATTACAATTACTACATTATTTACACGCTGATGTTTGAAAGTAAATAAACGCAGTAAGTTTCGTCTCAGTTTAAGCAACTTATTTGCTCCAGCACTATCAGTTGCCTATTTTTAAAACGCCATTATTCCAGAAATAAACACTCATTAAATATAGACAATTGTCCCGAACCGATGCGGCATTCCATCGATTTGCATTGCTCACCTACCCGATGGATGGCGATTGAATAGCTTGTCAGCCTCTAGTCATAATCGCTTATCGCTGGCAAAGTTAAAGTCGCGCTCAGCGCACGAGCGTTAATGCAAATAAACAATGAGCTTATAAGTATTGGATTAGCCACTGAAGGAAGACAGATGGAAAGCAGCGCAGTTGTACATTGAACTGTGGCAAAAGTGATAAGACGCTAAGCGGCACTGTGTGGCGGGCAACTTTAAACAGAAAAACTATAACGATCTAGCCCAGGAAAAACCCATCTGGTCATTCGACTATCTTTATACCCGGAAAATGATATATTTAGTTGGCCACGAAGTTTGTAATACCCAGAAGGAAGCGTCGGAAATCCTATAAAGCATATATATACATGATCAATAGTTGTATGTAGCCATGTCCGTCTGCCTGTCTGTCCGTCTGTCTGTATATATACAAACTAGTCCCTCAGTTTTTAAGATATCGTTTTGAAATTTTTCAAAAGTTATTTTCTCTTCAAGAAGCTGCTTATTTGTCGGAACTGCCGATATCGGACCACTACAACATATAGCCGCCATACAAACTGAACGATCGTGGATACTCCTTAATAGGGTGGGTCGATTCCGGACTTTTTCCGATTCGGGATTTCTAATAGTGCGGAAAAGTTGCCTTAGTACTTCCTGATTCCAATGCAACTTTTTGTTTTGAGATCGGATTGCTGTCATTTGCTACCGAAATGTGATCATGGCCGTAGGACGAACCGTTCCCGAGATACGAGCGAAAATGCGGCGCGCCACAGCGCAAGGTGAAAATCGGCTTGCGGCCACCCTCCTTGACGTTGATTTCGCCGATTGCTATCACTTATATTCTCACAATAGAACACAGAACTCAAAATATCTGTATCTAAATTTAAATTTAGACAGAAATATGCTACATGGCAACATTTACGAGACATTTCAGTTGACGTGGAATATCTATTTCGGTAGGAAATGACGTGACAAATAACTTTTGTTTTATACATTTTGCCATGAGATGCGTATTTCAGGCGCTGGGTAGACAACCCCCTAAAATCTCTAAAAAAACGATTTTATTTTAACACCGCTCTAGCCATAAACCCGTTATTTACCATCTTTGAACAATCTTGACACTGACATTGACTCCTTTGCTGACTTTATTAGTTTCCACAGCGATATTTGTTGCTCCTGGAACAATAAATCATACGTCTGATGTTATCTGCTGATCAATAAATCTATTGATTGATGCGATGTGTGTCGCCGAGATCGCGAGCTACAATTTGGGCATTTAATAGTCATAGCGCGATAACAATTGCCATTGACAACTACGTTCTCTCGAGCATATTTTTTGAAGAAATATAGACCAATACTTTAACAACTCACAAATCACACCAAACCCTTTTTTTTATGAAATGACAGCTCCTGAATTTCTTCAGGTTGCTCTTCGTCCCAAATGCGGTAATTTTTCTTGTTTACATACGCATTGAGCCAGAAACGCGCCTGATCGCTGAGCAAAATTTTTTTAAAACCTCGGATCCTCATGTAACTTTTTATAGAGCAAAGCGATGTCGCCAGCTTCAGCTGTATTTTGTACGCTTTCAATTTAAGATATCGCCAAGCCGTTCTACACGATTCTACACGGTGCACTCATTGCCGATTATGTTGACCATAAGTTGAACGATTCTTTACAGAACGCGAATTTTCGTAATAAAGTTGAACGATTTGTAAACGTTGTTCGGTCGTAAGTCTTTCCATTAATGTAATGTCAAACAATACTGAACAAAAATAACATGGAAACTTGATACGACTCTCACGCGATCTGTCAAACAAAGCTATTGAAGAAGGTGTCTCTTCTTGGATCACCCGTTATAAACATATACCACCATAATATCGCCAGAGAAAGCTTTTGAAATAAAGCTTGGGGTTTTATTTAAATTATTTATGCAGGAAGTCTAAGATGCTTGGGGTCTAGTCTACTGAATTTAAAGACTTGTTCATATAATTGTGTGAAGCCCTTGATCGTATTTAACTCGTGTTTTATTTCAAACTGCTGCCGGGCATACACTAATAGAAATATAGAGGACAAACTTCACACTAACATGGAAAGGGTAATGTTTCGGAGTTTTTTATATCAATTCGATTTGGGCACGCAATTTATATGGGTTTCTTGGCGTCAATTCTAATTAAAAAATAATATCTTAGCCACCTACCACTCTATATTTACGCTTATTAATTGTTTAGTTATATTTATTAATTTCATCATTAAATATTCTTTCTTTTATTTCACATTCTAAACATTAACTTTAAAATATCTACCAAAAAGTTAAAAGCTGTTTATAATGGCATTACTATGAAGGCCAAATCTAACTAACACCAAATAAGAGCTGTAAAATCATATTTGAATTCGCGCCTAAAAGTAGGCAACAGTTATAATTACATTTCAACGCAACGCAGCGGAACTGCGCAAACAAACGCTTACAAACTAGTCAAACACTAATGAACCTGCACACTCGCCCATACATAGAAACGGGTGTATACAATTTTGTTCATAACCGTAACCTTGAACGCATCACCTGTTGCACTGTGTTGTGTGTGCGGAATTTAAATATCGCATGACAAGTAAACGCTGAAAAGTGAGAAGTAATAAATTGGCACATTGACATACTTTCAAATGAGTGAAACTAGAGTATGAAATACACATAAATATGCAAGTGTGCATTTGTGTGTGTGTAATAGCGTAAGCCATTTTGTTGGTTGTAAATTTGCAGTGAAATTTGCGTCTTTTGGATGCACGAAGCGCTTACGACAAGCTTATCTGCTCGGTTAATGAGGTGATTACAGGAATTTTTGTGGAAAAATGACGAAAATTGGAAATGGGAGAGGTATTTTTGCACTTAATTAGGGTTGTACCTGCTCAGTTTCCAATTAGGAAATACTGTTTTTATGTTGTTAATAACTTATTAGGGCGAAGGGAGGCATGCACTAGGTAATGTTACGTTTATCTAAATTAACTGTAATTAGAATAGCAATAAGTGCACAAATATGCGGAATTTATAGAAAATTCTTCGGTTTATCACCGTCTGAGGAAATTTTGAAAATTTGAAAATTTTCCTTCTTTGGCCAATATTATGCTTTTGAATATTTCAACGTCGTTCCAATTGAGCTTCTTCTTTTAAAGTTTTAAAAATTGAACTGAATAATAAAATATCTGTTAAACGTATTTTTTTTAAATTTTTAGTTACAATAAGCCAAACTGATATATTAAGGACATCAGAAAAGTATTTGCTCTCATTTTCACAATTCAAAATGGAGATATTACGTGAAGGAATGCTTGAAAAGAAGAAAAATTTGTTTTCAAATTTTATGTATGATATTTATAAACTTAAAAAAGTCAAGAAAATATTAATAAAGAATAAGAAAGCACTAAATAGTTCAAGGACTACAAAAAGTCTTTAAACTTGATTTTACTTAACTTTGTAAAACTACTTGAAATACAGACAATGGCCGCGTGAACTTTCTTTCTTACACAGGTATATATATGTATTATTGCACCAATACTCAGCATTGTCTCTACGGGCACACACACACACATACCTATATCTGTTTTATGAAAACAAGCTACACAAGCTTGGTGTATGCAATATTTCAGTGTTGTGTTGGTTGTTCTGGCAAAGGTAACTGTGCACAAGGTATGAGTTTGACTGCACAATATAGCACCCTGTAAGAAATCTGAACATTTAGCGAAGTGCATATGGGAAAAACTAAATGTAAATAATGCCTAGAGAATATAATCTGAAAAATTAAAATTTTCTGTCCTTTTTTTTTTACTATTAAATCGTGTTATTTTACAAATGTAGTAATATGGCATTATTATAGAATTCAAAAAAATTATAATAATAATAATAATAATTTCCAAAGTTGTAGTTGTTTGTGTTTACCCTATTCCAAAAAAAGGTACTTGCGGTGACAATCATAAGTCCTTGGAGATTCATTTAAACTCCATAGATAGTCCTGGGCCTGATCGAAGGATTTTTTGTTTTTTCAAAAGCTAAGGTTTAAGGAGTTTATTATGTATTCTACAAGCTGTATAAATTTCATTAAAATCTACTGAGCGGTTTTCGAGTTACAGTTTTCACCAGTTCAAAAAAACAAAAAAAAAAAAAAAAAGTTTTGAGAAAATCGCGTTTAAAGTTTCACACTAGCACACTATTTGTAAAATCACTCATAAACTAATTATCGGATAAACGTGAAATTTTCAGAGAATATTTTTAAGATATTACACTTAACGAGAATACAAAAAAAAATGCAAAAAAATTTTGTGACAAAAATTGTGACTACACCTAATACCCAATTCAGCGATTTTATCGCAATTTTCGACGACAGGCCTTCCGGAGCGTGGCACATCTTCGACCACCTCTACACCAGGACGAAAACGTTGAAACCATCATTGTGCGGTGGAAATGGAAACTGTATCGGATCTATAAACTGCACAAATTTTATTGGTGGCTTGAGATGCATTTTTGCCTTTATCGTAGTAGTACTGTAAAATATGCCGTATTTTATCTTTATTTCGCTCCATGTTTGCGACGCTATAACTCACGAACGACTTAAAAGAAACGACAATCAATCAAACACGTGTTAGCACGTGAAATGAGCTTTCCAAAATGGTATAGCATGACCCGATGTGCGACGAATAAAACTAAAACTACGCGCTTTCAGCGCCAATAAGCGAAAATACAGCAAGACTTTTTTGACAATCTAATATGTAAAAATAGTGACAAAGAATTTGTTTAAAATTTTGTATTTCTAATCAAATTTCATTTACGGAATAATTGCGAGTGTGGGAAAAAGCTTAGGATGATTCAATTTTATCAAAAACACAAAGCTACGAGTAGTAAAAACCCTTCAAAGATGGTCGAGAGATCGTTGAAACCGTTCAAACGCCGTCCTGTGTTCAAAAGGACATGCCTGATCGTATGAATAACGATCCCACATTCATGGATAGCATTACAACTGCCGAAGTGGCACGGGTTTATAAGTTTGACATGCAATGAAGGTAAAAATCATCACAATGGAGGGGAAAAAATGAGCAGAAAAAAACTCCACGCTAAAGCTCAAAAATCAAGGTGATGTCCATTATTTTTTCAATATTCGTGGCTTGGTGCATCATGAATTTGTTCCAGAGGGAGAGATGGTCTAAAAGGAGTTCCATTTGGTCGTATTGCGGAATTGTGGTAAAACAATTCACGGATTATGCACCATAATAATGCCATCGCATCGAATCAAGATTGTGACCGAATTTAAAACCATAAACAAAGTGAATTTCATCGATAAACCACCGTATTCACCAGATGGCTCCGTTTTTCTTGTTCCCAAAACTTAAATTGCTGCTCTGTTAATTTGTTTTCAATCGCTCCGTGCTGATGTAAAGTGTTTCGATGACTGGAAAAAATGTTTACTTTGAAGGCAGATAAATAAATATTGATGCATAATGAAATATTTTGTGTTTCCTTTACAAATTCTGCGTATTTTTCCCTGAAGATTAAAAAAAAAACAGGAATTTCCTAAATACGGTTGCACCGAAGACATATGTAGTAAGCTTCAGAAATAAAAATATTTATTTTTAAGTACTTGATTTTGAGCGGTCAGCTTGTATGGCAGCTATAAGCTTTATTGAGCCGATTTGAAACAAAACCGTTCGTTTGGAGCGAACCAAATTTAGTGAAGGTATCTCGACAAATAAGAAAATATTCCATACAATCTGATCGCTCAGTTTGTGGACCAGCTATATGTTCTTGTAGTCCAATATAGCAGCAGCTTCGTGAAGAGAAAAAAAAGTGTTCAAAATTTTATATCTTAAAACTTAAAAAAAGTTCATACATACAGACAGATGGCCAAACATACGGAACTGTCTAAATAGACTCAGCTCGTTACGCTGATTGTTAAAATATATATTTTCTGGATTATATTTTCCTCCAGCATTTCCTACGTGTCGGTACAAATTTTTTAGCAAACTTGATTAACCCTATTAAGGATGTTAAAATAAGTTTGAACAATAATCATAATTAGTCGAATCAATGTCCTAGTGGGTCAATGCTCACACGTATATGTGGATATACAACTATTTCGATATACATACATACATATGTACATGTGTTAACACCTAACAAACCACAATCGCACCTCGGCTAAAACAATGGTTGCTTGCCACATGATTTAAATCAAAGCACAAAAGAAGCAGCAGAAAAGTACCAAAGCAGGCCACCAACAACAAATGAAACACATATAATGTTTTTTTTACCAACACCGTTGCAGTTGTCTTACGGTTGCATTGGTTGCACTAGTTTTTTGTCAGAAATTTAAACAGCCACAATAAGCTTTCTTATTACCGTTATAGTTACCGTTGCACTTACAAGCGCAAATACAGCGGCAAACGTCCGTGTAGCTTACGTTGAGGGTCATGGACAACGCCGAACCTGACCGAGTAGTTGCCGCATCCTTGCTGCATTGCATGAACTATTCTCACACAAACACATGCACAAGCACGTGTCGAAACACATGCATATTTATATGCATGTTTGGATATTTGAATACAGCACGTGGACTGATGCATTGATTTCCCGTTATGCAGCCGGCAAAAATCGAAGAAATACAATTAACACAGTGACACGTTTCGTATTCCGCTGTCAATTATACAGTTGCTGTTGCATATACACAGACATCCACACACACACACACATGTGTAGTTGTGTATGTATTTTTGAAGCTTGGCTCTTTAATAATATTTTATGGTTTATGCATGGCGAGCGGTTATGAATTTTATTATGGCTTCTCGTTGGAAATAAATGGATACTAATGGCGCTATGGCAAGAGTATTTTGCAGCGTTGACGGTTAAACTTTTATACACATATACACAATTGCATATGAACATTTAAACTTCAACTCAAATCCATAATTCTTTTGCTTTTATTTCAAAACCCGTCAAGCCTTGATTGACATATGAGCGTTAAGACTGAGGACTGTCATCAGCGCTCAAGCACTTACACATACACACAAACGTACTTATATTAGTTGGTTATACGCGCAAACACCTGAGGATTTTGTTTTCATGCCACTCCACTTTCACTTGTCACATTACTTCACACACACACGTGCAAGCCGCTTCAATCAACGCTTGCATTTGTCAAAGCTGTCAACAGCTTAGCAACTAATCACAGTTATCATGAACTAAATCACCTAGCGTATCCGTTAGCTAATCAGTTTGAATCCAGGCTCTGATTGTTTGCTCGTTAACTGTATTATATTTGCCACATCTGAGGCGTTGAAAAGTCGTCACTGCGTCCGTGCGCCAACTGCACCGGCAGCTACCAGCAACGCGTGTGAAATGCATCTGATTTCAAAAGTGTAAGTTATTGGCCTTTGGGATTCAAAACGCTCACCTGCACGTGGCAAGTTCTTCATCATTACTAAGTTAAATTGTTGTAAATAAGATGAGCTTTTCTGCCTGTATATGAAAGCTTACCAAAGTTTTTAGTTTGATGCTTTGGTAAATAAATACATTAGGTGGCGGAAAAAGCTCGCAAAGCTTAAGGGGTACAAACATTGTTGAGTACCCGAAGCTTTTACAAATAAACATCTAGCAACATCTAGTGTTGATGTTTTTAAGACTCAGCGAGAACTTATCGAGGATGGAGAGATGTGTAGAAGTTCACGCAAGTGAGGAAAGTTCTTTGAGCGCCATTCACTTGGAAGAAAAACGAAGCGAATATTTTACATATAGCCCAAGCAACTCACGACTTCCGACCCTAGACCAAGTATCCCCTGAGTAACCAAAAACATCCGCTTGAAGGCGAGTTAAGTGAGCAAAACATTCCCTCCTCAGGGTTGTGGGCTGGGTTTAGGAAAGAAAATGATAAGGAGACAACAGCTTCGAATGAGAGACCCACCTTTTGATGATGACCACGGCAAATGCACTAAGGATTACGATTTAAGGACATGCACTTGGAATGTCCGTTCCGCTGTCCAGTTGCTTGATGTTCTTGTAAAAGTAAAGATGCCTTCTATGAGCGCTTAGAGCGCGCTTATGAGAGCTGCCCCCGCCACGATGTCAAAATCGTGCATGGCGACTTTAACGCCAGGTTGGGCAAAGAAGGTATCTTCGGCACTACGGTCGGTAAATTCAGCCTCCACAAGAAAACATTCCCAAATGAGTTCAGGCTGATCAACTTCATCGGGCTCGAAATATGATTATCTGTATTACTAGATTCCAGCATAAAAAAAAATCCACCAAGCTACCTGGCTGTCTCCGGATCGAAACAACGTGCGAAATAGGACATACATACCGAGAGTTTACGAGTGGAGCGAGATGTATTTGCCGACAAAAAAGAGAGACCGAAATGCGTGAGTACGAAGGCTGACCGACAGAGGTAATGCTCGAAAATTCTGCGAGAAATGCGGCGAATAACAGAAGGTTTCAAGACCGGTGTATGCTCCTATGGAACCCTCTTCTTCCAAATGCGGCAATTTTACGACTTTACATACGCATTGAGCGAATAATGGACTTCATCGCTGAACAAAATTTGGAAATATCTAAACAGATTAGATCAAAACTCTGTGGAGGGCAGAAATGTCACTAGGGAAGGTCGTGCGGCTTCAGTGCTTCCACAAACTGTATTTTTATCAGACTGAGTTGCTGTGAACGACGCCGAATCGACGCTCCACGACCTTCGTGTGCACTATCAGCTATGGCTGCTATATATTTTCATCACTTCGTGCTGGACCTGATTTATTCGATCGAATATTATACAATAATGAATGTTGGGTATCAAGATTGGTGATAGTTTTGCAAATAGTACGCTCAGTAGGATTATGTTGATCATAAGTTCAATGAAAAGCGCGAAACCGTCAGTTTTCGTAATAAAGTTGAATGATTTGGAAACGTTGTTCAAGCATAAATCTATTCCTAATGAAATACCAAATAATACTGAACAAAAATAACATGACAGCTGGACACAACTCTGGAGTCAAAGAAAGGCTATTGAAAATAGTATCTCTACTATTTGGATGCATCGAATACTTGCTGAATATCTTCTAAAGAATAAATTAGAAGGCACAAAGGCGCTTAGTAGATTCAAGGTGAGTACGAGAGTGGAGTATCTAGACTGCGGTCAAACTAATTAATCACACATCAAGGACTTCAGAAGTAGTTAAGCACTCTCGCAAAGTGCTATGGAGTATAACGTCTTAAAAGGCTCTGGCATAAGCCACCAAAGAGACTAATGAAACCAAGGTAGAAGCTTAAATCAGAGAAAGCTTTTATTTCAGTGTTGTAATATCACATGAGCAATAAAGAAAAATAATACGAAATGTGAAATCGTGCGAATCTTTTACTGTTATATATACGCAATCACTCCGTCCGCCAACTTTGACCACTGCTAGCGAGTAGAATTCGAAAGAGAGTGTACAATAAGTCTCGAAATATTTGCAGAAAATCTAAGTCATGAATGCCAGTTGAAAGTAAAATGCTAATGGAATGATATATCATGAAGACACAATATATAATTATATGAAAAAAGTTAAAAGTTTTACTGAATAATCATTGATTAATAATGTTTATGTCTTTGCACCCACAAAAAGGTAAGATATTCAACAGCCAAACACTTAAAAAATATGGAACTCCACAAGTGGTACTTCTTCTGAGATATGCTCTCGTCTACAAACGTATCTATACATACGTGCATTTATTCTTGTTCCAATATTTTGAAGTATCCACTCATATTAATGCGAAATATATTGAGCTGGCTGTCTTGCCTTTCGCATTCAATGGAAATGAACGTAGAATCCGTTTAGGCTTGAACACAAGCAGACGTTGAGCTGCAAGCGGCAAACAGGAAAACTGCTTGAAAACGAGACAAAAAAAAAAAAAAAAAAAAAAAAAGAAAAGCATACCTGCAAGCATCTTAAGTCATTATGTGGTGCTTGCATGACTCTTGACGACGGTTTTCTTGTTGGCTGTGATTGCGTTTTCTATGCCCCTGGTGAAGAGGAGAATTACCAACGACGCTACGTTGAGGAAACTTGACAAAATTAATTAAAATCAGCAGGGAAATTGATAAAAATATTTCATATTAACTGAAATTACTAATTGGAAGACTGCCGTCTAAAGTGGTACGAGTATATACAGAGTCTATAACCGCATTTGTGCTGTTTCCTTTGATTAGTATTCCATTGTTTCAATATTCCGTAGATATGTTGGAAAGATCCTGTAATGGTACTACGAAAGATCAATGGAGGAAGCCCGCAAGGTAGAGTTCTGTCTCTTTCACTCTGAAACTTAATGGAAAATTATTAATTGAAAGAATTAGAGGGATGAGGCTGTCTAGTGGTAGGCATGCAGATGATATTTCTCTCATGGTTAAAGGAAAATTGCAATAAACCGTATACGAGTTAACGCAAGGGTACCTCAATATGGTAGCTAGCTGGGCTGATAGAGGGTATAAAATCTCACATATATCCTTTCCCTCATAGGGGAATACTAAACATTTCACTTTTTCGACTTCAACCTGTCGAAAAAGTGAAGTGTTTAGTATTCATTGTTGATAAAATGGCATCATTTGTTGCTTGAGTCGCTGGAGAACTGACGTAGTGAGCTTTTTCACGGAGGAATCGAAGCTCAAGGAGAAAGTTAGAAAGTTGAAGGGGTACTCTTCTATCGAAAAGTGTCAATCAACTATTGTTTTAGACTGCCTGTAGTGCCTTCAAGCAGAACTGATAGTTTTTAAAATAGCAGCAGATGTACTTCAACGAAGTACAGTTTCCGTTAGCATTCATATAACATAATAGATCTACATATAGGCCTTGAGCTTGCTGACAGTGAAGCTATCTAGTTAAGGGGTGCATGACGTATTATCTTTAGCATAAAGCTACCACCACATTAAATTTGCATGGGTGCCTGACCAGAGTGGAATCTTCGGAAACTGTAAAGCCGATGAGCGTGCAAGAAAGGGCACCCTTAATCAAATCGCATTAGCATGGAAAAAGGCAGATTTTTCCCCTGTATTCGTACACACACTGGCATAGAGTAAAAAAGGTTCATGGCATTACCAGCTCTTAGCTAGATTCATATCGCCGCTATGGCTGGTCTCCAAATTGGCACGCACGACATGAGGCTATAGACTTTCAAGAAGTTTTTTAAAGCTTCAGGGAGGAAGATGAATTAGCTTTCGTCGGACTAAGGTTGCAGAATGTTGGTTGTTATACTTTCTACGAACCCGCGAATTGGCTGGAATAGAAATTAGCCGTCTTAGTATATGAGTGGCTCTAGGCGTTTTGTTGATATCCGACATTATTTTTGTTTCATGCTATCTGGTTAACGAACAGATGTCTCTACGTGCCCAAGTGAAATTATTCATGGCCTCACAAACAATTAGTGCATTTACATAATCTAACTTAATCTAAACCCCAGCCGAAAGTCGTCATTGGATTTTGGTAGAATATAAATTTCAACACTTCCACTTAAACGAGAATTTTAAAACTGGTTTGTACGATTTAAAAGTGGGGAATTCGGTTCCGAAAACGAAGAATCTAATGGGTGGACCGTTAGTTAAATCTATATTATGTATATTATTATATCACCTTACTCCTTATTTGGTGGGATCGCTGGAAAATGCTGCATTATAAACTCATAAAACCAGATGACACCATTAATGGGTAACACTACCAGCAAAAACTCGCCAAATTGAAGTGAACGCTTGCCGGAAAATGCCCGAAATTTGCAAGAAGACACTTTTACATCAATGGAAGGTTTGGCCTCATGTTGCAAAATCCTTAAAACTATTTAGTAACTAGAACCAGGAAAGTTTGTCGCACACTCCTTATAGTAGAGACTAGGTACGTTTTGATTACTAGCTGTTCTGGTCTAAGTAGATTCGGGATTAATGTGTCGCAAAACGTTGAACTCTCATTCGTACCAAAATGAAAAGAAGCCATTCGGTCCGTCTCAAGATTATACGCTGGATGACTCATCAAAGTTAATCCGTCCGGACTGGAAAATGATTCAAATCACCAAAGAATATCAAAAGTTGGCGCTGGTTTAATTCATTATTTGCTGCAAATTCGTCGCATTTCTTTTCGGATAGAATCGACAAATTTACGGAGGAATTTGAAAATGTTGTAACTTCAGATGGTCAATATTTCGAGTAATATTATTGCACATATTTTTCTGAAATAACAATAAAAATTAGAAAAATGTTCACGAATCCAGATTCCACAGTAAATTGCTTCCTAGTTCAAAGTAAAATCTTGGCAACCGTGCTATGTTTAAGACTCACAAAGGCAATCAGATGACGGAGCTCAGGTCTACATAAACTGGAATTATGTATTATTTCAACTAAAAGTTAATTTCACTGCGATCAAACAATGATAACAAGAGACTCATGCACCAATTTAAAAACAAACAACAAACTTCTGTTGTTAACAATAAGCATCAAGGCACATAAAAGAGAACTTAAGAGATAAAAGAAATTGCAAAAGAGACTATGAGCGCACAAAGAAGAAAATCGTATCTATTAAAGACTCACTACAATAATGGCATTTTCTCTAAATACAATAAACAAAGCTTTGTACACAGCCTTCCACCACTCAGCACCTGAAGTCAAGACTGAGCCATTCACGCCACCAATCCTGCCAGCAGTAACATACTGTCTTACGGCATTGTCGATAGGCAGTCCACGGTTGTTGAGGTAATTTAGCCGCTTATCTGATTTTCAATATTCCGCCCATTATATGTGTGTTCATACAACAGCCATTCAGTTGCAAATAAATGAGTAGCAAGCAATTGCATAAAACATTTAAATGTCAACAGCTTTTAAAAGCCTATTTATTCGCCGTCTTTCACTTTACGTCTTTTCTAGCTCCTTATTTCGTTTGTAGGCGTGTGATTCTTGGCATGTAATTGTTAGATAAGTGCAGGAAACTCTTATCAGCAATGGTACAATAACAATCAACTAGAGTAACCATAAAAATGCTTTCTAAGACAACGAAATAGGTCTTTAAGAGTCGTATTTATGCAAGACGATACTGTTACACTAAAAATTTATGCTTCCTTCTAATATTTATTTAAAAAAAGTTACATATTGCAAATTTAAAATTAAATTTCGGATACAATTTGGTGGAAGCTTATTTAGCTTATCTTAATATACGCAGACAGGCAAGGCAGGCAAAGTCTGAAAGTCTCATATAAAATTTCGTTAAGTGGAGAATTTCCTTCACCTAATATAGTTAAACTGATTGACAGCATGACTATATGACTACTTGGAAATTGTAAATAAAACTCAATTATTCATCTATAAATACTTAGTTGCCTTAACCAGCACATGTAATACACTTATGTATGCCAACGATTTTTCCAGTCCTCAAAACCATTTTTCATAAGCATATTTCTGGTTCGCTTCCAGCTCTTTCAGCGAGTTTTGTTTTACCTCTTCGGTCGATTAAAAACGGCTTCTACGGAGCGGCAATTTCAGTTTGAGGAACAAGAAAAAATCAGACGAAGCCAAATCTGATAAATACGGTGGTTGATCGATGTTAGTTATGGCGTTTGTTTCCTTAATTTCCATCACAATCGGAGCTCGATGCGATGGTGCATGTTGTAAAATCCATGATCTCTTCCTTCATTATTTCGGCTGTTTTCGATGGATGTTTTCAGGCAAACGCCTCAATATGGCTTACTGATTGAACGTTTGTCTTTTGTTTAGAGCAAAAACAGTGAGCATCACCTTTATTTTGAGCGGCTTTGGTATTGTTTTTTGGTTTCGGTTCGTTTCTCTCCTCCAATTCGATGCTTGTTGACTTATTTGCATGTCAAACCCATAAAGCCAGGTCTCATTGGCAGTTATAATGTTATCCATGAATGTGGAATCCAATTTATCACGATGAAGTATCTTCAAAGAGACCTGTTTATATAGGGACGAGTCGACCAAGAACGCATTTCATACCCAAAATATCCATCAAAATCATTCAAACGAACTAGCGAGAGATGTCGAGCTCTTTTACCATCTCTCTAACATTTGCCTGACGATTAGCAAGCACCAGATCCTTCACTTTTTTTTAAATATTTTTATCAGTTGAAGAGATCGAAGCACGAGGTACGCACTCAGCGATTTCACGACTGTTTTTGAAAACTTTGTACCACTCGTTGGCTTGTGTTTTTAAGTGAATCGCCGTAAACCTCTTACAACATTTGTAATGAATCGACGCACGAAACTTCGTTAGAAATACAAAACTTGAGACAAATTTTTCGTTCGATATTTTTATCCGTTGTAAAAATCGCAATGTACTTAGAAAATATCAAATTTTCCTTTTAGCCGGCGAAGTTACTTACAATTTCCGCATGCTTTTTTGACACAATATACTATATATATCAAGACTACACAGTATTGTTTATGAAGGTTAAATCGAGGATCGGGATCCTCGGTAGCACTAATTAAAAGTCTTCTGCTGACTTTCTCCAAGAATGAATAAAAACCCATTTTCTAATGGAAAATACTGAACGTACAATGGCCTACAGTAGGAACTTATCAAAATGGTGTTGTTTGAAGAAAAAGTAGTCTCTTAATCACTCAAGAAAATTAAAAAACTGTAATTTTGATACGAACGTGTTTAAAAATAAACTGATAAAAGGAAGATTAAAGAAGGCTTAATAAAAGATAACAGAGCATAAAAGACAAATTAACATTTCAGCTATGAATGGCGCATGTTTTAGACCACCGTTACCAGTTTTAAAACCATGCGAAAAAGAACATAGTAAACAAGATATTGCAATCCAAGCTGTGTAATTTTTATTACAGCTCATTATGGTCCGAGGCCATATACACGTTTACGAAAACGGAAGATAAAGCTTGCTCGGGTGGCGAGTCAGACACTAATCATTTAGAAGATAATCATTTCCTTACGGCGATAATTTGTACATACACAACCCGATCATTGGAGTATACCCACAGCCCTACTTCGCAGTCCATTTTGGAACTGTCTGTCGGACAGTTGGTCAGTTATCAATCTCCTGTACAGGCATTTCTTAAACTTTTCCCAGACCCTTAATTTAATTTTTTCTCTCCCTATTCACATTAGCACTTTTCATACTCTTGAATGTATCTTTCAATCCGTACGTACGTGATTATATTTATAGATAGACTGCAAGCATAAGCGCCATGACCTTAATTCTTTAACTGTTTCCATAAAACTTTTTTCTGTCATTTAGGGTACTGATATCTTGAACTTCTGGCTTTTTGTGCAAGCTTAAATCCAGAGTATTGCATTACATTTTTCTTAGCACAGTTTTATTTACTTATTTTAAATAAATCCACTCTACAATTAAAGAGAGCCAGTAAAGAAGAACGAGATATTTGGATTAAAAGGGATTATATCAGCTGTAAGCTAATTTATATAATTTCCAGATATTCACAACAAGCACACTAATGCATTCTCTTAACCAAAGGCGTTAGCTTTAAAGGCAGATATGAAATTTGTAAAAGAGATGAATGAAAATGCTCGTGAAAAGCTCATTCAATTCTGATGGATGATAAATGGCCATGACATACATAAATACGCTTCGGTAAACAACTTTGAATAATGAAATCAACACTAGTACCACACATTTAAAAAAACACCTAACAAAACGAATTTGTGTGCAGAGAAAGATATGCGTATGCGAGTGAAATTTTATGGAGAAATAGTCACCTTCAGTTAGACCACTGAAGCATATGTGCCACATTTCGCAAATGCTTTTCATAAACTGTGTATAAGTTTCGTGTTTGGAGATTTTCTTAAATAACTTTTGAGTTAAGTGATATTGATGTTTGTTGTTGAATATTTTTGTGTGAAAAATCATTGGCATGAATGTGAGAGAAGTAGGTCACGTAGATAAATTATTTTACCAAAATTAATATAAATCTTTGAATTATATGTATAAATATATATCTTTATTTATGTATGCATATACATTCTATATGCATATTCATAGATTAAACCTGCCATAGTAAATGAACATAAAGTTGGTGATATCAATTCCTTTTTACTTTGAGCGCCGGTGCGTATACGTAACATATGTAGGGTTCAAATTTTTGATACATTTTTTGCAAAGCCCAAAAACAGTTTTAATATTGTTGTTATAAATACGAATTCTCTTGCATCAGCAAAGCTTATTTTCATGTGAAATTTAATTTAATTTTTAGTCGGATGAATTTTTCATATTTCTTGTCAAAATCACTGCAGTTTGTAAGGCAAGAAATAAAAATTCAAAATTTGTATCTTTAAATGTGCAAAAGGTAATAAAAGCAGATAAGAAAAGTAGTGCAAAACATATTTTCAAGCATACATTTACAGCAAGACTACTACGTATGTGTTAGTTACGCAAGCTCAAAAATTAACAAGAAATGCAAGCACATTTACTAACTACTAACACAGACGGTACGGCAAAACGCTGCATTTTAGAATGCAAATAAGAAAAACAACAAAAAAAACACAATTTTGTGTGTTTTGTATTAAACGTCGCCATTCTCGTGTGCGTATTATTCGTGTCTAATTGTAAAATGTAATATGCTTTGACAGTATTTTGTTGTTTTTGCTAAATTCAGTTGTCAGTAAGTAGGGTACACCTTCGGTAAGTTGCCAGCCATAACGTAAATTTTTAGCAAAAAGGAAATTTAGATAAGAAAATGGAAAGAATATCAGAGACAAATACAGAGAAATGCTAGTGGAAATATAAAGGTGATATGTTGGAATTGATAGTAAGGTATTATTGTACTTTTCGCTTAAAAATACGTGTTCTTATTGAAAAAGTAAAATAAAACAAACCAAATAAAGCAGCAGAAATATATTTATTCAGTATTTTTAATAGTTGGCTTCCCTTCCCAAAAATCTGCAACCTTTCCGAGACTTTACAGGTGGGAATGCATTTTATACTGATTCTTTATATATTTATACTAAACACTTTTTTGCTTAAGATTTTAGTTCAATTTATACTAGGTAAGATGTTAGGTCTTACGGAAATAAGGAAAAAACAGAACAAATGTTTTTTCGCCAAAATTAGTTTATTTTATTCAAAATAGTTTCCTTCTGATTCAATACAGTTTTTTGCATGGTTCAAAAGCATGCCGAACGAGTGTTTTAGCTCGCTGGCCGGTATGGCCGCCAGTAAGCCGTGCAAGTCTTTTGAATGGCCTCTACGTCTGCATAACGCTTTCCTTTCATGGAGAAATGCATTTTTCCGAAAAAGAAGAAGTCGCACGTTACCACATGAAGTGAATACGGGGAGTGGTTAATGGTTAAAATGTGATTTTTGTCAAACAATCGGTCACAAGCTTTGATCGAATGGAGGATTCTGAGCAATTTTGGTCGTCAGTCATATTTGTGAGGAACAAATCTTGCACACACCTTTCGCAAGCCCAAATATTCGGTCCAAATGCATTAAATCTATGATCATGAATTCCATTGATGATTTCGGTTGATTTTTTATGAATTCACGTACAGTTGCGATGGAATTTCCGATGATAACGGATTTTGATTGGCCACATGTTCATCATCATTTATGTCCTCACGATCACTTTGAAAACGTTGAAACCACTCGTGCACTATGCTACAGGATGGGCAATCATCGGCATAAACTTGTTTCATCAATTTAATATCTTAATAATTTAATTAATAGATAAATTATCGTAAAAGTACCAAAATATGTAAATAAAACTTAACAAAATCAACACAGAAAGAAGTATTATCAACTTGGAACGATGTTATATGTTCTCGTATAGAGATGTGAATTTTAAGTAATTTTTTAAGTATAGTAAAAAAAGGCAATCATGTTTTCACCAACATTTTCCTATTAGTTATTTATTGCCATACGAAGTTTACAAAAAAAAAAAAACCAAAAACAAAGACAGTTAAAAATTTCGTAAATTAGTAGCTGTTAAAGTGGGGGCTTTCAAAAATTGCCACGCGACCATACTCTCGATTTCAATTCTACTAGCAATTTAAACCGAAAAAAAACTTGTTAATCTAGAATAATGTCGCAATGCCGGGATCTACGAAATAAGTAAAAAAAATGTTTTCAAGAAATGTCGATTGCCTGAAAAAAGACAATTTTATATCACGTTTACTGACTTTTTTTTGCATTTTTTAAAAATAGTTAAAATTGAAATTTGGGGATATGGATAGCTCTAGTTATATAAAAAAGGCTACCTAAAAATTTTAAGTAAATGGATCAATGCAGTAGAACCTGATAAATTTTGGTTATGGTTTTGAAAAAGAATGTGCCGAGAAAAAAACGTTGAAAATTTCGAAAGTGATCGAACAAGTTTTGATGCCGGGTCTCCGAAAATTATTTGAATTTGACTACATAAACATTATTATCAGCATCAGCACGCAGTGTGAAAATAAAAAAAGTCAATCTCATTTTAAACATTTTAATATAAATTTATTACTTTAGATGTGCATATAAAATAAATATATAATATATTGAACATATTAGATAAGTATGTGTACACACACAGGTAACTGCCACTGCTATATCAACATTCAACGACAGAGTGCAATGCAGCAAGCAGAGCCATCACGAACAAACACATACACACACGCATACAGTTGCAACTGCACAAATTTAATTTTGTTACAGTTACTCCACCCGGCCAACCCGCATCGTTTCCCCCGCTGCGCATCGCCAACGCAATGAAGTTATTTCGTGCCCGCTTCGTTTGTGTCTATTTTAAGCTCTTTGCTTTTTATCTTGCCGCTTTTCCACGTGTGCTGCAGGCTAATATCGCCCGTATGCGTGGTGTGTGTGGCGGTGATTACTTGCTGTAAGCGCACATGTGTGTAAACTAAGGATATTAAGTTAAAAGCGTATCGCATGCGGATAGCATTACTTAATGCACTGAAAACAAAACCGAGCATCAGATTGCAGATACAAGATACACGCAGCAGCGGCACCATCAACAACAACAAGAACAAGAAATCCCAAAGCCAACTAACCAAGTCTGTACACAGATACAGTTTAAGCCCTTTATACATGCACGCACACGTACACACACATATGCATGCACCTTTGGCCAGACAGTTAGTGAGCGCAAGCATCAGCCAGAAAGTCAAGACATCAGCTGGAGGCGTCAGAGTGCCGGCTGCAGAAAGCAGTGGCAAGTCTTTTGCCGTCGCCTTGCTGCAAAGTCAAGGATCTTAAGTGCTACAACAATTCAAATAATATTCTTGCAACTGTATTAAATGCATATATGTATGCGTGTAGTGGATTTGGTATAGCCAAGATGTATTTATATGTGTCATATATACACAGATTGCACAGAAATATGCATACCATATAATTTGCAGGTGAATGGAATCTTAAGCATCTTATCTTCAAATTGCTCTGCGTTAGAAAGATCGTAGCGGAATGGAGGAAAACACAGAAACAACGGAATGTGGACATTAGAATCTCACAAGGGGAGTTCCCTCGCCACTTCTCTGGATCATGGTTTTCAATGGTTCAGTCTGCAACTGGGTTACTAAAAACGGACTCTCCAAAAATCCCAGTAAAGCCACACAGCGTTCATTTACTAGCATGTGCAAAATACCGAAAAGATATCGGCCATCAATGAGAAGAACGCGTCTTCGGAGTTAGGTACCTTCAGCTCATCTTAAACAAGAGGTTCTCGTGGAAACTCAGCCTTGAGGATGGAGGAAGGTAGTCATCGGTTGCCCTTTACTGCTGCTGACGATATATTACGAACTAGTTCTTTGGTTCTATGAAAACCATAGTTAGGCGTATAATATTCTATGTATTTTTTGTTTGGTAGAGATCGCTGGCAAAGACTATACAAGAAAAATAATTGGAGAGTGTTCAATGGGCTACTCTCATCAGTACTTTTGGTGCACTACGAAGCACACCCACTATGGCACTGAATGTCTTGCTGCTTATAGCACCCGTAAATATAGTTGCAAGGTGTGGGACCGTGGCAGCTGCCCTCAAATTCAAGGAATCTGGGTACTTAAATGGCTGCGAGTCTCGGTACTGTGGAATCATCGCACGCGGTTAGCTTTTTTTTCTGCTTCCTAAAAGCTTACGGGAGGATTGGTGGAGGGGTAGACTGTCGATAATTTTCCATAAGCTCCACTTTTAGGCTATCTGTCCCCTTCCACTGATGGTAACCGCCATAAAGGTAGTAGTAGATGCTCCAGAACTCAGCCTCCTTCAAAGGGTTATTATCCAGAGTATGGTAGCGATGCCTCCCCAACATCGCGTAGGAGGTTCTATTAAGCGTATCGTGTGAAAGATTAAATCCCACCGTCAACAAACTGATTGGACCTTATCAGTGCGGCTTTAGACCTGGCAAATTAACAACCGACCAGATATTCACCATGCGCCAAATCTTGGAAAAGACCCGCAAAGAAAGCAACACCTCTTCGTCGATTTCAAAGTTGCTTTTGAAAGCACGAAAAGTAGCTGCCCTTATGCCGCGATGTCTGAATTTGCTATCCCCGCATAATTTATACGGCTGTGTAAGCTGCCGTTGAGCAATACCAAAAGCTCCATCAGGATCGGGAAAAGCCACCTCGAGCCGTTCAATATCAAATGAGGTTTTAGACAAAGCGACTCCCTATTATGCGACTTCTTTAATCTGCTGCCGGAGAAAATAATTCGAGCTGCAGAACTTAATCGAGCAGGTATAATCTTCTATAAGCGTGTACAGCTGCTGGTGTGCCGATAATATTGATACCATTGGCACCAATAAGCGCTCCGTTAGTTCTGCTTTCTCCAAACTGGACAAGGAAGCAAAGTAAATAGGTCCGGCAGTGAACGAGGGCAAGACGATATATCTCATGTCATCAAACAAACAGTCTTCGCACTCCTGACTTGGCTCTCACGTCACTGTTGACAGTCATAACTTCGAAGTCGTAGATAATTTCGTCTATCTTGGAACCAGCGTAAACACCACCAACAATGTCAGCCTGGATATCCAACGCAGGATAACTCTTGCCAACAGGTGCTACTTCGGACTGAGTAGGCAATTGAGAAGTAAGGTCCTCTTTCGACGAACAAAAACCAAACTCTATAAGTCACTCATTATTCCCGTCCTTCTGTATGGGACAGAGGCATGGACGATGACTGCAACTGATGAGTCGACGTTCCGAGTTTTGGTAAGAAAGGTTCTCCTGCGATGAGCTGTATGAGATATACGACTACATTGACATTGTTCAGCGAATTAAAAGACGGCTATGCTGGCTAGGTCATGTCTTCCGAATAGAAAAAACAAAACAATCCAGCTCTGAAAGTTTTGGACGCATCATCCGCTGTAAGAAGAAGAAGAAGAGGAAGACCTTCATTGGAAAGACCAGGATACGCTGCATCGATTATTAGTTCGACTACGAAAAACAGATTCTTTCATACATTTTCGGTGAAGAAAAATCATATGTTTATAATGTTTAAAAAATACATTTATTGTCAACAATAAATATACACACAATATCCGATTTGAAATCAGTGCGCTATCCGCGAAGCCCAAAACAAATACTACTCACCAACTAAAAATGTTGCCCAACAAGCAGAGTGGCTCTGTCAATGGAATGTATGGTATTGGCATGCCGCGGGGGAATAAATCGACATTGAGGCGCTTGTCGCAATATAACCGTAAAAGTAGAAAACATGAAAAAAAAACCAATGAAAATGTTAAAATTTTGCAGCAACAACATAGGAGTGGAGAGCATGCGAAAGGCAATAACTGAAACACTTACAATAACAAACTAACCTAAATACAAACATGCATACATATCTAAGCATGCACACGTATGTGTATATAGCTGTGACAGCGAGCGAGTCAAAATGAAGGAATGACACCCTTTTACACAAAGGCAGTCTCACATTACTTTAGCTCGACCCGATAGCAGGCGATTGGATGCGATGCGATACAATTCAATGCGATTTAATCTCTCGAAGCACTTTGCTTTTGCCATCACGCCGCAGGCGGGGTGAATCGAACACTGCCGCTGCAGCCAAATGGTAGACGCAAAGGGCTGAAAAGCGATTGGCAACGCAACGTTAACTTCAGATAGACGCAGAACACATACACATACATACACACATCGAAGCAAATGTACATAAGTGGCCATTACATGTGGAACTATGTACACACACATACATACATACACGGAATAGAAGTCGATAAGCGATAAAAGAAAGTCACAAGTCGGAAATGATCAGCGACCAATGTAGGAAAATGACACACACACAACACACACGCACAGAGACATACAGGAAGCATCAAGAATGTGAAAGCAATCCCACGAATGTAATCTCTACGACACATGCCACGTATGTTTGTATATCTGTCTTAAATGCACCAAATCAAAGTAGTTCTTACAGACATAAACACACACACACACACACATAAGCGCACAAGTCTCGTTGAACGCTCTTTATCTGTAATCACCGGCAATGGGAGGAAAGGTGAGCGTACTGGTATGACACTCAGCCACCAGGGAATAATTGAACAACTTTAGTCGTACATTTTGTATTGTACTTGTGTATGTTTGTTGCTGTTTTTGCGAAAAGCAATCACTATAACAACTACTTATATGTAAGCGAAATGAACAGGAAGCTATATTAACCATGCGAATGGCAAGTAGTTGCTTCCAATAAATTTGACTTGGCCAATTGGAGTTGGTCAGTCCGGTGGCTGGCGGCATCATGAAAAATGTAAGTTAAGAAACTGGCAAGAAAGTTGTTTTTCTATTAAAGCCTTCTTAATGCTTATTAACTCGCTAAATAAACTGGCGATAATATTAACTTATTTCATTACTCGACTGCCATAATGTCCATATAACTGAATGTATGAATGAAAGTAATTATTTCAAGCCTACAACAGGATGCTATATCCATTAGCCACTAGGAACTGTCTTTGAAGTATTTCGAGAAGCAGATTCATATATTTACCGTTCACTGTAGTATTTGTTTGTCTTAAAATTTAATTCGATTTTGGCAAAATTGATAAAGTTACGAGTATTTTTACTGCCATGAACGAAAAATAGTAGTATTTTATTTATAATTTTAGATTTATTAATTAATTCTTCAAAACCTATATCGTCACCATCAAAGTTATCCTCCTTGACCGCAATCCACTTGTACAAACGTTTTTTTCCCATTCCTCGAAACAGCTTTTAAAGTCAATTTCAGGAATAACATTCAATGTCTTCAATTGAACCAAAATTGTTTTCCCAGATCATTCGTGTGAGTATGCTGACTAGCCAGAAGTCATATGGAGGTTAATCAGACGAAAATGTGAGTCTCGGGCATATTGGTTAAAACTTTAGCAAAAAACTCACGAAAAAGCAATGCAAAAAGCGACAGTGCAATATCGTGCTGCAAAAATCAAGAGCTGCCCAAAATTTCGGTATCTTTTAACAAATAGCTTCGCACGTACGACGCAAAAACACTCAAAGAGTACATCTTGTTGACAGTTTGGCCGCTCTGAAGGATTCGGAGTGCACCACACCTCGATAATCAAAGAAAACTGTCAACATAACGTTTATTTTTTTACCTGCTTTGACGTGGTTTTCGGCTTCGGCTCACATTTGCAACGATTTTTGGCCGATTGAGCGTCTGTTTCCAGGTTTTAAGCAAAGCGCCAAGATTTATCGATAGTAATAGTACGTTTCATGACATCCCGGTAGCCGGAAAGCATTATTTTACCGATGTTAATGCGACGCTGTTTTTCAAAATAATTGAGAGATTTTGGAACAAACGGCGCTTTCACTTTTATTAGGCCGACATAATATTTCAAAATAGTTTGCACTGATCCTTCGATACTCCAGTGATCATTTCTGATTACTAATCGTCGAGTCGATCTCAATCACCAATTCCTTTATTCTACTTAAGTATTTCTTATAATCGGTTGAGTTTGATGGCCGTCCTGGACTTGTTTTGTTGTCAAAGTGCTCTTGACCCTCTTTGAGTAATTTGTGCCAATCGGAAACACTTGCTCGAGACAATCAATTCTCACTGAAGTCCTTTTCCAACATTCTGAACGTTTCGGTAACAGAAACTTTATTTCAAACACAAAATTTAATGGAACTTCTTTTTTTGGGTAATTTCAATTTTTGGCACAATTTATACACATAATTTATAAGGTAAGTCCGGAGAGTTTATTAATTTTTAAATAATTTTTCCAAGCAGTGTCCTCTTGATTAACACTGCTTGAAATTACCGTGCACCTAGCAACCGAGGCAACCAAACCACCCTGAAAATTTCGGTAAATCACCGATTTTGAAAATAAATACTTCATTGGGTGAGAGACCAGACACATCCGCCCTGATGTAAATTTTCCGTCAAAATTCATTTTATTGCGGTTATAACCAAGCTTACAACAGCGCAAAGGCTGTTGCCTCCTTTTCATTGGGGGCGTTTTTTACGTGGCGGTTCCTAAAGCTAGCGGACAACCCTTGTGAGAAACCTACTGCAGATAAATCGCTGAAACTTTGTGAACTTAAATAATGATGTTCGTGCTATATTATTGATATTTATTTACATACAAACTGCTCTGAAACTGAATAATATTTTTCATACATTTTTGTTAAACAATTGAAATATTACATACGTTGAACACGCTAAAAAAATTGCAAAGATGTGATAACTATGTCACTGTATATCTTGCTGCTTATAGTACCGGTAAATATAGTAGTAAGATGTGGAAGCTCCACAGACTCAGAGAATCTGGTACCTTAGATAACTGCAAGTTGCTGAGCTTTTTTGAGCTTTTTTGCGGATTAAATAATGCTATGCTTTAAGCATAAGCACCAGTTTTAGGCTTCCTGACGATTGTAGCGTCTTCCAAATGATACCATGTCATAAAGGTAACAGCAGATCTACTGCACCAGAGCACTGCCTCCTTCAGATGGTTACTATCCACACTAAGAGTAGGACAGCGATTGAGTTTGCTGCCTAGACTCCTTGTCAATAGAAAAAAATGATTCATTCACGACATTCCGCAGATATTTAAACCTAACTTGGTTTGATCCCGTATTTATTTCTGTAACAATCAGATACCTATTAATCCCAAATCAAAATTCAGGGTTTTGGCATCATATAAGGTTGACTGAAAATTTTATTCAGCATTGAAATGGGAGCAAATATCGATGTAATTAACAATGATGTTTTCAATACGCTTACTTTTGACATTTAAAAGCAAATATTTAATTCGATCGTATAACAAAGAGCTTAATATCTACTACGATTTAAGAAATCACAGTTTTAATATTATGTATGAGCAATGAGAAGGAAGAAATATGAGGATTCAAATCTATTTTTTGTTGATATTCAATTGTACTACTGCTGTTTTTGTTTTGTTGCTCACTCACTCCACCGCCTAAATTGAAAACCGAAATTGAATTGATCAAAGTAATCAGAGACCTGTACGTAGAGCAATTCTGTTGCACAAATTCACACACTCATAATCGAAATGAAATACGCGCTGACTAAAGGCAACACACCCATGTAAATGTATTAAAGGCGGCCCTGACACTTGTTAATGGGTTTGTTGTTGTCTATATGTACACATACGCAGCAACTTACTAACGTTGTTTTTTTAATGCCACACTACATTCAACTATATTTTTATGTACAAGTATACATGTATATTAGGGAGATTTTTTTATTATACTCTCGCAACAAAGTTGCTAAAGAGAGTATTATAGTTTTGTTCACATAACGGTTGTTTGTAAGTTCTAAAACTAAAAGAGTCAGATATAGGGTTATATATACCAAAGTGATCAGGGTGACGAGTAGAGTTGAAATCCGGATGTCTGTCTGTCCGTCCGTCCGTCCGTCTGTCCGTCTGTCCGTCCGTCCGTGCAAGCTGTAACTTGCGTAAAAATTGAGATATCATGATGAAACTTGGTACACGTATTTCTTGGCTCCATAAGAAGGTTAAGTTCGAAGATGGGCAAAATCGGCCCACTGCCACGACCACAAAATGGCGGAAACCGAAAACCTATAAAATGTCATAACTAAGCCGTAAATAAAGATATTAAAATGAAATTTGGCACAAAGGATCGCACTAGGGAGGGGCATATTTGGACGTAATTTTTTTAGAAAAGTGGGCGTGGCCCCGGCCCCTACTAACTTTTTTGTACATATCTCGAAAACTACTATATCTATGACAACCAAACTATACAGAGTCGTTTCTTTTAGGTATTTCCATATACAGTTCAAAAATGTAAGAAGTCGGACAATAACCACGCCCACCTCCCATACAAAGGTTATCTTGAAAATCACTAACCGACTAACAAAAAACATCTGAAAAACTAAATTTTACGGAAGAAATGTCAGAAGGAAGCTGCATCCATATGGACCAAAAACCATACCTCAGGAAGTACTCAACCGATTTCAATGAAATTCGGTGTATAATATTTTAACACCGTGATGACATGTACCAAATATGGGTGAAATCGGTTCACAACCACGCCTGAAATCTCGATTATCACTTTATCATGCGAGAGTATAAAATGTTCGGTGACACCCGAACTTAGCCCTTCCTTACTTGTTTTACAAGTTAATTTATTTCAGACGTCCCTTTTAGACACCCTAGTGTATATATATACCTGTAACTGAAAGAAATCGGTTTAGAATTCTATATGCTAACATAACAAGCCCTTAATGGCAGTAATAATAAACAGCAGTTTTAAGAGCGGGTGCAATGAAATTCAACGGCTGTCATTGCTTGCAACATCAAAACTGTAACTGTAACGACAAAAGAAAAAAAGAGAAGAAACTTAATAAAATAAAACAACAGTTTTCACACAAATGGTACAAGACAAGCCTACACCTTGCTTACCACTACATGCATAAACTTGTACATACGTATATAGATATGTATTATATTACACCCTCTTACATCGAAAGCATTAAACAAATGGAATATCGGTCGACTCTGTTAACCGTTACTATAAAAAAGAAAAAACGATAACTTCGGTTGCATCGAAGCTGGAATACCCTTTACAAAGGTATAAGTTTCCATGCACAAACTTGGTTTTGCTCGTTCAGTTTGTAGCTGCTAAAAAATGAAGGAGATAGGAAATTGCAAAGCGAAAACTTATGAACATTGTGACATCCTGAAAAACTAACTTGAGACTATATCCTTCCAAAGCTTGATTTCAATAATAATTTTCAGGTGAAAATACCCTCAACATGTGAATGGAAAAGAAATTTAATAAATTTTTGTATTCACTAACTCAATCTATACCGACGAGTCCTTAATGGGCTGCGGTGATACTGGTGATAGGGATGGTTAGGAGTTCTACTGAAGTACTAAGAGAGGATATAGAGAGCTTCTATACACATACGTAGTTAGGCGGCATTGCTAGCCTTGTCGTCGCCTAAGAAAAACTGTAGGGGGTTACCAACTGTAGGAAATGTTTAGGCTCATAACTTCCATTGTTCATAATTTGAGTTTCAGGCCATAGGAAAATTTCTGTCTGCGACGGAAACAATACCGTACACGCTGGAAATGATCAAGAAGGAGCTAAATATGCAATTTGAACAAATATCTCACAATGGAAATCTACAACAAAATGTAAGACAGCGAAGCAGATATGGCCAAAATATAACAACACAAGAGTAATGGCTATTTGGAGAACTCGCGTTAATAATGGCAATGCCCATAACAGTATTTGCCGCAGTTGCCAACTCCAAAGAAATAAGGAAACGTCTCCATACTTCATCTGCGAGTGTCCAGTTCTATCATAACCAAGATATAGTACTCTTTTAATCCAATTTTATTGAAGATCTAAATGATTTGAAACAAGGATAACAATATTTAAAGGTATCACCGAAAGTGTGTCAAAATGGAGCATTTAGCGCCGATTGAGCACGGAGGGGCTTCACTGCTATAGTGGTGGCATATTTTAGATTCATATCTTGAAAACTTCGCGTATATTCTTTCAGGCGGACACACGAACGCGGCTAAATATTCCCACTTATCATTCATTAATGTACTTTATAAGTATACGACATTTCGTTTTGGGTATTAGAAACTTCGTCACAACCTTAATATATCCTGTTTAGGGTATAAAAACTCAAACCACCCTACTAGTGAGAAAAGTAGTGGAGTGGGAAGCAGCGCACCGCAAATTGACTGACCGCTTTAGCTGCTCACCGACAATGGTGCAATGGCCACAATCAACAATATAAAAGCTGACATGAAAAAAGGCTGCCATACGTGCGTATATATGTATAAATGTATGTATGTGTGTTGCTGGCAAGTAAAACTATCTTTGCAGCAATCAAACTGTCTGTCTCTATGTTCGTCTGCTTGTCCAACTGTGTATAGATTTTTTAAATTGTCAATCGTAGTAAAGAATGTTAGCAAAGTTCAATTTGTCACTGCAAGTGTCAGTGTGGTTGCCACATGAGTCACGCACATATTTGCTCGCCATTGTACAGCAGTTACACGAATACATATGTACAGCTACTCTCGTAGGGGTAAGCGCATATTGCCGTCACACTTATATGAGAATATTTAGTGTGTGGGTGTGTCACCCCCCCTTTGTTAAGGTGCAACAAACACTTGCAACACAATTCAATTCATTGTGTGACCCGCAAATAAATTGTTAACATTCAATAGTTTCAATGCTTTTTTTGTTTACTGTTCGCATTCTTCTTTGCGTTCAGCTTTAGTGAGGGCTTTGTCTTCAACTTTCTTTTTTTGTGACTTCTTTCTCTCTCACACCCATATACTCTCTTTTCTTATATAATAGATGAAGTGACATTTCTACAAATAAGCGAATAGGTCTTCACTTTGTCGCTATAAGGAGTTTATCTATACAAACCCAGCAAGAATAGTGAAGTGATTAACTTCAATAAAATTTCAAATGAAATTTTTGAATACAATGACTTATTGACCAAGCATAAATTACCGTATTTCTTATTATTACCAAAACCCGAAGTTGTGTTCGTTAAAGTGTTGAAATTAGTTCGTGAAAACGAAAGCCATATTTTATATGTTTCGTGGAAAATTTTTGATATTATCGAACTCGAGGTTTGTCCAAGAAATTTCAATTATCAAGTATAATTATAAGACCAAAAAAGAATATACTTTAAATATTACTTGAAATAATATTGTATATTATTTTCTCCAATCATTATTAGAGCTATGCAATGGTCATATTTGAAAATGAAGAAATGGCTTTCTGCTTAATACCGGAATGTCGGAAACTAAAAAAAAAAAAAAAACGATGGAAAAATGATTTATGAATTGTTATGTTGTTAGAACTCTAGAGAGTATTTGAACCGAATTATAGCAACAAAGAAGCAGTGATCAGCTAGATCACGTAATGAATGTTGACAATTCGTTTATTTTAAAATATCTCAAAATCAAAGAGTTAAATTTCTGTTCGCATTACAACACAGGAACTTTACTGCGCTCAGAACACATTACATGGTTTCTCATCATTGAAATCATCTTGAACTATGGCCTAACATCAATACAAATACGCTCGTGAAATCGTATAATATTGGTATTATATAATAGTTTGTCAAAAAAGTCTTACGGTATTTTTATTGAATTTTTTTTCAATTTTAAATTATTCATAAAATTTTTTTTGATGACTCATGCACAGCTCTTGACCGATGCTACGGCTATGCCAGTCTCTTTCGACCAATTCAGTGATTTTATCGCAATTTTCGACGACAGGCCTTCCGGAGCGTGGCGCATCTTCGACCACCTCTACACCAGAACGAAAACGTTGAAACCATCGTTGTGTGGTGGAAATGGAAACTGAATCGGGTCCATTTCGCCTTTATCGTAGTAGCACTGTAAAATATGCCGTAATTTCTCATTATTTTGCTCCATGTTTGCGACGCTATAACTCACGAACGACTTAAAAGAAACGACAATCAATCAAATGAAATGAGCTTTCCAAAAAGGTACAGCATGACCCGATGAGACGAATAAAACTAGAACTACGCGCTCTCAGCGCCAACTAGCGAAAATACCGCAAGACTTATTTGGCAACCTAATATAATGGGAATGTTCATAAAAACTCAAATGAATCACACCACATGAACTCACGTCAACTCTACAAAATGTATGACACATCAAGTTACTAAATGAAATGATACTGAAATGTAAGAATTATGTAATATCATATGATTCCTAGATATAACATAGCTTACAGCGTCATATATGATTGGCAAATTTCAAAAAAGTATGCGTAAACTCGGTCTTTAATACGTTTATGATATACATTTCACAAGCATGTCACTACCATCAACCAAACTTAATGAAATGAGTATTTCTAATATTTATCGACACAGCGCTAACTCAAGAGTTTTTTTTTTTTAACAAAAAGATCATTGACCCAGAAATGTAAACAAAGGTTGTTGACTTGGCTAAATATAAACTGAAAGGTCATTGTTAGAAATAGATTAGTGACACGGAACTCTTACGGGCTTTTATCATATTTTAGCAACGAAGAACTAAGGGTATGAGCACTATATCGAGCAATAAATTCGGCGATCTCAAACTGTAATACGGAGACAAAACTTTTTATCACATACTCGTCCTCATCTCCGATCAACAATTTGCACTTTTTCCTCTTTACTGGCGTAAACACTACCACCAGACGTTTCTTCTTTTCATTATTTCGCGCCAATTCGAGTTATCGAGTGCAGCCAGGTCCCTCTCTATGCGCTAAGTACCATAAATCTTCCGCAAAACCTTACACTCGAACGCTCCTAAGGCTGACTCATTAAATGATGTTGGGAATAATTAGAGAGAGTTTGGCTTTTGTTTGTCGAGAGAAGACTTTACTTTACAATTTCCTACTCAATCCAAAGTAGCACCTGTTGGCAATGGTGATTCTTCATTGGATTTGTACATAAATTTACTATTAAATACGAACCTCCACAGACAGCAAAGAAATTCGGTCCGAGCCTTGAGAGCTACTAAAGTCATTAAATGTTTTTTGAGCTTTTAAATAATCCAGGAAATCGCACATTATCCAAGCGTCTAGCTAGTCACTACCTTTGGCCTTATCTCGCTACCACCAAAATACACCTAAATATAAGAATAATAAGTCTAACAGTCCATCATATATTGACAAATTGAATCTGCACGCTAAAGTACTAATTTTTAAACTTTAAACAAGGTATATTAAGTAGATTTTTCCATGTCCATCTGTTCGTTATTTCATCTGTCCATATATAACTAGTTAACTAGTTGATAATAAATCTGAAATTTTGCATGCTACAATTTTCTAACAAATTGATCACTCAAACTAACCTGTCAAAATTTTTATAAAATATATTTTTTTCATATTAGGTAACCATAGTCCGACTTGAATTTGTTTATACGCTCTTAAGTTTAATTGTACATACAGTTGCTAAAAAAATGAACATGTTAGGGATATTATAGCTTAGGTGACACAGAAGATAAAGTTTTTTAATATTATTTTAAAGTCGTAAGTTGAGTGAAAGGCTCAAAAGCCTTAACCACTTTAAATTAAACTAAATTGTTTGAATGCAGCTTAAATAAGAGACTCGTTTATTCCTCTCATGGCACTCAGCAAGTACTATATTTAATTATTTGACGACTAAGGTTATTAATGCCAACTTCAGGCAACTACTGCAACTTCCATCACGGGATACAAAGCGGTTAAGCGAATAACATTTCACTTTGACGGGATTTCAAGGGGCGTCAACGCTGGCTGATTGACCGCAAGGACAGTGAACCAAGCCCCATATTAACGCACGCACACACGCACATATATGCGAGCACTTGGCGCCAGACAGCTGCCGCTTGGGCTGGGCGCCCATATTGGTTGAGGCCACACACACGCTTTCGTTGTTGCTGCTGTTTTATCCATCAGCTGTTGACCGCTGAACGTTAATTTATTTATCAACACAATAATTAATGTTAATTGAATTGTTCGGCAACGAGGTCGTGATGTTGACGTGACATGACGGTGATGCTGATGTCGATGCTGCCGCTGGCGGCGGCGGTGGAGATGGTGGTGACAGCGTTGTTGGCCGCTTTAACGACAAAGCATACAAGCCCACAGTAGCACACACTAAACAGTTGTGTTGTTGCGGTCGCCTATTTGTTTTTGTTGTTGTGGAGCAGATATTGCGCCGTCTGCGGCTGCAAGTGCACATTGGCTTGAGTGAAGGCGAGCGTGAGTGTGCGCTTGCGAGCACACTCAAACAGCTGGTGTCTGGCGTTAGTTGCAAGTTGTTGTTGTTGTGGCCACATATTGCTATTAAATGCAATAGCATTCCGCTAGTAGTTTATGCAGCAGAGTTTGGATATTTGATGCAACATCGCATTCTATTGTTTTTGTTACTACCAATTGTTGCTAGCATTGTTTGTTTTGTTTTTAAGGGCATACATGCCCTAGTGATGGTGACATGATACTTTCACATGTGCATAAAATCAATTATATTTGAGATACTTGTCCGAAGTCTAATATGTGTATCACTAATTAACAACCATTAGCTGGAAAGTACTACGACAGCAATTCAATTAGCAACGAAAGTATTTAGGAGATGTTTCCGGCATATAACGTATGAACCAAGTTGAGGTACTTTTTTCCCTCGGTGTAAGTGTACACTAAGACCCTGTAGTATCGATTCGGCGACGTTCGTAGCAACTCGAGGTGACGTATGGAAAGACTTGGAGCATTTTTCGTCGAGATTTAAATTGAAATCATGCAACAGAAGTCGCTCGACCTTCCCAAAAGACACCGATCCGCTCAATGAGCCTTTGGAAAATTCCAAGAAGAACTCCGACTTTTTTGCGCCCAATTCTATTCAGCGATGAGGCTCTAGGTCATAGAGGTGGGTATAAAAATTAGTTAAATTGCCGCATTTGGGATGAAGACCAATCTGAAGTGATTTAAGAGCTGCCGTTTCACTCAGAAAAACCACCAAAATTATGCCGGTGAGAACGTAACTATCAATGTCGACCATTATTGCGCCATAATAACCGACTAATTGATGCCTGAAATTCAAGCTCATGATCTTGGCGACATTTCGCGTCAACAAGACGGCACCTTTTCCCACACATCGCATCTATCAATGTATTTATTGAAAGAACACTTCGGTGAGTAGATAATTTGACGTGTGACATCAAACCGTTAAACTTCTTCCTGTTGCCGTCTAGATGGAAACAGATTATCGAACGAAACGGAGCATATTTGAACTAAATCCGATCACTGTAACACTTTTTATAAAGCATTGAATAAAGAGCAAAAAAGCGGAAGGGAGATATTTGACAACCTATATAAGACATGCATCTCAAAAAAAGTCAATATATCCACAAAATGTGTTTTTAACAACAAAAAGCTTGTTAACTGAAAATAAAGTTTATTTTCTTTCTTAAATACAGCCTATCAAATTATGAAAGTATATAGAAATTTTCGTTTGAAGCAAGATTTGATGAACATTGATTTTTTTAAATTTGAAAAAATAATAATAATTGCAGTTAATGTAACATTAATAACAATTTGTTGAGTTTATTGGCTCTATATGTATTCGACAATTTTTTTTAATTTTTATTTTAACTTTTATTAAAGCAAAGCATGCAGTATAGAATTTCTTAAAGAATTACCCATCTGAAGCTGTACTATTTTCTACTACTTTCTGTTAATTTTTGAAGTCCAGAATGATTCGAGCCACTTTTTGATTCTTATTTTGTTTTGATCCCTGCCGCTGTTTTCTGCTCTTGCCGATCGTTATCATAATGAAAATGCATTTTTTCATGTTTAATCGCAAATTTCTGGTATTTTTCGGCAATAAATCGCTTCAACTTGATGAATTGTTTTCGGTTGCATTGCCCATTATTGGTATCAACCGTTTTATATAGCCTAAATCACTCGATTTTAACTTTCTCATACAACAATCGTCCTAAAACTGCTTTATTGCCAAGAAATTTAAGTGCAACGTTATATATATAGGCGTCATAAGCCCTGTTTTAGATTGGACTCGAAAATTGGCAGCATAAAATCTCTAGTGGAAATTATTTTCGGAAAATGCAGCGATAAATAAAGCTATTACAATGCCAAGAGAAAAGTTTACGATGTTGTGCTTAATATGTCCGAGGCTATTTCGCTCTTTTTTTTGAAAGGCGCATTAAAAAAAAACGCTCAAATAAAAGTATGTTTTACTACCAACAATTCGGTTATACATATACATGTACATACATGCAGCCACGCACAAAAGTTGTGCTGAGTTTATTTGTTTGAGCTTTTTCCGCAAAGAACTCCGCACCTGCATAAAAATATTATAAGCGTACATATGTATCACTGCGAAAAAACAATTCAGAAAAACTACATATGAATGCGTTTAAAATAATAAACTTCGAAAATTGTTAAAAATATGAAAAAAGTTGTTTTTCGATATTTAATAAGCGCTGGTCAAAGGACCTCAGCTTTACACAGCGAACACCACACCCCAGCCGCAATAACTAGCCGCCTTTGGACAGCTGAACTTTCAGTGAATTCAATCACCCACGTAGAGATATGACAGCAATAAAAAGAGCCCAATTTTATTCACACGCAGAACACATTTCGATATTAATGTGTTTTCACATTTTGTGGCAACCAGAAGCAAAAGGAAGAAATCGTACGAAACTCAATAAAAAGGACGAAAACCAAACGAATGAAATAAATATGAATTTGTAGGTACAAATGTATGTGTGAGCGTATGCCCACACTTTTATTTGCATTTAAATTCATTTACACACACACACACACACACCTTCGAAGTAGGGACACGGCGTTCTTGCGCCAAAACCGGCTTGTGGTCGCACCTCGGCATAATCCAGCCGACACATCGACTTGCCTGAGTGCTTTCGGAGCATATCAATTGATAATAAAAATCATTTTCGCATAAAAGCAATAAATGCTTCGTTACAATAAGAAAAATACATAAAATCGAGGTGGAAACGTGCAACTGCATGAAAGTTGTATACATATGTATGTGTGTGTGTATGGATGCCACATAAATATATTGGTCATAAAATTTAAATTGAGTGTAAAGCAGGTTGTGGAAATTGATATGCACCCGATGGCTGATTGTTCGTGGCGCATATACGTAGCCAGTAACAGCGAAAATGTAAGCGAAAGCAAATTTCGAAATCAAAAACATTCACCTTTGTCTTTATAGACACACTACGAAGTATATTGGAGGTTGCAGATGGACATTTCAAATGAACGAATGTGTAGTTGTAATGCTATGTGGAGCCGTTATGCGTCATTGTGCTATTCAAAGTCTTCCTTTGGACTGGAAGCTATAGTACTTTCGTGCTTTTCAGTATAGCAAAAAGATATGAACTTGTGGATAAGGATTTTATTGGACTTCGCAAGATGTTTTTTTTTTATTTTTTTATTTTTATTTT
>NW_017537390.1:1262018-1276771 GCF_001853355.1 Bactrocera latifrons | reverse complement strand
TGTATATTTAATCAATACTAGTCTCCCAGAATCAGTTTGAAAGAAATAATGTGTCTGAGTTCGCTGTTAAGATCTTCGTAGATTTGGAAGAAGCTCTAAATAAAATTTTGCGGGAGCAATTGTAACAGCGATGGGCGGTTTTGGGGTTGTGTGACAGAGTGATCGTGACGAAATAGATAGTGCATGAGCTAAGCAAAATGTGAGTAGAGGCACTCTACAATTTGAAATTTTTTCTTCTCGACTACAGATCCTGGTCGACAACGATCTATTGAAAAAATTCACGAATCGTGGCTACCGGGTGATTGCCTACAATGGTAGCACTCACAGTAAAAGGAAAGTTACAGAGTATCATGTGCAGCTTGACGCAAGGGTATCAAAGTGTCATCACTGACTGGGCGATGGAAGATCGCCTTGTCATTGTTCCAAATAAAACTTAGCTTATTTATTTACTAGGAGATATAAGATACTGGTGGCACCACTGTCACGGTGAGAAAACTTCCGCCAAGAGCCTGTACATAGGAATCTTTTATGAAGAATAATATGGGTAAGAGAACCAAGAAAGCATAGATACATATTATATTGTAGCAGCGGACCCATTGGCAAATGTGAGGTCTCTCAACAAAAATTGTCAATTACCTCTATGACCCCATATTCAAGCGTATTTTATCTTTTGGGGTCTTCGTATACTAGAGGGTTATAGAAAATACCACATTTACAAGGAAGCTCGAGAGCGTCTAATAAGTGACGCTCATCAACATGTGTCGACTCCAACCATGACACTTAATGCAATTCGCATATACACTCAAAGAACCTGGGTTTCTAAATGGAGACATGTCTGAAACTTCGGCAACTCGCACACGCTTTGACTTTATATCGGGTATTTTGAGTCATTGAGTTGTCAACACAAACTTTTTCCTTAAACCTTATAAATGCAAAGAAATTATGCCTGCATAGTAGCTGTTGGAGGAGAGAGGGATTGAGTTTTTTCGGATGGGTCGTAGTTAGAGGGAATGTTGGTAGGCGATGTATTGTCAGGAACAATCCTTAAACTTTAGTTTGCAGTGATTTTCAGCCGAAGTTGCTTTCATTAAGATAGCGTTAGACTTGCTGCTGAGTGTCGCCTTCTTCCGTAAAGTTTAAATGCTCTCTGGGAACAGGGCGGCTTAAGGCCACTAACCATGCGTTCGGGGCTGGTTAACAAATGCCTAATACTATTACCTGTGGTATCATTTTGTCATTTGTGATAAGACTAAAACGGGTGCCAATCATCTCGTATATTCTACTAGTCGCAAGACTCTTTTGCTCCAAAATTGGTTGAAAGAGTTTCACAGAGCTCTTTTGTCCTCAGAACGACTGCCCTCTCCCTAGTTGTAAGGGTTCTAAAAAGGCATTGCATTATTGCCGTTCATGCTGTAGGCTTCAGATTCTTACTGGACGCCAGCTGCAGAAGCTGTATGGAAGAAGGCGAAGAAGAAACATCCCAACGCTTCCTTCACGATTATCCCGTGTTTGCGAGCTCACACGAATTGGTGGGAATAGAAATTAAACACCTGAACAAATTTTTACTGGCCACAGGAAGTTTTGCTGACTTATAAGATCGAATACAGGAGCTCAAATCAGGGAGTGTTTGATTGAAATTTTACTTAGACTTCTTTGAAGTAACTCTCCAGAAGGTGATAAACTCCTAATTCGACTATAATTTCTTTCCATTGACTAATTCGTACGCCCGAAGGATGAGGCTGTTAGATCGAGAAGATTGCAGGAAATATTTAGAGCAGGGTACCAGGGAAATAAGAGATCACCTCTTGTGGACTTGTCCCGCATTGGCAAGACTAAGGACTACACAGGGGGAGTTATCGATAGTGAGGCAGCAGAGTTTGTTAAAATTCGCGTAAAGCGCAGGCATTCTAAAGGATGACAACTTCTCTTGGACCTAGAAACTGAACTCTATCTGGTATCGCAAAGTACCAAAACTGGTCTATGCGTGGCTTATTGGCCTGCCAGTTTAACCTAACCTAACCTAACTAAGTTCAACTTTGGAAATAAAAGGAAATCGTATGGGGTCAAATATCGAGCATTTTATGGTTTGCTACTTGCGACGATGAAGGTATGGGAAGATGCGTTCTCACGGAAAAACAATTTTTCACCCCCGAATGAGCAATTTTTTTTTTCTTAAAAAGCCTGAAGATACCTAGTTTTCACACTTTCAAAAAGCAATCCTAATTTTCCTGCTGAACTTTCGTCATTTTTATGTGGTACATGTAAGTCGCAGATATAAAAATATCCATTTTTCAGTTTTTGGAAACCTTGTATCTTCAAAAATAACTGATAAAAATTTTAAACCGTTAATCGAAGTTTCAAGTTGTACCCTCTTAAATTGTAGCCGCTCAGCATTTCCATCAGGTTATCTTTAAACGTTTTTTTTTTTGTTTTCACAGAACTACATTTGCGCTCAAGGCTAGCTAGACTAAGTGCGATGACTTCAAACGCGTTTTTGTCGAAACTATACTTTAGAAGTCTGTTGGCAAGATATGTCGAGAACTACTAAACCGATCTTCGTGAAATTTTACACAGGTCTTCAATAACAATACAATTCCTAAAGGCTTTGACAAAGGATTTTTTTCGATTACAACTAATTGAAGAAAAAAATGTCGCGAAATTTTCACGGAATTTTTTATTTTTTTGTTTTTGTAAAACTGTCTGTCAGAAATCTACGTTTTTTTTTCTTTGTCCTACTTCTAAGTTAAGGTAAAACTAATTGAAGAAAAAAAATGAAATGTCGCGAATTTTTCACGTATTTTTTTTTTTTTTTTTTTTACGCGGGTATATGCTTGTAACAATAAACAAGTTCTAATAATAATATGAGAAAAACTATGTTGAAAAAAGCTGTTTTTTACCCGAGGAAACTCATGTAACCCCCTAAGGATAACGGTGGTTCTATATTTATATTCGCTTTTTATCATTCAAACACACTAACTTATTAAAGGTGCCCAACAAATCTCCAAATCAACAGAAGCACTCAACTTTTACATTCACACAAAATATCCTAACTTCAATCAAAATCTTCGATTCCGCTAATCATAATTGAAGATAAACTGCGTAGAAATGCTATTGAAGATACCACTTCCTTTAGGATATACATATGTAGTACGCTCAGAACTTAAAATGCTGTTAAGTGTTTGTGTTGTTGTTGCTGTGAAGATTCGCTGCAGTTACAGTTGCAGTCGCCGTCAAAGCCACATTATTATCACCTCATGCGAAAGAGCACAACGCACGCTTAGCAACATTATATCTGCCATGTATTACCGGAATGTATTATGCGGCGCTATGCACACACATACATACACATTCCACGCACACATATACTATACATACATTCGCTCATAACCCACCTTTGCGTGAGTGCATGTGGGTTAAGCGAATTTCTGCTGGTGCTGCAGTATCATCGATCAACACGCTTGCACTTGAGTGGTGTTGGTTGTTGTTGTTGTTGTTGTTGTCGGTGAAATAGTACCTACATTTTCGGTTTGATAGTTGTAAATGCAATTCGGAAATGCAGATTTGACAACTTCCGTTGCTAGCAATGCATACAGAAGCAGCACAGGCACAAACTCGCACACACGCTCCTTCAACGGCTGAGCGGTTGGCTCTGCCGCTTTGTAATCGTTGGAGCGTTCGGTGATGCCCTGTGGTTTGTCTCTCCTCTATGTAGTTGTAAACTGCTTGCATGTGTGTGTGTGTCATTGTAGTGGTATGTGCATAACTCACCGTCCTTGCCACCTGGCTACTAAAGCCACCGCCGATGAGTTAATCTTCTCACCCACAACCGAACCACCAGCGGCTGACAGCGCACGCTTGCTGCGTTGCCGAGTCGTGGTGTGAGTGCAAAATTGGTTTTATTACTAACACTGCGTGACTGTGTGACTGTGTGTTGGTGCGTCGAATCGGTTTCGATTTTGCTTTTGACATGTTTGCCGCTGTGACTTCGGTTGCAATTTTGGCTGTAATAGAATTGAGTAGGCAAGCACATCGATGTGCAAATACTTGTGGTTTTACGCAAATAGACATTTATCAATATGACAAAGCTGTCTTGCATACTCACACACATACACACAAGCATATATACTACATTTAGTAGAAATTCGCTGGAATATTTACTTTGAAATCTTTCACGTAGCTGACACTTATTGCCAATGTAAATATGCAAAGTGTTCATATGCTCACCAACGTCGAAGTTTGATATGAATAAATGAAGATGCATTGTAAGGAATATATGAATTTTAAGCTATTAGTATCGCTCGAAGATGAGTATTCCAAACTTAGCTGGCGTTATTAATATTTAAGGTGATTGTTATACTCGGAGGAACAGGTTAAATTAAGTTTGCCATAAAGTTTTGTAACACCCACAACACAAGTATACGTATAAAATATATATTTATGTATAAGGGATAAACATGTTGAACTGAGTCAATTTAGTCATGTTTCTCTGTCATTACATATATTATTGTCGGTCTGAGATTTTGCACACGTCCTTACTCGTATCTCCCTAAGCAAATATCTGGCATATCAACTGAACTATCAAAATCTATCCCTTATTTTATTTCACAAGATATTTTCAAGAAATTTTGATATTTGGCATTGATTACTGTCCAAAGCAGCACATAGAAATCGGTACACTACAGCTGTTATATAAATTGATCGATCCAAGTTATGTCATGGAAACATCTTAAGGCGTACATGGTCAACCAGAGTATCGGAATCAAAGCTATTTTATACATACATATACTCTATATAACTCTTATATTGACCGACATTTTCGGCATAATGTTTGCTGAAAAACGAAAATTAGTATAAGTAATATACAGGAGTTAGAGATAGTATCGATCCTATTAAAATGCCACATACAAAAAACTGTTCCCTGGGTTTTATTAAGGAACCTTATATTAATTATAAAGAGGCTGAGTCAAGTTTTCACTCATATTTTTACGCTCTCTCAATTTCAGTTCAGTTTCTGTTCGAAACTCTTTTATTTGTTATATATCGGCTCAGGGAAGTATTGACCTGATACAACCAATTCTTGATACCCAGAAATAATATTATCAAGAAGGGATTCTCTCTGTAAATCCCATACATTGACCGATACTTTCGGCCAAAAGTTAATTATAGATACTGGCATATTCGGTACTTAGCTTCTTCAACGGTTTTATTTCGAATTGGACTATACTTGGTCATAAGGTAGCACCATACAACGGCACTACTCGTTTTATTCTATAAAAAAGTCTTGCGGTATTTTCGCTATTCGTCGCATCGGGTCATGCTATACCTTTTTGGAAAGGTCATTTCTTAATCGTTTGTTTTAAGTCGTTCGTGAGTTATTGCGTCGCAAACATGGAGCAAAATAAAGAGAAAATACGGCATATTTTACAGTACCACTACGATAAAGGCAAAAAAAGGCAGTTTATGGACCCGATACAGTTTCCATTTCCACCACACAACGATGGTTTCAACGTTTTCGTTCTGGTGTAGAGGTGGTCGAAGATGCGGCACGCTCCGGAAGGCCTGTCGTCGAAAATTGCGATAAAATCGCTGAATTGGTCGAAAGAGACCGGCAAAGTAGCAGCCGTAGCATCGGTCAAGAGCTGGGCATGAGTCATCAAAAAAAAAATTTTGTCAACAATTGAAAATTCAATAAAAATACCACAAAAATACCGCAAGTCTTTTTTGACAACCTATTACTATATAATATTAATTGCTTTTTGATTTGTATACCGGAAAGTGAAAGAATGAAATAGCATTCAAAGTAGTGCTATCGTGAATGTGGGCGTGGTTGTAGTACCATTTCACCCATTCTCGCATTATAATGCGGTAATGTCATAAATATGACACGTCCTAATTTTTTTTCAAAATCGGTCTGTCAGAACCCGATATATGTATATGATTTCACGATTTGTGATTTCTTAAGTTGACAGTGCCATGCCCATTATCAAATTAACCCCACTGCTCACATGAAGCTTTTAGTAGAAAATTTAATAGTTGCAACAGTACCGTCTTATGGGGTGTGCGTGGGGTTATGATACGGTTTCGTTCATTTTCTAAATGCCGGTAAGGGTTTTTATAGGATTTATCTTGAGCAATTTTTGTTATTTTGGCTTGAAAAGTTTGAGAAATATATGCATTAAACCTATTTGATAAAGAAGTTACGCCAACTTTTTGAACATATTTAGCTCACAGGTGTATTTTCTTACTGCGATGCCCTGTGCCAAATTATAGTTCTTTATCTTAATTCAGTGCTTCAGCATCATGTTGCAAGAAAAATTAAAGGACTTGATGTAAGGCTAAAATCAAAGAATTCTTTATCGAAATCGTTTATTATTTTTTTATCACTTAAACATATTCCAGTTTACTATATTTTTAATTTACATCCAAATAATGTTTAATAACACAGATCAACAAGAAACATTTTTTTTTTTGTTTTGAACACAGGCTCTGGTTATATACAAAAGCAAAGAAGAAAAAGAACATCACAAATCAAAAATATAATATTTGTTTCTTAAGCAATTGACAATTTTCGACTTTCGCGCGTTTATTATGTCGGTCTTCACGCGCTGATCAGGAAAAATCTAGAATCTGAACGAAAAATTATCACCTCCTATTAAGTCTGAAAATTTTAATGATTTAACAAGAAGAGACTCTTAAATGTATCAAAAGTTTCGCGGAATTTTAGTGGAATTTACTAAACTCTGATGTTCCAGTATCCCAACAAAGATAACGGAATTAGCATTGTGCATGTTTCTTCAGTAGGAAAGATGAACTCTGGTTTTGTTAAAAAAAAAAATGGAAATAATTTTAAAAAGTTGGTATATGATTGTCATATGTATGACGGAATGTCGCCGTTTTATTGATAGCACTGCAAAAAGGCTAAAAGCTTGTTTATTACACAATTACCATCCAAACTATTGGCACATTTCGTCTAACTCACAGAAAAGGGTATTAACTGCTTTAAATTTAATGAGTTGGATGTTATTAGAGACTTCAAGATGGTGTAGGTTTGTACTATCGAAGGGTTTTCTCCAAAACTTTCAGAGTTGAAAATAAATATAAATATAATAGAATCTTTGAAGGCAGTCCAATAAAAAAAGTTATGGATTGTGATATAGCATTTTCCCGAAGTTACTTAGCAATGTGGAAAATAAAGCCTGGAATAGTTTTTGGACTATAGCATATTGTTTCTTTGGAAAATACACAATTATTACTAGCTGACATTGACATGCGTTACACAACTGTGTTCCTTACAACTTGTTGAACTTTTTGAACTTCTCATTAACACCACACTTGAACGTGCCGGTATCTACCAGTAAGAAGTTCTGGTATTCCGTCTGTCAACAACTTCAGAAAGTAATCAATTGTCCAAATTTAGATAACTGAAAATTGCAAGGGTGACTAAATGAGAGAACTTGCAGCAATTCGGTCGCAAATAGGCATTTGCAATTAGAACAAAGACACGTTAACTTCGGGTCCACCATTCAGAAACCATTGCTTGTAATAACTTGATTTTGTCGGTAAATTTTTATGTTATTGCAGCTACAGGATATAGTGATCCGATGTAAACAATTTCTTTAGGTATTGCACCGTTGAAGATATCTTATCAAAAGAAAAAGTTTTCCATACATTCGCATGATTCCGATCGTTCATTTTGTATGGCAGCTTTATGCTATGGTTATCTGAAATTTGTGGTTTCTACAAACTAGCAGCTTCTTGGAGTGAAGCGAAAGTGTACAAATTTTTAGATGGATATCTCAGAAAATGCAGTAGTAGGGTTGTGTGTAGTTCGCGGGCAGACAGGCCGATATGGCTAAATCGACTCATGTGCTCACGCTCAAATATTTCATAGCGTCTTTCGAGGTTTCCTTCTGGGTGTTACAAACTTCGTGACAAATTTAATATATCCTATTTAGGTATAAAAATTTTACATCCAGCTAAGCACTCTAGTTGGGTATTTAGGACCAAGACGAAGTTTGCGCAGAGGCAGGAGTGCAAACTGTAGTTATTGAGCGATTTGTCGGCTAATAACACTAAGAAACTCTCTTATCAGAATAGAGCAATATTAATTCATATCTAATTGGCAGAGCTGGAGGAAATTGAGCACTTTAGTCGATTGATGGATCACGTGATCTGATCTGATCTGATCTCAACACAATTGTCCTCTCCGCTGTCAAGACAACTACTTGTGACCGATTTATTGATATTTCTGTTTTCTGTTGTCACCCTGTATAAAACTTATTATAAAAATGCTCGCCCCAACAATCAGTAGCAATTTTCCTCAAGAAATAAATGCAAATCCAAACACTTTGGGTGGCTGAGTTAAAGCAAATTCAAATGCAGGTTAGAAAGTGGAGGAAAAATAAAAATAAATCTTTAGAATCGAATTTATTTCCCCTTCATCCTTGGAACAACAAAAAGAATGCTATGGAAACGGCAACAAACAAAGCGAACGCGAGATGATATAAACAGTGAATATCGCTGAAAACAGAAGAAAAAAAATTATTCACAAAGCGCAGAGTGAAAATATGCAAGAAAACAGGAAATTTAGAAAAAGTTGTAGCAAAAAGCTGCTACTTTGCGCTTGAATGATTCAAAAAATCTCAAAAGCAATTTCTTGCAGCAGCTGCAAATGCAACTGTTGCCACAGTAACGGCTGTTTGAGTGGAAAATATGGAAATTCCCAGCAGCGGCGAACAAGCCAAGCAAGCAACCAGCAGCATTAGAGAACAGCTTTGCGCCGCGTTCTGGTGCTGAGCAGCTGTTTAAGTCTCTCAGCTGCAGATACATAAGATAAACTTCTGTAGTGTTGTTGTGTAGGTGGTGATGTACGTGTTCGGGCAACATTGACACACGCTTGGTGGACGTGGCAAATTGTAATAGTTTTCATTTCGTTGTAATGCGCTTTACATTTATTTTCATATATTTTGTTGGTGAACTTAAAAGTTGCATCCACTGTTTCGGTTGCGCTATGCGTATGAGTAATAGAGGGACATATATACGTTTGACATTTGTTACTTTGTGGTGAAGTGTAAAATTGAACTTTCGCTTATGTTAAAGGAATAAATGACTGTTTTAGTATATCATTCTTTGATGGATATTTCCAATGAGTTTCAATCGAACGAGCTCAGAATACACTCAAACGAAAGTTATAGAGTATGAACCATTAGGAATACAATACAATAAATCAATTCTTTGAAATTCTAGCAAAAGGAGATAATCACCTTCTGAACTAATAGAACAGTATTGTCTTCCTTGCTAGCAGAATAGACTCAACAACTCCTTCGTATTGGCATAAGCAGTATTAAAAACTTCACAGTACTGTTATGTTGTCTGATGTAAGGAAGTTCAAACGCACCGCAAGTTTACAAATAGGATTAGTATCACGAAGGTTTTTTAGACTGACACAGTTTTCGGTCCTTCCATCGGCGGTCTGGCAACACGAGATGGCATCACTTTAACCCTCGGTATTGAGTTTCGTAGTATGACTCATAAAAGAACCCCGTTGAACCCCGCTAAACCATTTTTTATGATCGTTATCGAAGAAGAAGGACCACAGCATACCGCGTTCAAAATTCTTTGCGAATTCTTGAAACCAATAATCGAATCGTCGACCGATATTGCTGATTTTTCAGTTTTCAGAAATCCCGGACTTATCCACTTCCACGATCAGTCTTCGATTTCACTGCGAATTCCTGAAAATATAATCGAATCATCTAACGATATTGCTCTTTTCCCAGTTTTTTGAAAATCGTGAATACAACCGCTTTCATAATCGGTCAAATTCGATTCTAGCTCTATACGGTTGAAAAACTTCCGGCGCTCAAAGCTCAGAAAAATGTTGGCAGGACATAAATTTATCAACTACGAAGAGGTATACGCCAAGCTAATCGGCAGATCACACTCCCAAATTGGTATCGAGAGTTAAAAAATCGCAATAATCGGTTTCTTGTTCTACACAGCAACGATGTTGAACAAAAAATCGAATTCCGTCAAAAAAAAAAAAAAATTTTCTTAAAGAGGAATAATGCGTGCGGCTCCATGAAGCCGGAGCACATTTTAACCAAATCAGCAATTACAAAGAAGGGTCCAAACAGCCGATTTTTGTCCAAAGTTTTCGGAGGTCTTCAAAACAGAGAAGGAAATCAAAAAAATACATTCATATTATACATTTGGATTAAGCCATGCTTTAGAAAACTGAGTTAACGCAAGCCGATGCTAAATAATCTGTATTTATTCGCTTATACTGGCTGATTGTAATAAATGTGTTAGTAAAGAGTTCATTATCATAGACACTATATTTGAAGCCTACAATGAAAGCTTCATTTAATTTCAAATACAAAATCCAGATATCACCCATAGAACAATAAAGCTTTAGCCATTCACAAGACAGACATGGGTAAATAGGGTAAACCAGAAAAGAAGAAACTAAAGCGAAGTAAACACCAAAGCTGCCAGCCAAACTTGAAAATACGTGAAAAACAAATTTCCAACTCACTGCCACGTTTCTTAAGCCGCACCGAGTTTCAAAACAACGCTCGCCCATACTACTACATCTGCACACACACACACACTTACAGGAATAGAGAGTCTATAACTCACGTGATTTCGTTTCGTGTAAAATTAAAATTCTACCCAGGTAGTCGCTCGCAAAGCTGCCAGCCACTGGCACCCTTCCCTAGCCGACGCAGCAAAGCGATTGCAGGTAGTGAAGTAGAATGGAGAGGACTAAAAATAGATCATTACTGGCAGGTGGTAACGGCAAGCTGCAGTTGGTGTGAAAAGTAAGTAAAACTACTTTTTGATGAAGTTGCTATCGCTGTGGAGGCGCGAATATGCGTGACGTACTTGGCTGTCGGGCCGCCGCAGAAACTATTTCAAGAGTATGTGTGCAAGCACAGAAAGAGAAACTTGTTAATGCCTTCCTCAAAGGCTTTGACACACAGTGAGTTTTTTTTTTGTTTTTTGCTTTTTTTTATGTTATGTTTTTTTTTTTTGGTTTGTTTCGCTTGGAAGCGGTGTTTGCATTTGTCCATGTACTCAATCGAACGGAGCTGCAGTGGACGTGCTCTCAATCAAAGCGCTGCGCCAATGAAACATTTATGCATTTTAATTCCCGTTAGTCGGCTATGCGATGAAGATTTTGCTGGAAGTTTGCAGAACAGCGTCCTGTTTTATTTTTTTTTCCTTTTTTGAGAACTGACTTCTGTATGATGGCTTCAAAAAATTTTCTGCCGAGTCGCTGCTAGATTTTTAGTTTTTTAAGAAGCTTTTCTTTATCAATAATATATTTGATGATTTTCTAGAAGTCTCCACTTATGTATTTAAAGATATTACCATAATTTTGGAGATTACTCATACTCGTAATATATTATATAGTTTATACATTGAATAAGACCAACCTCACTTGGAAAGCTGGAAACTTGAGAGTGGAAGTAAGTCCAATACCGACAGTCAAAGTAATGCAACATGCGGCTTTCACAGGTAAAGAGCAAAGATAATATTGAGGAGTTAGAGCGAAATCTACGCCAACTTTCATGAGGACATAATGTCAAATAAAATAATTTTCCATACCAAAACTTTATTTTGTTTGGTTTAGCAGCTATAAGCTTACATAGACATCCGATCAGGGAGCTACACGATATCTCAAAACCTGTGTGATTAGTTCGCGTATAAATTGACCGACGGCTCAGCTTCTTAAGTCGATAATTTATAACCATATACTTTGGGTTCTCTTGGATACTTCCATTGTGGTCCTACAAGTAATCGAAAGCTGACTTCAAAGCAATTGCACATACTACAAACACATCTTAAGTACAAAGATAACATTGATGAGCTAAAATTAAATAAAACATGTATACATGAGTAACTACTCTCCACTCACACGTAGAAAACACAACGCTTATTTGAACAACTCAAGATCCATTCATAGAAAGACAAAATACTTCCAACGATTGGAGCTGTCACCGCCCTCATTTTCGTTGATAATCCATAGGTTGAGACGCCGTTACATCCTCGCAAAGTCCCTGTTTTGTGTGCTCTATGGGCAGAGAAATAATTCTTCTTGTTTCTTCAATAATGGAGCCGGTCATAATGGTGGAGTCAATGTGTAATGCTATAGAGCTTGAGAATGATTAATTACTTTTCCATACCTAACATTTTATCAAAAATTTTTGATAAGCGCTTTATCTCGTGTAGTAGGCCGCCTCGACCATTTATTATGAAATCACTTGTCTACCCAGCTAAGCCCGACACTATTGCCGCCTTTGAACAGAGTATTTCTTTAAATGAATATTTTATTCCTTCGACGATTCAGGGTGTGTAATCTTTATTGGCTAAGTTGCCTCAGGATATATGATTGATTTAACTTCTAAGACAAACATAAGTCGATTGTTTTTTTCGGATTACAAAAGTATGTTTTGATGTTCCAAGTCCACGAAGTATTGACCCCAAAAATAGGTCAGTAGAATAGTATATAAACAAATCTTCTAAGGGCTTCTAATACCATTACTTCACTTAAATAGTGCGGTCCGGATTTAGGATTTGCAAGGAACTTTCAAACAAATTTTTTCAGTTGGATTAATATGGTATAAAGGGATTCAGTAGATAATGAGTTTATCAATAGGGGCGCTAAACCGGAGACCGATAGGGACAGCAAACGACGCTATACTTCTACCGCTCGATCGACATTTCTCCTCAGTAAGCATTGTCACTTCATCATGGAAAGATATACGATCCAACAACAAGTCGAAATTATTCAAGTTCACTTCCTAAATTCGGAGGCAGTGGTCTCAACTTTAAGAGCGCTACGTGCAATTTTAGCAGTCATAATGGCACTGTCAGATCAACAATTGTGAAAACCAAAATCAGACTCTCAAACGTCGTTCTCAAGCATTGGACATCTCTGTGACGTCGTTGTGAAGAATTTTGTGAAAAGATCTTGGCCAATACTCCTACAGATCAAATTTACGCAAGAACTAAAGCCGCCTGACCACCAGAATCGTCGTAAATTCGTGAATGGCTTCGCCTCTAAGCCAAATATCCGTTATTGGTCAATCCACATGTCCTCCATGAGTCACCATTGCATCTCGAAAAAATTACGGTTTGGTGCGTCATTGGGTCGTACTTTTTCCGTGATGATCAAGACCGGCACGTTACTGTGAATGGGAACCGCTACTGCTCACTGATAACCGATTATTTTTGGCCCGAATTTAATGATACGGACTTGGACAATATGTGGTTCCAACACGAAGGCGCCACAAGCCACACAGCAAATAGCACAATCGAATGATTGAAAACCAAGTTTGGTGTGTGTGTGTTATCCCACGATAGGGCCTAGTCGTGCGACTTTAGACTATTTTCTGTGGGGCTGCGTCAAGTCTATGGTCTATGCCAATAAGCCAGTGGCGATTGATGAACTTCGTACGAATATCGAACGTGAAATTGCAGCAGTATCGGCCGATTTATGCTTGAAAACCGTTCCAAATTGGGTTCAGCGTCTGGACTTCTACAAGCTACTCAAAACTCGAGTTCCATACATAATGGCATCAAATGTTCTTTCTCGGGAATAAAGAATTTCATTGATGTCCGAAACCGTTTTGGTTTTACTTTAAAAACTTTTGTAACCCCCTTACCGAAAACCCCGTTATAAGATTGTTAATAATTGCTAAAATTCTTGTTTCTCTGAATTTTCGCAGTAAATCATGAAAACACTTTCCAAGTTATTCTATAATTAGTGACTGTTTTCTGTTCGATTGCTTTTAGATGAATCTTCAAAAATTTGGTGACGGTCGCCGAACAGAGCTACGATTAGAACTAGATTTACCCATACAGCATTTACTTTTAAAATTGTATCAATTTTTTTATGATTTCTGTCAAGTAAAATCGAAACCTTATTTAATGCTGGCTTTTTACTTACGTGTAGAAATAAATAATTTACATAAAAAAATTTATATGTAATTTTTTCATTTCTCTGCCTACAACTAACCCCTGAAATTTTTTCCTCTAAACGCAAGATTATGAATTTTCTAAATTATTTTTAAATTACTGGCTTACGATGAATCATAACCGCGGGAGTTTTTCAATTATTATAGTATTCGAAAGTGCCGCAAAATGCACAAAGCAACAGTAGGAGCCAACGCACACCAATGCAGAAGCCAACAAAAACCCATTAAATGAAAATCATGTTATAATAATGCGGAAAAATCGTAAATTTCAAAATCGCTCATAAAATTGTTTGAAGCATTGTTGTGCATTTGTTACAGTTATTAACTGCTATAAAATAAACAAAAGCAAAGCAGTCATAAACTGAGCTAGAAACACGCGCTCAGCACAGACTTTAAGAGCGCTGGGATATATTGGAATTCCACCAAAAAAGCATTACTCGCCTCAAACACTGGCAACATTTGTGTTAAATATAAACATTAAATCATTATGTGCGGCAGCTTTAAAAAATCTCATTTGGAAGGTTAATTTTAGTTTTGGAAATGAAAAATATTTTTTATTTATAAACGACAGATTTTGATTCTAAGTTTACTACAAATATAGTGCACATCATTGCAACAACTACACGTTTGTTTAACCAGTAATTAATTCTACATTTCATACAGTATTATTTGGTTTCGCGGTTAAATTCTCTAACCGATTAGTTCTTTGTTTTCTCATCTTTCTATCTTTTGTCTCGCAAAATATTTACTATAAATATATTTATATTT
>NW_017537390.1:1260773-1261809 GCF_001853355.1 Bactrocera latifrons | reverse complement strand
AAATTTTTTCTCAAAAAAAAAAAAATTTTTTATTATAATAGACAATGGTAAAAATTTAAAGAAATCTTAATGGATTGAAATTCATTGCAAACGAAAGATATAGTGAAAAAAGTGTTGGGCAAAATAATTTACGAATAATTTTAGGTACGGAAAAGAAAAGGGAATGATATGGTTGAATTTTGGAGGGTTAGAAATGATAAAACTCAATCTCCGGCAGAACAACAATTCCAATAGAAAAAGGTTATATGGCAAAGTTGTAAATAATGTAAAGGTCTAAAACTCTTCCATCAGCACCTCAAAAATTATATGAAAAAATGTCAAGTAATCACTTTTTTGGGTATAGTGTAATTTCTTCATAGGTTGCACCTTTATCTTAGGCAATACTAGATAGCGAATTTCAAGTTATCTTTTCAAATTAATTAGTTTTCGCTGAAAACCGGAATCATTCAGTTTGTACATGTATGGGAACTATATGCAGTAGTCGTCCGATATCGATTCCAATATATGAGTAGTTTCTTGAGGAGTATAAAAAGCATAAATACTGATCAGATATATTTATTATAGTCTGTGCGATGCTTTCTTTTGTATATTATAAACATAAAATACCATGTTCAGGGTGTACAATTAAAAAAAAAAGGGAAATATGTTGAAAATCGATATTCGTTTAAAGGAGCTGTTTATATGTGAGCGATAGTAGTGACAGTTTATCTGCAGTGCTAGTTTACTTTTTCTAACAGGGTACTTTGCAGCTGGTGGTTACAATGCAAGAGTAAGGCAAGCAAAATCACGTTTGATCAAATAAATAAAAACAATTCAATTTGTTTTGTAAACAGATGCATACATTGTAATCTATTACTTTGTATATACACTAGGCATCAAATGAAAGTATAAATTTCACAGACGTTATTTCAATGCAGTTTTATTAAAATAAACAACTAATAATTTATACATTAATATTACATTTGCATAGGTATTTAAGCAACAAATTATAAATTAATATATTTTTTCCCAGAATGGAAAGAAAAATTTTCTTCCA
>NW_017537390.1:1255067-1260718 GCF_001853355.1 Bactrocera latifrons | reverse complement strand
TCGTACCAAATTTTCTAATATTTTCTTTCGAATAATATCAATTTGACGCTTCGTCTCTAAGAAAAATTATTCCAAGTTTGTACGGCTGCTTTTTGATATTTTGGAATCAAAAATTAACCATAAATGCTTAATTGGATTTATACTTAGTGACTGAGCTGGCCAAGCCACTTTTTCTTTAAGCCTTCTTCAAAAAAGCAAGTGGTCAGGCGAGATGTGCGTTGGCGGTCGTTATCTTATTGGAAAATAAACGACCCCAAGTTCACTCTTTACACATTTATTTTCAAATATTCGCTAAGAATGTCAACATATGAAGTAACCGTCATTCATCCATCGATTTTAAATACACTACCTACAGCAAATYTTGAGAACCAGCCCCAAACCATGAGAGAACATCCTCCATGCTTCACTGATGATTGTATGCACTGTGCTTTTAAGCGATCCGAAGGTCTACACCACACTCCCTAACGTGTTTTTTAACTCCTTAGCTCGAATTTGAATTTATCGGACCAAATAACTTTAGCTCAAAATGAGGTTGGTAAGTTTGGATTTTTTTTGCAAACTCTAGTCCTTTTTTCGTAATCGAAATGGAAAACATAGGTCATATTTTTGCGACATAGTTTTTAAAACCAGATGTTTGTATTTTTATTTTCATTGTATTAATTTAAACATCCAAACCAAAACTTTCAATCAAATCCTGCGATAAAATTTTAAGGTTTTCAGGAGCTTTTCTTCGTACAAGTCGCTCAGCGTGTAAAGAAACTTTGGACCATGGACTCCCTCCCTACTGAATCTTGCATCTATTCCTCCTCGACAGAAATGGAATATCTTTATATTTTTTGATACTTTTCACCCCTAATCCCATCTTCTACAATTAAGATTCGATTCTCTTCAGTTTTTTAATGTTTTTACTTAGAAACAGAACAAAAACATTTTCACCATAACAGAAATTCCCTTAATAAATGCAAATTTATTAAATCTTTTTGCGTACAAATAATAAGTGCAAATATTATATTCCTCCAACTGTTTATTTACGTAAGGGTGCATCTACATGAAAAGTTTTATGGATTTATTCTTAAGCGAAAATGTAGGAAGTAAATGAGTGATCTGAGGTTACCAGTATATATTACATTTATACTTTCATTTGATGCCTAGTGTATGTATATATATTTATTGAAATTATATTGTCATATGTGCGTGCTGCTGTTTCAATATTAAAATATGGAAGACTTTTCAATATCTATATATTTGCACATATGTATATACGTTGATAAGCACGTATGGGTATTTGTAATATAATATGTAAATAAAAACAATATTTACAGTTTGAATCGTTGACGTGGCCTAATTGCTCCATAATATGCATAAATACATATATGTTTGTATATCTAGCTAAAAAGCTTTACATATAGTTTTTCACAGTTAGCTATATATGTACATATATGCAATTATAATGGAAATTGTTGAAATATACCAAACTATATACATACATTTGAAGGGTCAGTTTATCTAAATAAAGGTAAAGCACAACTGATTCCAAATTTTTTCGAAAGAGCGCGTAGAGTTAACATCTGTGTAATAATATACGGGATGTCATGAAACGTATTATCAGTGGCGATAGGTCTTGGATCTATGCCTACGACCCGGAAACAGACGATCAATCAAATGAATATCGTGACAAAGATGAGTTGAAGCCGCAAAATCTCGCGAAAAACGGTCAAACCTCAAGGTTATGTCGTTTACCGAAGTGTGGTGCACCTCGAATTTCTTCCGACTGGCAATAAGGAATACTATTTGAGTGTTATGCGTCGTTTCTGTGAAGCTGCTCATAAAAAGAGACTGGATTTATGCGTCGACAAATATTGATTTTTGCACCACAATACACCGTCGCATACTGCATTGATTCTTCCACCGTATTCGCTGGACTTAGCTCTAGGTGACTTCTGGCTCTTCAGCAAACTCAAACGATCGTTCCGGGGAAATCGTTTAGAGCCAATTGAAGACATCAAACTTGAATTACTACGCGAAATGAAGGCTATTCTGGAAATTAACTTTAACAACTGTTTTGAGGATTGGAAAAAACGTTAGCACAAGTGCCATGGTGCCAATGGAAATACTTTGGAGGAGACGACATACATTTTGAAGAATAAATTAAGCCAATGAAAATTATGAGCAAAGTTTTACTATTTAAAGTAAATCACTATAGGTTTTTATAAATATTTTAGTCACTGAATTTCCATTATTCTGAAGACCTCCAATCAAATTGCTTTACCAATGAAACTACAAGCTTCAGAACCGCTGTCTAACCTTTCCCGTTTCCCACAGGGGACTACAGTACTATTCATGTATGTTTGCAGAAAAATAGATCTATGTATTTGTAAATACATACATACATACACACATATATGCAGACGATGCAAACGCCGAGTGTTTTCGTCACTGCAAGAAAAGAGCTTACAACTGCAATCGATCACTGCAATTTAGCAAGCCGTACGCGAACAATGTCTAACGCAATTGTAATATTTTCAACAATTATTTTAAATATATGTGAACCTCAAATTTGCTTTGAGACACAGAAGTACTCCTACCTGAGCAACGGCTTCAACGAGGTAGGTTTAGAAAAGTATTTGGAGTAAGAGCATTGATGTATATGTACATATATATGCATAAAACAAAGTGCAAACATTTATTGACGAATTCACATTTTTTATAACAGATAATACTAGACAGCTGCGAAGCAAATGTGGACCAGGACAGATTTAAAACCAATAGATATTTCTATGAGGTATCATCTTCACCAGATGAGTGTGAACCATCTCAGGAATCCGTCTGCAATATGAACAGTGTCGAGGAAACATACAATGAAAGTGAAAGCGAGGAAAAAACTGACGAGAAAAAGAAAGGAGATGATACCGGTTTTATTCTGACTGTGATATTAATTTTAGTTTTTATCTGTGCTGCCGATAATGGCGGACGTCGCAATTATAGATAAGGTTATTAGAGAACTACTTATGTCAGTGTACAATAAATAAATGTAGGTTTATTATATACCATTTATAAATATGCAGAAGTGTGTAGGCGAAGATATAAGAGACTAAAAACTCAATTGGCGATGTTTACCGCAAGTTTTTTCATCTAATTTGTATGTACTTTTTTGTGATGAAACGGTAATAATATCCATAAATAAGTCATGTTTTGAGTTTTATCGCCATGCCTAAAGCCGGATGTAAATACTTATATATACACATATACATGTACTTACATATGTATATGTATGTACTTTTATGCATTTATATATCTTTATCTATATAAAATGCGGGGAAGAACCGAATTAAAAAAATATGAGACCAGAAACAAAGAGATGCATATACAACACTCACATCATTATAATTGAGAGCGTTAATCACTGCGACAGTTGACTGCACACTGTACTTTTGACGTTTAGCAACTGGAAAAACAGCGATGGCAACAGGGCAGTACTATCAAAAAATAACTCAAAGGATACATTTATATTCGCAAAATAATCATATCATCTCAAAGAAATTAATAAAAAAAATTTATACGACTGGCAAGTATTAAGTAATTTATTTGTTGGTAATAATAATAAAATATTAATGTTTTTAAAACGACATGTGACAAGAATGATGATGTTTAAAATGAAATATATCCTTTGGAAGTTCTAATAAAATAAAATTTTTATTTTAAATTTTCTCGCAGTTCATTTTAATAACGTTTGCATTAAACTATTAAGAACAAAATATCACGGGGTTTTCAATAAGAGCGCTACAAAAGTGTTTTTGAGTAAACGTTTAAATAACGTGCCGATCTTGATCATCGCGGAAGAAGAACGACCCAATGACGCCACCGGCCCATAATCCGCACCAAACCGTATTTTTATTATTATTTTTTTTTTTTTTCAAGATGCAATGGTGACTCATGAAGTACATGTGGTTTAATGCCTGTCCAATAACGAAGTCATTCAGCCTGAAATGAGCCACATCACTGAAGATGATTTTTCGATGAATATCCGGATCATTTTCAAGTTGTTGATCAGCCCATTCGACGAATAAACGACGATTCCGATGGCTCAGTTCTTGCGTCAATTTGATATTGTAAGGATGTAGGCCAAGATCTTTTCACAGAATATGCCAAAGCTGGAGAACAACGTGTGAGATACTGATTTGGATATTCCTCAATTAATGCGCTAGCGACAGCAATATTCTCGACACTATGGGCACTTCTTTACCTCACTAGTATGGGAACATTTGGAACTGTGCCTATGGATTCAAATTTTTTCAAAAGACGCTCAATAGTTGATCAGACAAGACAATTATAACGACCATAAATGGGACGTAACGCTCTTAAAGTTTAGGACTTTTTTCAAACCGACGCCATTAATAATTTTCCAAAATATATTATATCATAATTATTTGTAGTAATGCTTCATTTTAACTTAATAAATGTACATTTCAATTAAATCAAAATACTCTACGCCCTTTACAATGAATTTGAAAAAAATACTTGGTGAGAATTTGTCTGTTTCGATGATTTGACGACATTCACAGAATGCTTTGACCCACTGAAATGTATTCGACTTAATTTCTCGAGAAAATTCATAAATATATGTACATATGTCTTGCTAATAAGCTTCATATGTAATTTTATATGATACATGTGTGTAGCTATATGCAATAATAATGGAAGCTCATACAATATACCAAATTATATATGTATATTTGGAAGATCATTTTAGTCTAAGAAAAGGTAAATCGCAATCGGTTCGAACATCACTAATTTTTTTTTTTCGAAAAAGAGTGTCTTGTTAACAATTATGAAACACTGCTTCCCTACCTACCAGGATGTCATGAAACGTATTCTTACTGGCGACGAGTTTTGGATATGTGCTTAAGACTTGAAATCAAAAGATCAATCTGCCGAATATCTGGCAAAGGTGAGCCGTAGCGGAAAAAAATCGTCAAAACAGGTCAAAATTACAAAAATTACAAAAATTAAAATTAGGTTACAATTTTCTTAGATTGCATAGTTGTAGTGCACTTCGAATTCCTTCCCAACTGTCAAACCGTCTAGAAATACTATTTGAGTGTCATGCGTCGTTAGCGCGAAGCTATTCGTAAATAGAGGGCGGAATCATACATCGACAAATCTTGATTTTTGCACCACGGTAATGTATACGACGATACTGCATTGATCTTTCCGGAGTTTACCGCTAAATTTTCAACCAATTTCCATAGATCAAATAGATTTTGATGAATAAATTAAGTTTTTGAAAATTATGGACACAGAATTTTTCGCCCATGGTAGTAAATCACTATAAGTTTTTATTAATATTTGAGTCACCGAATTTTCATTATTCTGAAGACCTCCAATCAAATTGCTTTACCGATGAATGCCTTAGAACCGCTCTCTCAACATGCCGATTTCTCGCAGGGCATTAACTCATCTATATAAATATATATGCTTGTAGCAAAATAGATCTGTACATTTGTAAATGCATGGTACATACACACATATACATATGCAGGCGATACAAACGTTGAGTCGTTTCGTCACTACAAGCAAATAGCTTATAAGCATTGTATAAACCTACAAGTAACCAATCCTTCATTTTTCAATAACACATACGCAAAAATCTA
>NW_017537390.1:1214153-1254012 GCF_001853355.1 Bactrocera latifrons | reverse complement strand
TTCTTTTAATTACATCTCTGTGCCTAAAAAGGCAGATTTCGATCAGGTGATCTCAGCTGTGAAAAATTCTTGGAAAACAGCTGATTCTTTTGTTACTTGTAAGGTTATATGTATGTATGCATTTTCAAAGTGTTTAATTTAGTGTTTTGTATAATTTATTAAATACCCAATCTCATATTTTTCAACAGTGACATCATTGGCAAATGTTATATACATATATAAAAGCTAAAATGCATAATCATTATTTAATTTACATAAACATTTATTTTGCCAAAATAGGTTCGCACAGTTCAATGAAATTTCATTTCACACTAGTTTCGTCAGGTAATTATAGCGGTTTACTTCTGGCATCCCGCCTTTTCTGAAATCAAATGTCAGAAATTCCCTGATCTCCATCGCTGTCAAATAATCAGTGAACGCGTTTGAGAGAAAAAGAGAGCCAATGCTAAAGTCTCGTATCATATTATCCATGTCAGTGCAACTTAGCAAGCCGAAAGCAAACGATGCCTAGCGTAATTGTAATATTCTCAACAATTATTTTAAATATCTGTGAACCTCAAATTTGTTTTGAGGCACAAAGTAAGTCCTACATAAGCAATGGCTTAAATGAGGTAAGTTTGGAGGAAGAACATTTATGTATATATCAGTATGTATATATTTGTATACATATGTACGAGTATATTATACTTATTATATTGCAAAATGATCACATTAATAAAAAAAATCAAATTTTTTATAATAGTTAATAATAGAAAGCTGCGAAGCAAATGTGGATCAAGATATATTTACAGCCAATAGCTACTGCTATCAGGTACCATCTTCGCAGGAGGCTTCTGGACTTTCTCAAGAATCCGGCTGCAATGTGAACAATGTGCAAGAAACATACAATGAAAGTGAAAGCGGGGAAATAACAGAAGAGAAAAAGAAAGACGAATACGCTGATTTTCTGCTCTTGATATTATTGGCATTTCTTATCGGTGCTGCTTGCGAAAAAGAAAGTGCACACAAAAGATATAGGCGAGTTTATAAAAGAACTCGTTACAATAAATATACATACATGTAAATTAATAAATGAGAAGAAGTTGACAGGCAAGGATATAAGAGCTTAGAGAACTCAGCTGACGATGTTAACCGAAATTTGTTTCTTCCAAATTTTATGTATTTTTATTGTAATAAAGCGATACTGAAATTCAGAAGTCAAGTTTTGTAGTTTATTTCCATATATGTATGAGGACATATGTATATGTACAAATACGTACATATACCCATATATATATTATATATATATACATACGGCAATTGCTATATATAGCATATATGTATGTACGTATGTATATGAATATCTATACAGAATGCGGGGAAGTACCGAATTAAAAAAGTATGAGACCTGAAACAAAGAGATGTATATGCAACTCTTACATCATTGAAATTGACAGCGTTAATCACTGCGGCAGTTTACTGCACCCTGTACTTTTGACGTATCGCAACTGGAAAAACAGGGATGGCAACAGGGCAGTACTATCCAAAATTAGCTCAATGGAGACTTTTCTTATCGCAAAATAACCATATATAAAATATAATATTCATAAAATAGAAACACGAAATTAAATTAAGTAATAACAGTCATTCGTCATTAAGGAGATATATTTCTCATAGAAATTAAAAAAACAACTAGATTCAACCCTGTTTGTATATGCTTTATATTTGCGGTATTTTATCTTCGATCCAAGAAACGAAGAACGAATCGAAAAAAAACTGTTGAAAAATAATAAAAACTGATATTGGAAAATTTTTGATTAAGAGAATCAGGATATTGAATTATGCTGGAGGGCTTAGTTTAGAGCACGAAAATAGCATGCGGAGAAGTATTGAGTCAACGATGGTTCCTTCATTTCATTTCATATTAATTTATGGTAAATCAAAATCACTTAGGAAGAGTAGACATATGTATGTATATCTTTACAAAAATTTAAAGAAAGCCCCTTATTAATACAAATTATTGGGAATAAAAATAAGATCTTAAAATTTAAGGAAATTGAATATTGCTCTTCCTGAACTTTTCCGACCCTTATCAATGTTAATTTGATTTGACATTGTAGCCAAAACAAGTCATAGATCAGCACCGAGAGATAAATAGAAATGGTAGGAACGAAAGGGGAAAAGCTAAAACATACAACGTATTTTGCATAACGACTCAGTGCAAAGGCAAATAAACGAGCGCTGTGAACCTTAAGTGATTGATGGGTCAAGTTAAAAGCTTGTGGGAGGGTAGAAGCAGCGCCAAAGGTGAATTGCGCTTTGCGAAAGAAAACAGTTGCTGTGCGCGTAGATTTGCAATTTTATTAAAATTTGTTTAGTTTTCTTTTTGCTCTTGCTTGTCAAAGTTAACTTTTGCGCATTTTCTTTACATTCAACTTTCTATTATTTATGCATTTTTCTTTGCACAATTTTTCTTTGACATTTTTATTTATTCATTTTTTTGTATAAAAAAAGCTAATGGTGAGTACAAAAATAGCGAAATGCATGTTGCTCTTTGATAACAATGCTTGACTTTGCCGCTTTAGTGAAGGTGTGACTCAAAGAGGCGCTACAAGTCATCGAAGCGATGTAATTACGAGTAAAGAGGGAGCGAAAAATTAATTGCATGTGAAATATTTTATTAAAAAATATAAGTTGTCTTTAATCTGATGGAGAGAAACTGTTTAGAAGCTTTAAAGTGTTCACAGGGAAAGGGTGTTAGAGTATGATAAATGATTAAATAATATATTTTATAAATTAATTCTAAATTAAAATTTTCAAATTATGGTTTCTCCAATATTTGAAGAAAATTTTGCATAAAGGTTATGAATTATCGGAGCCACCCTGTGGCTGTGGCAGAACTATCTCTTACGCAAGTCCGAGTGCAAGTGTCTGAGTAAGCTCTGAAGCAAATTTGAAAAATATCGTTTTGAAAAAAAAAATTGTTTAGGAATAAATTGGCAGAGCTAATTGAAATGAGCGGCTACACTTTTGGTAATATATAGATTCAAAGTGTGCTATCTTTAAGGGTATAACTTAAACGACATGTGAAAAATATTGATTTTTTAAATTTCAAAACAGTTGTGTTTTTTTTTTTTATATAAATTTTAACCCACATTCCAACATTTTAAGTTATTTACTGAAAAACTGATTTCTAGCATGTCTCCGCCGATGTCATAATGGAGAAGCAAATATTTTGAGCAATCAATGGCTTCGAACCATTTGAATCTATGGGTATGAAAGATATTTTTCTAGGCATGACATTAACAATGTTAGTACTTTTTCTGATGACAATATATGCAGTATTATTATAGCTTCACATTATATCTCCTCTTTGGATATGATTCCTCTATTATAACCTCTTTATTTGAAAGAATATATATACTAATTAGTCTAATTTTGGCAGAAATTGGAGAAAAATTTTACACGCTTAGAGATAAGCTTCTATTGGCTCATATTATATATCGAAAGTACAGCACACCTATTTGAATAGCAGGAAGGAATACGCCCTGTGAGAATTTTTGACATAAGTGGGGCATTCAACAATGACATAATCGTTAGCAGTTTGAAACAGCCAGGATGGATTCTGACATCAAAATATGGGTAACAACTTTATTGAACTACGAGAGGATTAATACCAAATGCGATATTCGAGATCGGCTAACCTGGAGTTAATACCTAAAAGACGGATGTAGTACTCTTTACAAGCAGCAACAAAATCCCGAAACGAAAACCCCTGAAGCTCAATTAAGGAGCCTAACAAGTACCTGTAAGTAATTTTTGATATTCAATTAATGTGGGACCTTAATGCGGAAGAGAGAGAGATAAAGGCTAATGGTGCTCTCTAAGTATATAAGAAGATGCTGGAGCTTTCACCCTAAGTTATTGGTGCTACACTGCGGTAGTCAATCCAATCTTGCTTTGCGATATTTTGGTGTGGCGGACCGCTGTCAGCTCCCCGTTCTCTGGATAACAAGAACGCTAGGAACCAGTCTACAACGTATAGAAAGGTTAATCAAGCTGCCAGCCATTAGCATTGCAGTAGAAAGTTTTAAGACAAAGCCAGCTGCAAAATTGGCGATGTAAGGTGAATCCTTCACAGGGATCTTCAGATATAGTGGATACAATACGTCACATATCCTTACGGTTTATCTGGGACAGAAGATTTTAAGTAAGTTTAAAACCGTATCGACAGTGGAACTTGCAAAATCTACAGAGACGGTTCGAAAAGGGTTAATGGAGTGGGAGTCTTGAATCCCAGGCGAGCCTTTAAGCTTCCGGAATATTGCAGTCTCTTTCAGGCAGAAGGCTTTACCGTTGGTGACATCATTATTGATTAGAAAACATCCTAAGTATATGGAGGGACGTAAATATATTGGATGTACATATATTTGATTCCAGGCAATAAAGGAGTTCTAGGATGAGATTGTCAAGAGTGGCTACCAACCCAGAAGTGAATAACTTTAGAACAATAATAAATTATGAGAAGATGGAATGCTTTAATAACATGAATCTCCATATGGCATTTTTAAGGGCCGGTACGTATTTATATGGTCTGATAGCCGGCCGGTATGAGTTAACCTGAACTAATCTCTTACTCTCTTGTTGTTTTTATATGAGCAACGCATAAAGATAGTGAAAAGAGAAATGGCATATCATCGTTTACTAGTTTTTCACAAAAGTCCACTATATTACGAAACTAGTAAGACCTTGCGAACAAATGTTGCTTATCTTTATATTCTTCGAAATTCTTTTGCTTTCAAAAACCATTGTGTTGTGATGTCTTACATGGATATTTTTAAGGAGAGAGATTTTCTATTATAAAAAGTTCTTACGTCAATAATTCTTTGGAATAAGCGAATAATTGAGCTCTTCAAGAGAGTCATACATCTATATTAATGACACAATTGAAAAGAATAAAGTTCGAAATCATAATCTGACAGCTTGTTCTTATACAAGAGCTGCCATGTGCAAGGGTTTAGAAACAAAACTGCACAAAATTAATATGTATATCTTTTCAGCTCTTTTAAACTAATATATAGTCTTTAAACAAGGTATATACATACGAACAATTGTAGAAGAATGGTGCTATTTAACACACCCACATTTGTTCATATAGTATAATATATCAGACAATCACTAATATAAGCAGATGTGCGTTTGGATTTGATTGAAAACTAAATGGCCCTGCTTTGATCGGACTCACAAAGGTAGAAAAGAGCACAATGAAACAATGAATGATAAAAAAAATGACAAAGGCAATTCGCTTCACAGTTATTTTCGGCATGTCAAATGTGAAGGAATTCGTGGAAGGGAGTTTCCATATCCATTTTAATATTTTGGGTTGTTTACAAAATGCAAAACTGTAAACATGTTCAGTCGAAGTTGCAAAACAATTTACAAGAAACCGGAACAAACTGTAGTTTTAAAAGTTATGTAATGTTTATTTATAAACTAGCCTTTAAAGGTTTGAAGGAATTCTGTTAAGAATTCGTATTTTATAGATTAATAAAATAATTTACCCCTTGAAAGTAAAAGAATACATACAAAAGCAAAATGATGGGAAATACCTTAAAGTGTAAAACGTTAACCAGAGCATCGAAATTCAAGCAATTTCATACATATAACTTATAAGCTGTTGTGGTTTGTAGGATACTTAAAAGGAATTAGTACTGAAAATTATTACATAAATTACTTCCTGATTTGTATATAGGAAAATGAAAGAATCAATTGTGTTGTATGGGAAGTGTACTGTGTATGCATATAACGAGAATGCTACGTATAAAAATTTGTCGAAATCGGTTAGTTGGATCCCAAGATAACTGAATTCAGTAAAAATCTATGAACTCGTGCTAGGTTTTTTCCACGGAAAATATATACCAAGTTTCATTGAGATTTCTTAATATTTGCAGCTTCAAAGGATGGACAGATCGAAAAAAAGACAAACAGTCACCCGGATTTCAACTCGTCTCGTCATCCAGCTCATTTATATTTTACGATTAGTTTTAGATGATACAAACAACTGTTTAGTAAACAAAACTATTAGAATCCATACCAGCAAGTGGTAAGAGTATAAAATTGAATATTTATGTACACTAAAGCCCCCTTATCTGACACAGATACAATTCTTTTGTTATCGATTTAAAATTTTTATCAAAAATGAGATTCTCCTGAGTTGAAAAAATTACTTTTATGATATAAGTCAGTAGAGTTTAAGATTATTACAGCTCTATTAATCCCCAAACAGCAATGATTCTTTACCTCATTCATTCACAAAAACCGTAAATTAAATTTGATAAATTATAGAAAACTTAAACAAATAAATATTTATATATAACATAAAACTAACAAATATATTGTTATATTTTATAATGATTTGTAAAAAAACTTACCTTCAAAATCAGCAAGATTTCATTCATTTTCGAAAATTGGCGCTGCGCTGTGTACTCAACAACTCATTATTTATTTCATTTTTATTTTTTTATTTTTTATTTTTATTTTTTTTATTTTTTTGTAGGAAATTATTTGGAACACCTTAAATTATCTGAAACAATTAGCTTTGCAAAAACCGACACACTTTTCACATATACATTTTAACTCATATTCACTAATTGAAATTTGGCTTCACTTATATTCCACTTAACTCATTATTATATACACTTATTTTTCTTTTTACATTAACACTTAAACAAATGTTCAGCAATAATTATTTGATTAAGCACTTATTTTTTACTTATTTCTAATACTTTTCTAAATTTTCACAAACCACATGCGATCACTTGCACAGAATTCACACATGAAATTTAATATTTTTATTGGTGTTGAACTGAGCGCAGAGCTCTGAGAGAAAGAGCGACTGTAACTGCAATACCGCAAAGGCAAAAGCAAACATAAACAAATTCTGTTGTGTGTAGTAGCATTTGAGGTAGCTGAAACAGAAAAGAGAACAACAATGAGAGAATATGTAGCGGTAGTGTTTTTCATATTGTAATTGAAATTTAAAAGTAAAAAATAAAGAGTAAATTGTTATATATTTGTGTATTAAAATATTTCTCACAATATTATTGTTGCGTCAAATCGCGTTATTTCGAGTAAAAAATTTATTTATAAATTTTCGGACTTAATCGTGCTCTTTAACTGTTGAATTCGAAAAATATAGTAATATTTATCATGATTAATATTTACTACTATGAGCAAAAAAAAGTAAGTAGTTGTTCATAATTTTAAAATCTTGTAATTAGTTTCAAATTCTATGTTGATGCCCCCATGCAATTTCCGTTTCCAACGTTTTTTCCAATCCTCGAAAGAATCGTCAAAGTCAAATTCTGGACTAGCCTTCAATGCGTCTAGCGATTCACTTTTAATGTCTGCAATTTGCAAAAAAAAAAATGGTTTACGCGGAGCGGTCGAAGTCACGCTGAATTAAATCAAGCCATGCGGTGGTTGCGGCATGATTTTGCCTAAAAAATAGCGAGAAACTCACGAATAATCATTGCAGTATGCGACGGTGCATTATCATGATGCAGAAACCAGGAGTTGTCGTCACATAATTATTGCCTCTTTTAGAATGAGATTGAGTTACAAGAAACAAAGTATATTGGACAATTTTCAAGCCATTAAAATTTCCGGGATCTGACGGCATATTCCCGTCTCAATTACAGCAAACTTTATGTATATAAAACTTTGCTTCATAACCACTATTAAAGGGGTGCTGCAGTTGAACTATATTCTCTTATTATAGAGGAAAATCCAAAGAGTATACGTATATACCAAAGACTGGTAAAAGCTCTGATACAATTCCAAATGAGTTAGTTGTTTTTATTCCTCTTAGAAACGTTGAAAAGGACGGAAAACCCACAGAAAGCGAACTAATTTTGGTGGTAGCAGATTTTGGAAAATTTCAGGAGTAAAATCATATGTCCTTGACATACAAGGCGCTCTCAATGTCATCCATCCCAAATCTGGAAATTAAATGTACAGATGTTCATGGGCAGGTCAACAAATTTAAAAAGGACCACAAAAGAACTCTAGTAGGAGTTCTAACGGTCCACTGTCTAATTAGCAGCTATGCCAGCAGACTGGAAACACTATACAAAGACTATTTCAGAAGCTGTCAAGAAGTAGAAGAGGAAGAGTCTTTTATATATTCGGTTTAAAATCTCTGGACAGTGTCTCAGAAGTTGCACACCTAAAATTTATTGTTTTGAACAACTGCATAAAGCGCTCAAAGTGGTTCAGAGAAAACATAATCCAGTGAGTTGACTAGAACTAAGGAATTAGATGTTACCTCACCAGGATACCAGAGCAAAGGTGTGAACACAATTTTTTAGAAATAAAAATTGCAGTACGCTATGGGCTATGCTTAAATATTTTAAATGCTTACTCACACACTAATATCTACAAAATAAACTAACAGACTAACCATACTAGTAGAATGCAGAACACTAAAAACGCTGCTCTAATTCAATCTACTCCATAAATCTCTGTCATTGTGTGAAAATTGTGGTTTCGGATTCATTAAAAATACTTGTCTGGCTCAATTTGCGAAAGCCGAGAGCCCGACCAAAGTCGAAATGAATAAAAATAATGCAAAATTCGCAATGCATGTTGGAAAAATAAGCAACGAAAGCAAATAAAAAATCAAAAGTATTTGTATGTATGTGCCACTTACAACCACAAATGACAACCACAGCCGCAAAGTATGCTCTAAAAAATTGAAAATAAATGCGAACAAGTAGCTGACACGCGCTTTCGATTGAAAATAGTAAAGTAATAAAGAGTGGCTGGCAAAGAGTGGGTAGGTGCCGTCATTGGGCACACCGAGGCTGGTAACACCCTGCTGAGTTCCGGCGCAGCCAACGACAGCAAGCGACAGCCGATGTAATTGGAAAGTGTGAGCATATGATTTGATTTCATTAAAATCAATAGACCACAGCTGATTGCAGCGGGCGTCAACAGCTGCAATAATAATTTTGAATAAACGAAAAACTATGAAATAATATTAAAAGAATTAGTAAATAATTATATTTACAATGCTTAAACAGCAAACTTTCAACGCTTGTGAAGATATCTTATCAAATAAAATTGTTTCCATATAATGATTTTTTTATGATCGGTCAATTTGTATGACAGCAATACGAAATTACCCGCCATAAGAACCTCACAGTGGCGAGGGGCCCTGGAGCATGCATTAGTTTCTTTGCAGAATATGACCGGACGAAAGCATGACAGATGGTTGTCCTCTACCCAATCCAAAAAAAGGGAGATTCCACAATCTACTCAAACTAGTGTATCCTCCTCAATATTGCATCCGCCTCAACTTCACATATAAGGTTCTATTGAGCGTATTGTGTGAAAGGTTAAAGCCCGCCGCCAACAAACTGATTGAAACTTATCAGTGTGGCTTTAGACCTGGCAAATCAACAACCGGCCAGATATTCACCATGCGCCAAATTTTGGAATATATTTGTGAACATCGAATCGAATCCAACCACCTCTTCGTCTATTTTAAAGCTGTTTTTGACAGCACGAAATGCAGCTGCCTCTATGCCACGATGTTTGCATTTGATATTCCCGCAAAACTAATACGGATCTGTAAACTGACGTTCAGCCATACCAAAAGCTCCGTCAGGATAGGGAAGGACCTCTGTGAGCCGTTCCTAAAGAAATGAGGGCTCAAGTAAGGCGACTCCCTATCATGCGACTTCTTCAATCTACTGCTGAAGAAAATTTTTCGAACTGCAGAACTTAATCGATCAGATACAATCTTCTATAAGAACGTACAGTTGCTGCCGTACGCCGATGAAATTGATATCATTGGCCTCAACATACGCGCCGTTAGTTCTGCTTTCTCCGGAATGGATAAGGCAGCGAAGCAAATGCGTTTAATGTTGAACGAGGGCTGGTCGTCGCACTTGCGACTGGTCTCCCACGTCACTGCTGGCAGTCATCACTTCGAAGTCGTACATAGTCTCGTCAATCTTGGAACCAGTATTAAAAGCAATGTCAAAAATCAAACGCAGAATAACTCTTGCCAACAGATCCTACTTCGGAATGAGTAGGCAATTGAAAAGTAAAGTCCTCGCTCAACGAACAAAAGCCTACTCTATAAGTCACTCATCACGATTACAACATCTGATGAGTCGGCCTTAGGTTCTGCGAGAGATTTATGGTCCTTTGCGCTTTGGCCAAGGACAATATCGCATCCGATGGAACGATGAGCTGTATTAGGTATACGACGACATTGACAAAATTCAGCGACAGCAGCTGCGGTTTAAGGACAAAAACACTTCAGCTCGGGAAGTATTCAACGCAATACTCGCCGGGGAAAGAGGAAGACCTCCACTCCGTTACAACGACCAGGTGGAGAATGACCTGGTTACTCTTGGAATCTTTAACTGGCGCGCTATTGTTAACTCCGCTTTTATCGCTTAAGCGGTATCTAAGCCAATAAAAAAGAAGATATGCGTTAAGGATCCGATATCGGCGGTCCGACAAATCATCAACTTTTTGGAGAGAAAAAATCGTGTCTAAAATTTCAGAGATATATCTCATAAATTGAGAGAGTAGTTCGGCTTTATACTGGCAGACTGACAGACAGACAGACGGACTGGGTCTCTGACGTTTTCTTCTGCGTATTACAAACTCCGTGGAAAACTTAATCTCCGCTGTACATGATGGAGATGATAGATTACAATGCTATTAAAGGTGCTCGGCCAGCCTAGGACTTATGTTTATGCTAATTATAAAATACTTTTAGGGAAAATAAACTGCCTATCAATCCCTAACTGCTCGCGGTAACTCTGCTTTTAAGCCCCCTACCAAGCCAGGCATTCCGCTATGCTCTGTCATTTACTTTTATTGTTGCAACTTACTGACAAAAACGAGAAATAACAATTATGCGAGAGTGGCACACAGCGTGTTGCCAACTTTAGAAGCGTGTAGGAAGTATCACACAAACACATTTTCTTTAACTTAACTCTCATAGAGGAATACAGATATTACCACGTTGCGAGCAAAAACTTTACTGTGGCAGTGTGTCTTGCAAGCATTGTGCAAATCTACTTTTAAATTGGAATATTAATTAGAGCAACATTTTTTATGGGTGAATATATTTTATGGTAGATATAACTTTGTATGCTAAAGTGGAGAACTTGACTCAACAAATACAGAACCAGCAGGAAATTTGTCCGAAATATGAACAAGCGAAGGAATAAAAAATGGGTGTTTCAAAGCGAAGTTTTGTATCAACTTGCCATACCTCGCAAGCTTTTGTTTTTAACTGTCGGAAATTTGATATAAAAGACTTTCTTACAATAGTTTGGAAAAAAGAATATTTGATCTAGGTATGTGGAATATGACGGAGCACACATAATATATGTGTATATATATATATATATATATATAAATATACATAATATAGTATATGTAAATAATTTTTAACACACTGTTTTAACCTTTCAGAGCATTTAGATTTTCGCTCCATGGCTGACCGAGTCTTTATCGACTTATTGTGTCTTCACTGTAATATTCCTACAGGCATTCCTATGTTATAGCAAAGCCGCTTTTATTTTTAAAAACTTTGTGTAGTAATTTTTTGTGTTGTCATAATTTAGCGTATCCAAACTCCGCTACTGGAGCACCTCCTATGCATTTGGTATTCCTGCAATGCTTCCTCTTGCCATTGCGGTTGTGATTCGAGCAAAAAATTTGATAAAGTTGGATAAGAACATTAAGTACAGTGGGTGCATTGGAATAATATTAAGGTTAACAATAAAAAAAAAGTTAATTAAATAAATTATATTCAATGAAAATAAACACTTATGTAAATAAATTAATATCCAAACTAAGGGCACAGTAGTTAAATTATTTACTATTTGTCAATATTTTTGGATTTTTTTTTTTCGATAAAATAATCAATATATCGTCACCTGAAATGCAAAATAAATATACTTATAAAGGATATCGATGCAAGTTTGCAACTCCGTAACACGTACATTGCTATCACAAAGCGGGGAACTTTCCTCACTTTAATTTTTCAAAAATCTTTGTGAGAAGATAAACGTTGAACTGTGGATTTTTGGTTTACATATACTACTAATATAATTTACTGCTTTGAGGTTTCTTCAGTTACTTTAGAATATTTATAGAGAACAAAAGAAGTGGGGAACACATCAAAAACAAAACACAAGCAAAGCTTTCAAAGACGGTCAAGAGTTCGTTGAAGACATGCCTCGTTCTGGACGACTTTCGACCTCTTCAACTAATGAAAATATCGAAAGAGTGATAGATATGGTGCTTGAAAGTTACATGCAAGTATTAAGAGATGGCAAGAGAGCTCGACATCTCTCGCCAGTCCATTCAAATGGTTTTGGTGGTTATTTTGGGTATAAAATGCGTTCTTGTTCGACTTGTCCCGATAAAGCTGAATTTTTTTCTAAAAGAGTGCTGTAAACAAGTATTTTTACACATGCTAGATCGTGCGACTACCGCTCCCACATTCATGGAGACTATTATAACTGACGATTAGACATGGGTTTATGTGGTTGATATGCAAACAATTCAACAATCATCGGAATGGAGGGAAAAAATGAGCCGAAAACCACTCAAAAGCCGCTAAAAATCAAAGTGATCACTACTTCTTTTCGATGTTCGTGGTTTGGGTCAACATCAATGAATACCATCGATTAACCTTTTTATTCCGTGGAATCCATTTTGAATCGATCGAATATATAAAACAATATTCACTGAAGGAGGTGAAGGCAATCCCAAAAAGTGCTTATGAAAAGTGTTTAGGGAACTGAAAGTATCGTCGGCTTAAGTGTATTATATTTGGTGGCGATTAATTTGAAGGCGACAAAATGAATACTGATTAATAATTAAATTGTTTTTTTGTCACAATCTGCCTGTCGGAAGAGGCGACTAAGAGCCATATGCACTATGTCAGGCTTTAGAGATCATGTTTTGATGTCAACATGGTCTAAGTCAGATAAGTGCTATAATATTCAGCTGAATGTCAAATTTTTAGCTTTATATTTCAATCACAAAATATAAGGCATTTGTCACAGCGACAAATGCAACCAGTCATTGAGTTTTTGGGGACTCAACTGGTAGTAGCAAAAGCTACAAAGTCAGACCAAAGACTTAAACCTGGTACCACGAGGAGCAGTAAGCCCTTGGAGGTAACTACAATCTGCTCATTGGGTTTGGCCCTTTGTCGAGATTCATGGTGGCTGTGGTTTAAACCTAAATGCAGGAAGGGCATTTTGTTCAATGTGGAGTCGCACTGCGGCCGGGTGCCGGACCCAAAGTACGGCAGAGGTTTTAGATGGGCCTCGAACCCGACCAAGGTGACTAGGGTGTACCTATCCACCCGAACCAATTGGAACCAAAAATTAAGTGCAAAATGCATTTATGCTTTGGGGCGCTGATCAACGCATTGTATTGATCTATTGTGCTTCTAGCAATAGGAAGCACCGTGGAGTTTAGTCTTAATAGACAGGTATTCACGTAAAAACATATTGACATTCTGTCACAATCTAAAATACTTTAGATAGTCATTAGAATAGAATGGTCTAGTGCTAAAGCACCAAATAAATCTACCTGGTAAAATAAGCATTTGAAAGAATAACACACAATTTTTAGCAATGAAACTACAACATGATTGCATAGGGTGACATAAATACCGCAACTAAGAAAGATCAACTCAGAAGCATCACCGTAATGTCAGGTGATTCGATTTTCTAAATAATATATATATTTCCGAGACGCCTCCATTTATTTTGTTCTTGTACTAGCCCCTGGCTTTGACTACAACTTTTTTGAACTGTAGACATTTCCACGCCCACATTTCTTCTACGGGTTAGACAGTGACTGAATTATTGATTAAATAATAGGTTTAATAAAAATTGGCGGGATTGGAAGGAAATTGTTTCATATGAGGCAAGACAAGGCCCCAACACACACATCATAACTGACTTGCCAGAAGCTTTGTAAGTAGAAAGGTTCTCATACAACCACTTATAATTGGGACCTGCCACCAAGTGATTCGTGTCTATGACAAATGACATTGCCGCTGTTCATCTCAAGAAGAGATTATGAAAATCCTGTTAAGGAAGAGGGTTCCTATGAGAGATCATTCTGAAATTCATGCAAACGGCAAACAGTTATTTAACAGTATAGTACATGCGATATAAAACCATTTTATTGAAATTTTCTTTTTACTAGCTTCTAACTACTAACTTCATTAATTGCGGATTTTGCAACAAGCGACACACTATACTAATATGCAACTCCTGCTTGGGCGGACGACACTGAAATGTGGCCGCGTGCAATGCAAGCAGCTGCAGTACAACCCAACAGGAAGAAAAACGATAGCATGAATCGCCGGAAAGCGACAACAAAAATAAAATTAAAAACCACAATGAAATAAAAGAATGCGATTTAGCAACAAAATGAAAACAAGACACTGCAAGATACAACCGCAGACAAACAAAACAAAATTGGTACAGCTTGCCACAACGTAGCAACAACACTAACAAAAACAACAACTATGTGATGTACGGCGGCAACATTTGTTGAGAAAACATAGCAACGCCGCCGCGCATTAGTGCAAGCTCCACCAAGCATCCGCGCTTACGCTGCCTCCTCTCGATCTCCTGCTGGCCAAGATGGAGTATTTTTATTATTACATTTGTAGAAAAAGCATAATAACAATAATTAGAGACTGCATTCCGCCAGAGTCACCGCACTCGGGCGCCCGATTGCCTCGTTATTGGCCACCCTCGCGTATGGAATGGCTGGCTGAGAAACTTTGTGCAGCGCAACTCAGCTGCAACAAACCGCAGCCACATGCCAAAACACACACATACCCACACACACTTACACTCAAGCATTCGCCGCATTCAAACTATCTCAACGCGGTGGTACAAACAGCGCAAGCAAAAAAATGTTTGTGGAAATAAGTGAAACAGCTAAAAGTAAGCTACAAAACCAGCAAAAAAGTGAAGCCGGGAAGATAAGGGAAATTTTTCCTGAAAAATTTAGTCGAAGTTATTTGGAATTTAGTTTTTGCCTGATGTTGCATTCAAATTATATTTCGCCATTTTGTATGAGCGATGCACGTGATTAATGAGCAACTGCGTAAGTATGTGTGTGTTTCTCGAGGCACTGCAGGGAAGTCTAGTAGACGGGAACTGGTTTGGTTGAATTGAACGCTATGTCACACCTTTTACATATGCTCGAGCTAGTAAGACATACTTTGGAGTCCGAAAGGCAACCGAATATACATTTTGTTGTCCTAGAAAAGTAAGCATCAGATCAAAATAAGAAATATCTAAAATTGCTTATTACTATTTACTTTTATTACTTTCCAAGCACTGCTACGAAATTGGCAAGATCTAAATACCAAGTTTTATTTATAACTTGTACAGTTTTTCCTACACGGTATGTACGCAAAGGAATTATAATATATTGGTCGAACAGTAGCGCTAACAGAGTTTATGCAATTCAACGGATTTCCGACGCTTCAAATTTATAGTGTCCGTTGTTGTTACTGTGGGTGTGGGCAGTGAAAATTTTAGCTTGCAAATTTTATTTCTTTATTTTCCAGTAAACTAATTTCTAGTTCTGCTGGTACTATTGATTGTGGTTGCTGCTGGCGCTTGCTTAATGTGAATTTATTGTTTGTGTAGAAGAGGAATGCTGTAGAGTGTTGTCACATTTAGGTCTACTAACTTCGTAATTCTAACTCGTGATTTGAAAATGACGTCGAACGTGCGGCTTTTTTTGGTTCGAACAGTTTATTAAGAATATAATGAACTAGGTGAGGAAGAGTATGTAATATTTTACAACGGAATCAGGAATTAACTATACAGCAGCTGCTTAAGTCGGTACACCTCAGTAGTCTAACCAAATTTCATGTACGGAGTCTTTGTGAATGCTGGAAAAGGCCCACGCAAATCCAAATTTTCCAAAACAAAAAAAAACAAAAAAAAAAAAAAACAAGTGGTTCAAAGCATTCAAAGACAGTTGAGAGTTCGTTGACGAGATGGCATATTCGGGGAGACCTTCGACCTCTTCACCTAATGAAAATATTTACCTAAAAGGTCAGGCAAATATTAGAGAAATGAAAGAAAGCACGACATCTATCGCGAGTCTGTTTGGTATGAGAGAAACTACTTATATTCGTTACTCGCTTTGTTGATAGCCATTCAAGTAGGGCTCCAAGCGTTCTGTACGTATGGTTTGGGCTAAAGCTGGATTCTTTACTTGGCTAACACGCCTGGTTTTTTGCTGCCGATTAGCAATACCGATAACATAACTTTTTCATGCTCATTTTTTAGCTCCTCCTCCGATGCAGTATTTATCTCCTCATCCATAGCTTAGGTCATATTTTCATAAGCTTTTTAAGTTTTTGGAACAAAATATGTGACAGGGGGCCAGGTCTGGAGAATACGGGGACGAGGGCTTTGCCTTTATCATGGCGCAAAAGTTCATTTTTGTTCACCCACAAATCCGGCTCATAACTTGTGGCTAATATATTTTTTTATTGGCCACAGTATCTTTTGGAGGGAACTTTTCATGCACTACACGCCTGCAATCGTACTAAACCTTCACATTCGACCTCACTTGGTCTTGATTCATGCGGCAGCTTCCGTTAGGGTAATTGAGCTTTTGTTTCAACTTCACAATCACAAAATCATGATTCCTCTCCAGTTATGAAAATCTGGAGGAAATCTAGGTCATCGTGAACTGAGTCAAATATCTCTTGAGCAATGTCAGCGTGATGCTGTTTTGGGTCGAAAGCGAGCAATTTTGGCAAAAAAATCGGAGATGAAATAAAAGGCGTCCGAAAATTAACTTAATGTTCAAAATAGTCCAACTGGTCAGAATAGGTAAGAATATGAATACTAACATAACGCAATAAAACAATCGGATATCGAATAACAGCCAGTCTGCGAAAAATCAAAATTTGATGTGCTTTTTGTACAAAGCACGTATAACCATCATATTAAGATTGTTGTTGCGGAGGTTGCCGAAAGTAAATCAATATTGTATAGAGATGTATCATTTTCAGTAAAGCTAAAGCAAATACTGTGTTTCTTTGGTAAATTCCAGTTTATATCATTTAAGTTTGGAACCTTGATTTTTTTCCACATTTATTATCTCCATAAATGATAATCACGAGTACTATATTTTTTATTCTATTCTATTCTATTCTATTCTATTCTATTCTATTCTATTCTATTCTATTCTATTCTATTCTATTCTATTCTATTCTATTCTATTCTAATTTGTCTTTCGTGGATGTATTATTATATTATCACCAGTATTGTTATAGAATTAAAATAAAAAAAATTGTAAAATAAGCCAATTTGGTCTTACCTATATTTCATTGTTGTCGTCCATCAAAATATTTTCATTGTCACTATTCCAACGTTCTATCTATCGTATAGATATTATCTGTCGCGGAAATGTTTTAAAACCTTTCAAACACAAACTATTCGCTGTACATTCCTCGAACTCACGTGGGCCGTGATGAGCTTAATTGAACGCTAATTAATGGCAACTTTCAAGTAATACAGGAAGAAACCGCAGAAAGTTATACCGAGCAGCAGGGCTATAGGTCACATAATGAGTTGCGAAGACTTTTTGTTTGACTTTAACTTCAGGCTAGACATTTTGCTACCATTGTTGCATGCGACTTTTTACCGTAGCTGTCCATGTTGCTGATGAAATTGAAAAGCGACGATAATTAAAGTTGACAGTTGCTGCCAGTACAGTGTCAACATAATCTCAACGACCAGCCAACCAGCCAACCAACCAAGACGGAACGTACGAGCACATAGCGAACTTACTACTTTTCTTGTTGTTGTTATTGCCATCACTGCTTGAGTGCACGCTGTAATACATTTCAGTTGCTGATCACGTTGGCAACGTGTTGTGCATTTTTGTGACCAACAGACAACAGAATGTTGCAAGGACAAGTTGGGCGCCTGCAAAAAAAAAAAAAAATTAAAAAAAAAACACAACGAATTGTGAGAAATACAAAAGTAATTTGCAGCAAATACAAACAGATACACACACATACATATGTAAGTGTAAGATATAATGCATTAAGAGAAATGGCAACTTTGCTAAGGATCCGTGTGACGTGTTTGCTGGCAGTGCTGGCTTTGATGCTGCCGCGATGACAAAATAATGAGCATCCCTCAGCGAACAAAGAGACAAAGGCGACTGGCAACTTGCCTTAAATCCATTGACAACACGGCATGTTGGCAGGCAGGCAGATAGAGAGACAACACGGCGACAGTCTGAGGAATAACTTGATTGCAGGACATTAAGAAACTCGGTGTAACTGTCAAGTCGTTCAGTGTTGCGGCAATTCAACATAGATGCTTATTTATATCCTACACCAGCTGTATGAAATAAATGATGACAGACAACAGTGCTCAGGGAATGTGCAGTTGAAATAAAAGAAACATAAGAACTAGATTGAGGATGAGGTACCGTGAGGTGCAGTCAGCGTGATGTACAATAGTTGCGCCGAGGTAATGAATTTGGACATCTCAGAAAACAAATATGCTCAAATTAGGAAAATTAGGAAGAAGAAATCTTCGAGCTTAGAGATCATTTGAAAATTACTTTTATAAATGAAAATGTCGCAAGTCCGGTTGGCTCAAGACCAAACATAGGCTTATCTAATCAATCCTAAAAAGATAGGCAACAAGAAGAAATCCTAGCAAACAATGGATAGCTGAAAAATGTGTTTCGAAGAATCATATTCGACAAAGTACAATAGACAACATTAGAAATTGGAAACAATAAGAATACAGTTAGTACTTAGCAGTATAAGGTGTGGTAATCAGCTAACCATTAGCATCATCATAGAGATAGGTTATGTCATGTAAGGAATTTTGCTACGACAATTTAAAACGCCGGCCGTTTGCGGTACGCCAGTTTTAGCAATGTATCCTGGTTCGCCGAAGGTTAGACTGACGAGATCAATGATGCTAGCAAAGACTGGACTATATACAAAAAAGTGCCTGGATGTCTCCACCTTACCCTCCTCTATACAACTTTGAAAACTTGCGGCCGACAAGATTTTTATCCTTACCACATGAATGCTTTTTGGACAATGTCCAGTAATAACCCCTGAGATTGCAACAAAATGAATTTTGATAAGCGCAAGTAGTAGAGTAAATCTCCTACGTTTTATTCTAGGTCAAAAAGATCTTGCAGTCGAAAAAGAGCTGGTAGGCCACTAGTAGCGGTTAAGCGTACCTGAGGGCCATTGGTCCAGTGCTCAAATTCAAGATGGCAACGGAAATCTATTTCGTTCCGATTTCAACGTGACCGAGCAGGAGAAGAATTACTAGAGATTCCACTATAAGCAGACATCTGCCTAGTCATGGTAAAGTAGCTTGATCCTATTTCAGGTGAGAAAGGACACTACTTGATCAGCTTTGAGTGCACAATTAGCGAGCTCAGTGCTCTATTTCGTTCCGATTTCAACGTGACCGAGCAGGAGAAGAATTACTAGAGATTCCACTATAAGCAGACATCTGCCTAGTCATGGTAAAGTAGCTTGATCCTATTTCAGGTGAGAAAGGACACTACTTGATCAGCTTTGAGTGCACAATTAGCGAGCTCAGTGCTAGTGTTGTAGCTCTGCTCTTGGATCACACCCATGAAGTACCATTCAATAGGAGCCTCTTCTGCCTAAAACACAACGACAACAGAACACACAAACCGACGGAGAGCTCTTTACAGAAAACTTGCCTATCATTCAGGTTGAAGATGTGAGCCTCCGGAATGTCTGGAAACTTATAGCTTCAGGTAAAAATTATTCCCAGTGGGATACCCTGGGTTAGCTCACAGATTTAAAATATATGTGTTCTACGATTTCTTCATATATTAATCACAAAATAATTGCTTCTTCAATTGAAAGAATAACCAGTACAATATCCGGCATAGTGGAACACAGCGACCGTTTTGTCTCTCTCCAGTTAGTCGGTGTCATACCTTTGGAATCTAAAAAAAAATAATGTTTATCGCCTTAGGAGGTGATATGACAGTCTGCGCCTTCTTCGTAGCAGGTTCGCCGGTGAAGTCTATTTTTAAACTACCAGTGAACCCATTTTTTATCGACGGGCACAAAATTCCTCTGAAACTGATTCGGTACGATCTTAGACCGGGTCAAACACTGAATAATCTGGATGAAGAAAATTCGAGACTCACCCATCGGCAGCTTTCTTATGTAAAATACACGTGACCTCAGCGAACTTTTGAGATGCCTACTGTTCCTACTATCTTTCCCAGCTATGCGTAGAGGTCTGCGATATGAAAACGCAGACTTCTGGATAATATCCATCTCTGATTTTTGGAGAACCTCGTCGTAAAGAAATGATAAATAGACGACTGCGTGAAAACATTTTAAACTAATTATTTACTTGGCACTGCGTCGAGTATGTAAAGGCATTTTGATTTCGGTAAGGCTTTCCCTTCCAAAAACGGAAATCGAATTACAGTTGAAGCCAAATTCTGTCGGCTTTCAGAACTGAACACATTTAAGACACCACCAGCTCGTGATAACAAAGAAAGAGATAAGAGAATAGAAGTTATCTCTGTTGAAATCCGAAATCTGAAACTTTCTAACAACCTAAAACTCAAATCAAGTGCAGCAATTCGAGGATTTTCAAGCATCCTTAGAAAACAAATCTAAGAAACGTTTTGCGATAAAGCGCCCCACTTCAAAGAAATTAATCATTCTCTACAAAAAGCATTCTTAGCTTTACTTCACACACACACACACATACGTATGACTATTCTTCTGCTCATTTCCTCGTTATCATTCTTCGAAGTATTTAGTTGGTTTTGGTAAAGTTGAGCGACGCTTTTTGAGGAAGAAAAAATATTTGGCTGATTTCCTATATATATATGATATATGTATGCCTGTGTGTAAAATGTGTACGTGTATGAGTAATTGGAGTGTGCGCCAGCGGTGCGTTGCCGGAATTTTGATGCGCGTAACGAGTCACGTGACTGGCACACTGATATCGCTGATACCACTCATGTTACCGACACCGTTGTTGTAGCCATTCACAAGCGCGACTGTTGTTGTTACACAGAGCAAACTTTTTGCTACTTTCTGCTTGCTTGCCTACCGTTTGGGGGGAGCCCCACTTCGTTGCATAGTCTCGGCACTACGATTTTCGTCTTTCACCAATTCCCAACTGAAGGACGTTTCCAGCATCACGTCACGTCACGTCTCGTCGTCGTTGTTATTATTATCATTGTTGTTGTTATTGTTGATGATGATGAACACAAACGAGTGTTGACGAACTTCTGGTTGCCTACGCATTGTCAGGGATAGTGTTCATTTACTGGCCACTCTGTGTTTTGTTTTCTGTTTCTCTTCTTTGTTTTTGTACTTCGCTCGGGCTACTTCTTAATGCATTAGAGTTGATGCGCAGTCCGCACCTTGTCCTCTTCTATGACAAGTGAGCTAAGTAAAATTGCAAAGTGACACAAATGTTTCGCAGCACTTTGGATCCGCATTTGCCCCTTTCGTCGGGTAAGCGGATATTCAGCGAGTGACTGAGCTTGTACGTTAAGCGTGCGAAGTGACCATCCAACATTGCGTTTTTGGCTGTGTCTTTAAGCCAATTTCGCCAACCAAAGTGCGTCTGCTGTCAGGTCGCATTCAAAGCAAAAGTTTCTACCTCTATTTACTAGTGAGGCACATTAGCACGTTCGCCGAGTTGTGTGCCCCAGTCACAGGGTGGTTTTATTTTCATCTGCCTGTGTTATGCTTTCTGGTGTTTTGTTTAGGGTTAGAATCATACTGAGTGGTTTCCAGTAGCTTAACTTCTAACGCTCAGTTCCGCGTATTATGTGATATCAACGTGCAAATGCTCTCCTGATAAGTCTTCAATTGAAAATTTTGCTTATAGTCTTCCTGTATAAGCTCTCACTCTCCTGCAGTAAGTGACAACGAAAGGGATTTTTAGTACTCGTGTTAGTTTAAAAACGTTTCATATTAAACGAAAACTGTGTATGAATAAATGTGCTTTTATAAAAACGAAATTAATACGAAATACGAGGTGCAAGGAATACCCAACAATCAGAAGTAGTGAAAAGATAATGAGTTTCCAACAATTCAATATCAGGTATACAATAGGATTTGTCTTTTGCTCCCATGCAGGGCTCACTTTCGACGGATTCCGGTTCATTTTAGCTATTTCAAGCGAGTATTATTTCTATAAAAGAGATCAAGAAAGGGTCTATCGCGCCCAGATTCGAAGGATGCCATACATCCTTGGCATTCGAAACCCACATGCCATTTTGCACACTTTTTGTCGATTTGTGACCCTCCGCGCATAGCTTTGTCTTTCCGAAACCCTAGGCGGTAGGTTACTTGAATAACTGACATGAACTGACAACTGACATGTTAGGTGTGCCTACAAAACATATGGTATAACCATAGTGACCGCTTAAAACAAAATATATAATAAGACTTTTGAAATTAATTTCGCGCAAACTCATTCGTCGAAATATTTTTTTTTTAGGTTGGTATGACTGTCAGTGACATCTGTGCCAAATGTCAAATCGAAATAATTATAAGTTTCAAGCCTACACGACTTTTTGAACTACACAAAGTGTATTCGGAAATTTTTACGATGGGTGAAAATATTCAACAAAGAAGTTCCATTAAATTTTGTGTGCGAAATTAAATTTCTGCTGCCGAAACGTTCAGAATATTGGAAAAGACCTTCGGTGATAATCATTTTTCGCGAGAAAATGCTTTTAATAGGTACAAATTATTCAAATAGGATCGAGAACGCGATGACGACGAGTCCAGATCGCCATCAACCTCAACCGATGATCAACACGTCAATATAGTAAAGAAATTGGTGCTTCAGAAACGACGAGTAATAGTCAGAGATCTTACTGGCATCATTGGAATATCGGAAGGATCAGTGATAACCATTTTGTAAGATCATTTGGTTCTAAGAAAATGCAAAACACGATTGGTTCCAAAATCACTCAATTTTTTCCAAAAACATCGAAGAGTTACCGTCTGTGAAACAATGCTTTCCGACTACCAGAAGGTCATGAGATATATTATTACTGGCGATGGGCCGTTAATCTATGCTTCAGATATGGAAACAGACGATCAACCAGCCGAATATCTTGCCAAATGTGAGCGGAAAAAAGCCACGTCTCAACAGGTCAAAAATCAAGCTTATGTTGATAATTTTCTTCAATTCTCGAGGTGTAGTGCACTCCAAATTCCTTCCGACCTGCGTAACAGTCAACAAAAAATACTATTTGAGGGTTATGCGTCGCTACGTGAAGCTATTCGAAATTATTAGACGACAACTCTAGGATTTTGCACCACGACCGCTCTGGCGAAACCGTTTTGAGTCAATTAAATGCATTAAACACAAATTACTACGCGCATTGAAAGAAATTGGCTGTAGCAGCTGTTTCGGGGTTTTAAAAATATGTTGGGACAAGTATATTGGGGCCAAGGGATATTATTTTGAGAGGGACGACATAGATGTTAAAGAAAAAATTAACGATTTTAAAAGAGGAACAAAGTCTTACTATTTTTTGCTCATATTAGTAAAAAGAAACCAAAAAACATTTCAATCTGCCTAATATGTATTTATATTCATGGTTGGGAAGGAAATTTTGAAGTCTTTATTTTGAGCATTTTATTGTATTCAAATAACTCGCGGCTTGACACTGAAGTTTCCTTTATTTAAAGTGTATGAAGGTACAAATATAACAAATCAGGAACAAAGGATGGATTAGGTAGATTGGCTGATTTTTCGTGAGCCCATGAGTAATCCTACTTAAGCAGGGATAGACGGCAGCCCGTTGTAATGTTTTAAACTTCTAAGAATACACAGAGAGATCGTTGCTTATCGACAAAGTGCCTAGAGCCTACTTAAAGGTTATTGAGATATCAACTCCATCGCAATCGATGGTTTCATAGATAGTATGTAATATCTCCACTTTATTTTCACCCCTTCAACTTTGACAAGTTGCGCCCATAAAATGATAAGCCCACCGTCTGTTCCTCTAAGTGATATCCGACTACCCCAGTACCAGTTAATGGGAGCACAAAATTAGTCCAAGATATCTGATATCGAGAAAAGAAAATCTTTTGGCAGGTGAAAATATCCTTTGCAAAACCCAATGATTAGTCAAATCAAACGAAGGCAAAGTTCATTAGTGAAAATAGATTTTTGTTTTCAATATATACGCAAACCTTACTGGTAATTTTTGCGGTATAAAAATGTTTTATTTAGAATAAGTTAATGACATGTAATTAATAAAAAATATTAAAAATGTATATGAATGTATATGAAACAAATTATGTTTATAAATTTGTAGTATATATTTGAGCGGCCCTATGGCCATATGGCTTGCAATAGATTGAATATGCAATGTCTAACAAGAAGGTTAAACTATCGAGGCTGCCTTTTGGATAAATAATATGCTCAAAATATTCTTAAATAAAGTGAAAACAGTGCGAAAAATAATAAATTTTATGTTAAAAAAAAAAAATTTAAAATAAAACTAAAAACAGTTTTTGCAGTCTTTAAAACTAAAGGGTTAAAAATAATTTATAATTTATTCTGAGAGAAATAATGAATGGAAAAACTAGTACTATGAATCGGTTCGTAATTCATCGCATCAAAACCTTATATGATATATCAATATATGTAACTGAAATCTCATAAAGTATTTCACCGTTTAATAAATACCATGTCAGCGCATTAAACTGCAGTAATAAAAGTTAATATTCAAAATATTGTTTTAACTACGGCAGGAAGTAAGAGTTTTTAAAAATAGACATACAGGTTTAAAAAAGTTGTATACGCATTAAAAACTTTCATGTTTGAATAATTTTTTCCACAAAAAAATCCTTCTAAAGTTATATGCAGTTAAACTTATGTATCAAAAGTATCGTTTTTATACAGTACACCATGTCGTATGAGCAACGCAGAATGTAGAAATCACTTCATATATGACTTAAACTGCATATAACTGCTAGAGGAATACTTCTATGGAAAAATTATTCAAACCTGTTTTGTGAAGCAGAAAATTTTGTATTAACTCTTACAAAGTTGTAGATTTACTTTTTTATATCATAAAAAATCGAATGTTGTAAATATGGGCAAAGACATGGTGTAATCACGATTAAAATTGAAAGTAAAGAGCTTGTTTACGTTGGTTCCTTGTTTTTATAGCAAAAATTGAAGTTTCAGGTGCGTCTGCAAAAAAGCAATCAACTGGGGAAATAACGGCCACCCTAATAAACTTATTCTTCACAACTTTATTAACCTGTGCGTACCTCTCTGGTTTTACTATTCATTTCAACTCAATTCCCATATGAAGCACGAAAATTAAAACAAAATCCCACAACAACAACAAAACCAGACAAGTGGCAAACAACGCTGAGAAATAAAAGAAATAACGATAAAAGCAGAAACAATAAAAGCTAGTAAAAATCAGTGGAAATGAAAACTTTTAAAACCAAAACAAAATGCCAAACGTTAAATAAGAGAAAGCAGTGGGAAAACTGCTGCACTTCGACAGTTTTATAGCGGCCATCAACGCGCGCGGAAAAGCCATACATTAAAAGTGAAGCGGAAGCTTCAGCACCGCTGAGAAAAGAAATTGCTAAGTGCGCACTAACTGGTCACTGCTCGAATTGCGAGCGCCAAATTGCCCAATACTAAATATGGCAAACACCGCTGCTGTCGGCACTTCATCCCTTTGGCGCGCAGCAAGCGGACAGGAATTTTTCCCAACCGCCTTTTCGTTTATGTACTTCGCTAAGTAGACGCTTTGCTTTTGTTTTTGTAAATTCCGGTGCACACCAAAATTTTCGAAATTTTCTGTTTTTGCTTTGTTGGAAAGAAATTGCAGTGGCAACTCTAAAAGCATACTCGCACACACATTCCCCACCCATTTCTGCCCTGCGGCACTAAAAATACGCAACTGTTGTTTTAAAGAAAATAAAGAAATTACGGAATGAAAGTTTCTTTTCTTTTTAGCTTCAGTTTGACAGCGTGTCATCACAGCGGTAGGTGTGTAGGTGTGTTTGTCTGTGTATGTGTTCATGTGCGGTGCGTGACACTGCAAAATGAGTTTGAAGTTCAATGCGGGTTGACCATTTATGTGGTTAACTTTTATGTTTCGGAGCGTAAAAGGATCATGACATTTAATTTGGTCAAAACAAACAAACAACAATAAATTTGCTCGCTTACTTGTAAATTTATTTTTAGCAGTTAACCTTTCTTGGAAGCGAAGAAATAGGAGAAAAGCATTTCGCACAAAAGGACAACTCATTCAATTAGAGAGGATGATGTATAGCAAGGAGAGTGTTGGAGCTGTATGAGTGAATATTTTTATGTATATATGTAAGTAATTGTATTTAGAAATATCCTTTCATTATGATAAAAGCTTCAGCTGGTGAGCTTTTGTTTTCAATTTCTCTTCTCTAGTTTTTAATCCGTCATTAAATTTTTAATTACAGCATCTACCTATAGTATTCAAAACAAATTAAAATAAAATTATGGCAAATACAAATTGAAACATACAGCTGTCCTTATATACGCTTCACTCACTGCTTTAAAGAATATTGTATAATTAAGGCAATTATTGATAGTTTAACCTAATTATTAAGTCACACTTCAAAGTATTTAGTAAACTCCACACTTAGCAATGGAAGTTTATTATCTTTCGGCACTTCTTTAGCATAGTAGTTTTATACCTGGTGACCACTTGACTTTTGGGATCAATCCCTTCAAGTCCCCATGACCGGATGGTATCATAACGAGGTCGCTGCAGCAGGCTATTAGAAAGTCATGCATCACGAAGGCTGGTAAAGACTCTCCCGTTACAGTCAAGAACTCCAGGGCCATCAGCTTCTCCTCCTTCTTACTAAAATCTCTGGAAAGACTGATAGGCGTATTTCGAACGGCGATTTATAAGCTTTCACTAGCGTCCTGCCGTAAACAGCCGTAACTATTCTGGACGTTATTGGGGTTGAACCAAACCTTTTATACACCTCATTGTCGATCTTATGTGCGTCAGAGTGATTGAAACGAAATGAAGCAATACACGTGCTCGACGAAATGTGAATAGGAGAACCCCACAAGGTGCAGTTCTTTCTCCTCTTCTATGGATTGCAGTCATTAAATATCTTCTTAAAACACTTGAGAAAAACTTCAATTGCCTAATATTGCTGTAGAGGAGCCACTGGTCAAAGGAGAAGTCTCTCACCGAGAGACTCAGACTAAAAGAAACTGGGTTCCTAAATAAACACATGTGTGTTCCATAGTAATCAGGACCTTTCAAATATAGCCATATATATGCCAACTGGTGCCTTGGAAGTGAAGTTATTGCGTTTTAGGTGTAAGTATATTTGTGTTATCGATGCGAAAGTGAGCATCGAACAAAGAGCCAACATAAAATTTTGTTTTAAAATTGGTAAAACTTTTACCAAAATGTTTGAATTGATGAACAAGTGCGTAATCACTGGAAATTCCATCCAAACTGTGCGTGAATTCATCAAAAATCAGCCGAAATCACCATTGAAATTCATGGAAATGGCATTTTGATCGAACATTTGCGCTTACGAAAGGTGTGTTCACGGTTTGTTTCCCACAAATTGACTGACGACCAAAAATTGCTCAGAATCCGACATCATTAAAGAGGACGAAAAGGCCAAAAACTTACTTTACAATTTTGTGACCTGATCCCGAAATAAAAAGCCAGAGTGCTGAATGGAAGGCACCGGACGAGCCGAAACTCAAAAAATTGCGCATGCAGAAGTCAAAAGTGAAGATAATGCTGATTTGCTTATATGATTCCAAGGGTATTGTCCACAAAGAATTTGCTCCACCCGGCCAAAACTTCAATGCTATATTCGACCTTGGAGTTTTTAAGCTTTTGGTGCGCCGTATTCGACGTGTTCGGCACGAATATCGCGAATATGAAAGTTGGCGTTTGTTACGCGATAATGCGCCGTCTCATCGATCGACCGATTATTTGACCAAAATCACGTTTTAACCATTAACCACTCCCTTTTGGAAAAATGCATATGCCCATGAAAGGAAAGCGTTATGCAGACGTAGAAGCCATTCAAAAGGGTTGCACTCGCATACTGGCTTCCATACCAACCAACGAGCTAAAAAAGGAGACTATTTTGAATAAAATAAACTGATTTTGCCGAAAAAACTATTTGTTGTGTTTTTTTTTCTTTTTTTTTCTTTTCTTTTTTTTTCTTTTAAGTCCTGTTTACTTTGGAACGCACCGTATATACATATACCTCTTTGCCCTCAGTAAGGCCAACCTCTCCGTAGCTGTGGGGGTTTCAAACGGTCATTGCCCCATTGGCGTCTATGCTGTAAGGCTGGAAATTTTAGAAGACGCCATCTGCAGAAGCTGCATAGAAGCAGAGGAGGAAGCATATCCGCAATTCCTTCTTGACTATCCCGCTTTTGGGAGATCAAGGCTTAAAAACTTGGGTGCGCACACTTTCAGATATCCCACTGAATGTGTGGGAATGGAAATTAAACGCTTGGCCAAATTTGTATTGGCACACTAAGTATGTTACTCATTTATAAGACCGATCACAGGAGTTCTTCTTTTCTATGGCTTTAAAAAGAACTACATAAGCAGTCCACGTGCGATCTATCTAGATCAGTCATCTAACCTGACCCAAGCCAAACTTTCTTCGACTGGATGAGCATCGTGCATCGTTGTAGCCACCACTTACCTCGGTGCTAGATCGGTCAACACAAATGATTTAGAATAAAATCTAATAAAAACACAGTCTATTCACACGCAAACTGATGTTTTATTGGCGCTGCGTGACACGTTTGCTCGTTGCGAGATCGACGAAAAGAAGGAGGCCTCGTCCTCTCGAGCGCTTTTGATGATTGGGTAATGTAGAGTTGTGGTGTGATATCCGCATGTGTGGTATATATTCGTGTGTAGTAGTGTGTGATGTCTTCATGTGGAATGTCTGCATGTGTGGTGTCTCCATATGTGGATCGCGTTAGTGTGGTGTGTTGTCGTGCGGTTGTTCAATGTCGGGTGTACAGAGGGAAGAGCTAGCTCATCTAGCCAGTCAAGAAAGATATTCCCTGCGAGTTATTCGCAATTTCTTAAGGGGTTAACGAGATTCAAAAAATCGAATTTCTGTATTATTACATTGAATTCTACAACATCTCTAAAATACTGTTGTCTTAAATTTTCAAGCTTCAGAGATACAGCCTAGAGAACTTGTACACTCGAGGCTAGCAAGGCTAGGTGCACGAACTCAAACGCGTTTTCTCAAAATTGTGTTTTTGCAGTACGTTGGCAAGTACTCCGGAGAACTACTTCACCGATCTTCATGGAATTTTACAAATACTTTAAGCTTGGACGCAGGATTTTTCTTTCAATTTGTACTAAGATTTTATTATTTTTTTTTGTATAAATGTCTGCCAAATATCCAAGTTTCAATTTTTTTTTTCTTTCGTTCAAGTTCTGAATTATGGTTTTAACTAAAACACGTTTTTCTCACTTTAGATGATAATGTAAGGAGTTATCCTGCCAACGTGCGCGTATCCGTTGTCCGATGGGTTACAGAAATGGCGCCGCAATGATACTGCCCAAAAAATAAGGAGACATTGTATTTATTTTGAAAATTCTTTATTTATTCTTCCAAATCATTTTCATCCCTTCAAAGTAATCCCCACTAGATGTAGTACATTATGACAAGGGATTTTCCAATCTTGGAAACACTGGTTGCAGCCGCTTTCCGGGATGGCCTTCAGTTCCGTCTTCGCTGCGGCTTGAATATCGTATAAAAACGGTGTCCCCGGAGCGGTCTTTTGAGCTTGGTGAACAGCTACAAGTCTCACGGCACCAGATCAGGTGAATACTTCGGTTGCGGAATGATATGGGTTGAGTTTTTGGCGAAATGATCATTTAATGCAAATTCTTTGCTCAACAAATTTCGACATCGCAAAAAACGAAAARCTCACTTTTAGCAGCTCACAAAACGACACTTATCTCAAACACTAATGAATATTTTGACATGAAATTTGCCATCAATGTGACTGACAGTACTAAAAACCTAAAAAAAAAATAATTCGCCAAATCCTTCGAGGCGAGCAGTTTAAATTCAAATGTCACCTTATTTTTTGGGCACAAATATGATATGATCTATGAGTTAGTGAAAAAGCGATTTGTTTCCAGCAAGGAATTATTTAAATAAATCATATATTGAATAAGATCACGGTAAACTTCAAAGTTTACAACCCATTGGTGGACACTGACAACCATACCCTGCTCCTCGCCAACTCAGTTGTCGTGGATTATACTTTATGTTTCATTTTACTATTACTGTTCTTTTTATTTGTTCTATAACAATATCAATGAATAATGGTAATTATTTACAATAATCAAATCAGATTCATACATTCGCACAAAAAAATTGTCTCATTCAAATTTCAATGTGAATTGAAATTGATAGCAAACTCACATGCATTTGATAAATGACCCACGTGGCGTATTGTTTACACGCAATGCACCGTTTAATGGCGGCACATTTGTTTTAGCGCAAAATAGCTGAGACGACTTTCATTGCAAAAAAACAGCAACAGCAACAAAAACAAAACATTTCAAATGCGGCATTGGGTGGACTAGTAAAAAATGGAAAACAAAATCGAAAAATAACGAAAAGTGGCAGCTTGAATAAAATATGATATGCGAAAAAAGTGTGGGCAGTCGTCGAATGCTGAGTAAATTGAGCTAAGTACATCATTTGTTAGACGCTTTCAGCTAAATACGGGACACAAAAAAAAAAAACAAAAAAAATTGAAAAAAGAAAGAAATAGCAAACGCTGGAGTAAATATAGGTAGCTGACTTAGACGATGCGGCTATTTGCTGCGTAATGCTTTCACCGAAGCCAAAAAGTGATTGCAATCGATTGCACGAAAATATTCTATACATCTGACAAAGGTTTAGAAAAAGAGGTGTGTATACTTGTAAAAATGCTTGCAAGCAGCTCTTTGAGTACTATATATTACTACATAAAATTCCCTTATTGGCTTACTTTTCTGATAGAAGTAAAATTTACGTATATTTTTGCTTCCAAGTATCTCCACGTGCACAACAAATAACTATATAGGAAATATATTTATTAAGTTGCATATAGCGTTTTTTTTTTCGAAATAAGTCAGGAAAGTGCGTTAAGCTTTATAAATATTCTGGCTGGTGAGAAAGTTGAATCTCAAAGTTGTCTAAAGTTGTAGATTTTAATAAATCGGAACAGTAATTAAAGCACATTTCCCTTAAAGTCTCATGTAACAATTTACCAATATTTCAATATAAACTAAGAATAAATAAAACTCAAATGGATCTTCAACTACACACATTAAATTTTAATTTCATTTTCATATTATCCTGTTTTCATGTTTTCCATTACCTTCACTTATTCTACGCGCTGTATTTACTTAATTGCACTAAAATCGTCTTAATAGTATGACGTAATGTTGATACACTGCGTATACGTAACATTAAAGTATTCTCACTTTAGGGGTGTACGGTTTCTTTTCTCGCGAATAAGTGTTTAAAATTGATATAAAAGAACTTTGGTATTAAATATAAATAAATAAAATATATATAAATAAATATTCAAATCACTTCGAGTCTGATTCTGGCACTAAAGAGTAGAAAGCTGTTCCGTTCCTTATTAAAATTTCTTCGAAAAATCGATTATAGGCCAAGTACATTGAACGTTTTGTTTAAAAAATACCAAACAACGGGGAAAGTTGTTTGACTGCATTCTTTAAGTCGACTGCACTTGCCTAAAAATGAGTATACAAATCATCTTTTAAAAGAAACCCCGAAAAACTAGACCCTTAAATCTGATTCTGAAATAATAACTAATTTATTCCGTGACTCATATAGTAACATTGGAAAAAATACAATACTTTCGGCAAAAATAAATAACACTACATAGAAAATGTTAGTTGTTCATCAAAAATATTTACACAAAATTAAAAACGTTTGTTGACATAACTGCTCAGTACAACATTCCTATGTAAAAGTAAGGATCATTAAAGCATCCAAGCATTAATTAAGTTCTTTTGAATCCTCTTCAGAATATTCTGGCCCAAAAGGATCAAGTGTCATAGAGAATAAAGAAATGACCGACACTGAAACAAAGAGAGTATACAAAATGAGACCATGCTTTGAAAATGACCTTGACCAGCATTAAAAGAATGCCGCTTGACTGAAGTTCACAAGGCAACAGAGTAGATATCAACTTAAAATATACCAACTACGATTTAACGCATGTCAATATCACCTGCTAAAATACAAAAGCCATATGCTTCAATGCTTTGAAACGATGGAACCTTGTTAAAGCTTTATACAACACTGAGGAGTAATCAATCACAAAAACCAAATGAAAAAATGGATTGATATGTACAAGGTGAGTTCTAATAATGGTGATAATAGGAAGTAAAAATTTCACTCTTTGCAGAGTTCAATTGTCAATTTTGTTTCGTTAAGTTAATATACAAAAAAAGTACCTTGAAATTGTAATAAAATTCCCCGGGTAAATGATATTTTAAAAATTTATGTTGCTAAGTTGGTAGGATTGTCCTTAATTACTATGCCAAATATGAGTGCGATCTGTCAACCAGTTTGTTTACTTCAGCTGCTACACCTCAGTAGTGCGTTTTGATTTTTATAGTGGATAAAACAAAGGATTTGTCTCAAAATTTATGTACCGAACCAAATTTCGTCTACAAAATCGTTGCGATTGTTAGAAAAGGATCACCATAAGCCCACGAAGGGTACAAAGTCTGGACGACCTTCAACCTTTTCAAAAAAACTACCGCAGGTGGTAATTTTTGAACATGCTTGATCATGCGAATTCCAATCTCACATTTCTGGAGAGCTTATAACTGAAGCTGAGACATGGGTTTACATGCAAAGAAGACAACAATCATCGGAATGGAAGGAAAAGACAGTCGAAATTCGATATAAGTGGTTTGGTGCATCATGACGGTCAATAAGAAGTTCTATTTGGCCTTATTGGGCTGTTAGCGTTTGAATATCCGTTTTAAAAGGCCAGAATTGTGGAAGATCAACCAAGATCTGACCGAATTAAAAGCACAATGAATATCAGCAATCAACCACCGTATTCAATTTCGCCCGTGTGATTTCTTCTTGTTTTCCAAACTGAAAATGGCCTTGCATGGAACCCGTTCTCACGCGATCGATAAGATAAAACAAAATTTACTGAAGGAGCTGAAAGCCATTTGAAAAGATGCTATATAATTATGACTAATTAGGTATTTTGCGTTTTATTTACACTTTTCGGGTACCTTTTTGTCCCAATAGACATGCCTCTAAAACGCGATAGCATTTTCAGTTGTATTTATTGCTTAATTGCTCTATGGTAGCCGCTAAGATTAAACGTATTCTTATGAGTTGATTGATTTGCATTAGTTAAATGCTTAATACTGTAACGACGCTTCAGTCTCCATATTTCCCATACTCGTACATGGCTCCGTGTGACTTTTTTCTAATTCAATATACAGATAGATAAATATCGCTGAAAGTGCTATTGGATATCCAATAAATCGAGTTTGGTAAGTGTTTCGACGATTCAAAGAAGCGCTGACGTTAGTTCATAATATGGTGTGGGGAATGGATAAATCTACGAATGGATAAATATTTTATCTATTAACTATCGTCATCCCATATATTAACAAATATTCCCTAGTCAGCCGGATGTTCGAAAATCCTGATGTTACTTATGTGGGGGCTATGCAAAGTATGTCAAGAGTTAAACACGCTTTGTGATTGTTATTAAGATAACTCAAATATTGACCGATATATGCAGCCTAAAGCTACTTGGAAGTTCGAAAACCTTAATGCTGGGTACATGGGGGCTCGAGGAAGTATTGATCCGATTCAACCCATTTTAGAAAAACAGAGATACTATTTCCAGGAGAGGTTTATCTTTGAAATTCAATTGCGATATTTTCGGTCAACAGCCAATAATAGATACTTCACCCATTTTCGCACTGTTACATAGGAATACGAGGGAAGTGGAATTTAGTCGAAATCGATAGGTCCGATCCCGACATATGTGATTTCATCAATTTCACCAAAAAGTGGGTAGTGCTACGGCCATTGTTACTTCGTCAAATTTAACGCTGGTTCTCACAAAGCTTTCCTACCTATCTTAGAAGTCAATTTAAATGTCTCTGGCGTAATTAGTTGTTGATTTATTGCGTTTTTAATAGTTTTTAGCAGAACCGTTATATGGGGAGTGAGCGGGGTTATCACCCTATTTCATCTATTTTCACACTGTCGAGCATGTCTACCTGCTCTCTGACTCAACTAAACCAATTATTCAGCTAAACTCAATTAGCCAAGGCTAGTATGCATATTTGCCTCAATAACTCCTTTATAACGAATCTGTTTTTTTTTTTTTTTTTTTGACAAGCTGCGCTCTAAGCGTTTCAATACACGTGTCTTTAACACAAAATGAGCTTTCATTTCTCTGTGCTTTTGCATTTATATTTCACATGTTTTTCATAAACACGCTGGCTTTAGCAGCTAGCTTACTGACTAAGATATGCATACATGGGATTATATGCATTTCATGAGATTGCTTTGAAGGCATTTCCCCGCTGTCCGTCCCGCTTGTGTGACAAAGGAAATGTGTTGAAGGAAATAAGCTGGAAGCTAGTGTCATTGCCGTTGACAGGACATTTCCAGTGAAGGCAACAAAAACAAAAACAACAAGAGTATAAAAACCGAGCAGCTGACATGAGCCGAGCAAAAATGAAATTTCGCACTAATAAATGGCAAAGGGAGCACAAGCACGCACACATGAGCTCAGAACGTAGTCAAAGCAAGCAAAATTAAAAACGAAAAAAAAGACTGCGTTTGCTAGCGGCGAGCGGGTGGCAGCGAACGCCAGCATGATAACCGAAATTACAATTAGAAAAGTGTGTGAGTGCAACATGTGGACGCACATATTTTTGTTATTAAAGGAAAAGGATAATAAAAAGGTTTGCAGAAAGCTAAAAAAAACAGCAGCTAAAACTTTTTTGGATTGAGAAAAACAGCTGAGCATTGAAATGATAGTGGAAAACGAAAAAGAAATAATAACAAGAAAAACGTTAACTTCGGTTGCACTGAAGCTATAATACCCTTAAAAAATAAGAAATTTTTTTATCGGTCACTTTGTAAGGCGTCTCAACTGATCAATACCTCGAAATCTAAGCATAGTCGCCCAGCTTGCACAACCAGATGGGCATCTCTATACCGACTCAGCACGGCAAAATGGTCATAGTTATGATATATTGGGTAGTCGAAAAAGTCTTTTCGTATTGCGTCATACCATACAGTGTTAGAAAAGTGAGATTTTTAGCTTCATTTAACAAAAAAAAAAAAAAAAAAAAATCGAGAAAGCTGAAAAAATGCAGCTGTTCAAACCTGAGTGAAAATAATGAAGAAATTCGCTATATTTTGAAATTTTTGTATAAAAATAGGAAGTATGCAAGGCAAACCACCAATGAAGATTGGTCAGTACCGACGTAAGCAGCCATAACATCGCTAAGGAACTTAACTTTCTCATAATTTTTTACCATTTAAAAAAGGCTAGTTACCACATGAGTTGTCTGTGAAAAACTTAATAGATCGAGTTAACATCGGCGATTCGTTGCTGAAACGAAATGAAATCGAACCAATTCTGAAGGCAATGGTAACAGGAGACGAAAAGTGGATCAAAGTGGCGCACGCGTGGCGAAGGTCAACAAATGGTAGCCAAGATTGATGCTTCGAAAAGTTGTGCTGAGTGTTCCGTGGAATTGGAAAGGAATTATTGACTATGAGCTGCTCCAGCCTGGTAGAACGATTAATTCTACATTTCACTGTCAACAGCTGATGAGATTGAAGCAAACAATGGAAAAAACGGCAGATTTGATCAACAGGAAGGGTTTCGTCTTCCATCAGGACAATGCTAGACCATACACATCTTTGATGACTCGACAAAAACTGGGAGAGCTTTTTGATGCATCCACCATATAGCCCTGACCTTGCACCAACGGACTGTCATTTGTTTCGGTCAATGAAACTCCCTTAATGGAATAAAGTTGAGTTTCGGTTGATCAAAGCGGTACATATTTGGTTTATTAAAGTTCATTGTAAATATAATAAAAAAAAAAAATGTTGAAGTTTGATTAGAAATACGAAAAGACTTTTTTGACTTTCCTATAAATCTTATATGTATATATTTATTTTTTAAGATAACTGGCATTTCCTTCTGGGAATAACAACTTCATCGGAAACTTAATATACCTTGTAGTGGGTATAAAAAGTGCCAAAAGCAATAAATGTAAGAAACACGCACACTCACACATACGCAGAAAGGAAGGAACAAAGTGCATTTGAGCACGAAAGGCCGTACAAAAACAAATATGCAACACGCGAAAAATTCACACAAAAACGAAACGCCACAAAAACACAAACGAAGAAAGTCAATGTGCAAGGGAACGTGCGATGAAAAAAGCGGAGTAGAATTTGTCAAGTTGACAGCAGCCGAATGAATGGCCTTGAGAGAGTGCGCGCGGCGAGAGTGAACTGAAGTTGAGAGCGCCCGATTGGCACAAACAACGCACACTTCGTGCGCTGAATTCGCCGTGAAGCACAGCTATCGGCACGAATTCGCCGCCAACGTCGACGCACGAAAGGATACGGACCTCATTGGGTTTTTAAAGTAGCGTCGCCATGTCTGGCACGGCAGAATCAAACGGGCAGCGAACACGTGCGGTAGCCAATTCGAGCCTACGAGTCGAGTATCGTTTTGAGTCTAACAGAGCCAGAGTTTCTGTGTACGTGGGTGTATGTGTGCGTGTGTGTGCATTGAAGCACACAGTTTCACAAGTGTACTGGAGGCGATTTCAGCCGTTGAAAACGTAAATATTAAAGTAACGCTAGTGACATAATACAGAAATAAATAAAAATAAATACTGAGTTGTGTGCCGGCAGCGCTCTCAGCCAATTGCTTAGACAGCCGTGTGCTATTTACCGTTTCTCAGTCAGTGTGGCACACAGCCAGTCGGCCGTCAGTCGACAAAATCGCACTTTCCGCTTCACACGCGCTGAAACGCTTGAGGCCCGCGGCGCTTTTTCGCACAAGTGTTTTTTATTTTTTTTTTATTTTTTTGCATTTGTATGCATGTGTATGTGTGTCGCTGCTTGTTAAGCCTAAGCGTTCTCGCTGGCACTTTGACTTATTGCTTGCGCTGCATGCAAACACACACATACGCGCATGCAAATGCATAAATAAATAGGAAAAGCGCTTCAGACATTTCCGCTTCGCATACAGCCCGCGCACGTACATATGTTTGTTTGTGCGTGTGTGTGTCACATGTGTTTATTACTTATTTATTTATGCATGTTTTTTACAGCAACAGTCATAACAACAGCAACAACAATAACTAGTGCAAACACAAAGTGTTACGCTCTATATTTATTAGGCAACAACAACAATAACAACTAATGCAACAATAGCAGCAAAAGCCAGTTGAATTTGTGCCAAATTTTAGTCAGTGTGTGTTTACAGTTCAACGTGCGTGTGTGTTGGTGCTTTTCATATTTTGCCAGCTCGCAGTCGCACACACAAACAAATACATATAGAGAGTAACATAGTTTTCTTGTGTGCTTTGTCATAGTGAAATTGCAACTGCCGCTTGCTTGCTTGTTTTGCGTCTTCAAGTTTTTGTTGCTGCCAAAGTCACTGTTATAAAATAGTGCACAAAATGTCACTGCATAGCGTCGCACCGTTGCAGTTTTGGTTGGTCATCCTTTTGGGGTTAAGCCACTTTGGCACGCGTACCGAGGCACGTGCGGTGAGTACAAATTTTTTTTGGCAATTTTTAAAATTTCAGTGCAAAAGCTTTAGTAGAAAATAGAAAATTAGAAATAGTTACCGTTATTCGGTGCGTATGTGTTTGTGTTAATTTAGGTGAATAAATTGAGTTTAGTAACTATTTCGAAGAGAGATGTGTGATTTGCATTTATATGTACTTGTGGAATTGTGAGTGTTTCATTTAATAGAAGAAAGGAAATAAATTAATAAAAATTAATAAGTATTTACCAAATGTCATATAGTAACCAAAAATTAAAGCATAAAAGCGTTGTATATACTTATTCTCTGAAAAAAATAGATTTTTGACAATTTTTTTGCAAATAAATTCTCAAGAAATGGATTTTTAAATTCCCACGATTTGTTTTTTTAACATGTCTTAAAAATGCGTTAGAAAGTGATTTTTTAAAATTCAGAGTTGTTTTTTTTTTTAAATATAGCTATTAGAACAAGCAGCTGTTCAGCTAATCTTATTGAAACTTTAAGCGCGTTTTTCTCACAACTATATTCCGCAAACTTTCCTATAACTCAAAACTTACAAAACAAAATTTACCATAACTCAAAAACGGCTTAACCGAATGACTTGAAATTTATAGGGAACAATTAGCACATGTAAATGCATGGAACAATATGCTATCAATCAAAAACTCGCAAAATACTCATTACTTTATTGCAAAAAAAAGAAATAATAATAATAATAAACGCAAGATTCCCAACTTGTTCAAATGTCTACCAAAAGATTCAATTTTAAATAGATGCAGTTAATAAAAATCCACTACGCGCATTAAGGCCTTTAAAATTCAACCTCCACCAATGGGTTCATGTTTAGGATAAGCCAATCAGCCGGAATCGTGGAAGAAGTGGAAGTCTAATTTTTCAAGGTGAAGGTTTTCAGAATGTTGTACCGCTTATTCTACACAATACTTTTAGCTTAAAACATATATTTATGCTGTTAAAGTATATGTTAATAAACGAAATTAAACTTAAAGCTCCTTTTATGTACTTTGCGTAGACAAAAAATCTTAAAAATGCATAACAAAATATGCCGTCAAATGGTATTATGCTTGTGGCCTATCCATTTAAATGTTTCCAATAATCTAAAGGAAACCTAGATTTTTTTTAATTTTTTTAATTTCTAAATAAATGAAATATTTTCTAATTATTAGATTTTTTGGGAAGCCAACATAATTCAGAGAAAAGAATTTCAATTTCGTGCCTCACAGTTTGTTCCCGTCTGGTTTCCAGAGACTTTAACAATTACTATTACTTTCTAGTCTTAAGGGGCTATACCAGTGTGACGCATGAAAAATTAGGCGATTTTTTTAGAGAAAATACGCGATTGAATATTTCGAACTTCTTTGAAAGTAATAAGGTATAGTTTCAGATATATTTTAAGACTTTTATTTTTAATTAGTTGAGTTATGGGCTGTCTTTGGAGGTGCCAAAAAAGGTGGCATGCTTTCGGACGAATAAGTAGCTCAAACAAAAAAAATTTATATTTTAAAAGCAATTTTGAAAAATAAAAAAATCGTTTTCTTAGGTAAAAAAATGGTCGTTTTTTAATGCCAAATTGACAATTTTCAACCAATCAAAAAGATCGTAGGTCATTGTATGGCAAATGTATTCAAATGTACTTAGTTGTAATTTGAAGTTGATCGGTCAATTTATCGTTGAGTTATGACGCCAGCAATTTTAAAAAAATGTTATTTCGAGAAAAACGCGTTTAAAGTTTCACTTATATATGTTTGCACATACGAGTAGTCGCCCTTTAGAATGCTGCCATCCAAAAACTATTCAAGATGTGACCTTACTGATTTAACTGAATATTTATGGAAATATAAGCTATCGAAAAAGCATAT
>NW_017537390.1:1147004-1214111 GCF_001853355.1 Bactrocera latifrons | reverse complement strand
TTTTTTTGAAGTGTCACATTGGTATAGCCCCTTAAACTTCAGACCCATATCAATAATTTTTTATTATGTCTGAAAACCCATTTTGAGTTCAAAAAAATAATAATTTGTGGCATAAAATTTTCAGCTTCCGCTGTCAGATATAACCAATATATAATATAACGATTGTATAACCAAAACTCAAACTTGCTTCGAATGTTAGTTTTTTCTCGCCTGTAAACTTATGAAAAGTGATCTATTTTATATTTTAGATGCCGATATACAGATTTTTTTCGAAACCTTTATGACAATTTTATAAGATATTCTCATTTAAACCACAATCGCACAATATATAAAGGAGCTGCTCCAAATTAAAACTCGAAATAGTCTTTCTTTCTATTTCGTAGCAATTCCCATTTTTATCATAATGGAAAGCATTTTCTTTCCACAGTTGCAGTTTTAAATACATCTAATAATATTTTTATATTTTAGTAAAGTCGAAGAGTCTTTAACCAAAACCAATTTTGATTGAAGTTTTGAATTGAAAAAATTACTTCATGATCTCCTATAAAATTGTTAAGAATTTTTAGTAAGCATTTAGACAATATAATACGCATAAAATTTAGTTAAAATTTCGAAATATAAGTTGCTAAAATTAAGTACTGAATATACCAAAATGGTTCAACTTCTTTTTGGAATACACTTCAAAATATTGTCAAAAAAGTCTTGCAGAATTTTCGCTAGTTGGCGCTGAAAGCGCGTAGTTCTAGTTTTATTCGTCGCATCAGGCCATGCTATACCTTTTTGGACAGCTCATTTCACGCGCTACCACTTTTTTGATCGATTGTCGTTTCTTTTAAGTCTTTCATAAGTTATAGCGTCGCAAACATGGAGCAAAATAAAGAGAAAATACGGCATATTTTACAGTACCACTACGATAAAGGCAAAAATGCATCTCAAGCCGCCAAAAAAAACTTGTGCAGTTTATGGACCCGATACATTTTCCATTTCCACCGCACAACGATGGTTTCAACGTTTTCGTTCTGGTGTAGAGATGGTCGAAGATGCGCCACGCTCCGGAAGGCCTGTCGTCGAAAATTGCGATCAAATCGCTGAATTGGTCAAAAGAGACCAGCATAGTAGCAGCCGTAGCATTGGTCAAGAGCTGGGCATGAGTCATCAAAAAAAATTTTATGAAAAATTGAAAATTCAATAAAAACACCGCAAGACTTTTTTCACAACCTATTATTCATTAAGTAGTCGAGGGCCAATGATTTCAAATATACCGATTTTTCTTCAAACATTCGCTTAGTAAGAATATTTGATAAAAATTTGCTTAATTATACTCTATTTCTAAGAACTATTCTTAACGTTTGGTTGACGTTTTGAAATACCTTTTTACCGTTCAAAAACATTACAAACTCAGTTATATCCGTTGCAAGCGGGCAAAGTGAAAGCGGATATGTGAAGCTTGCTGCTAAAAATACTACGTTTTTCCCATGTACATTTTATTTGCACATTACAAGTCTATATGCGTCACTAAAAATCTATCAAGCATAAAAATTTGTAAGATTCTATATATAATACATATGTACATACAATATTTATAAAATAAAGTAGAAAAAGGTCGCATCATTACATTCCATCCATGTTCGATTTCATTGCATACTTTTCTGCGCGAGAGCCGTTGGCTTGTTTAACGCTCATTAGTATGCTAGTCAGTCGTTTGGTTTGATCTATTTGCCATCATAGTCAATTCACAGAGCATAAATAATACTATTCGCAGTTATTTTCTATATCAAGACAACTTCTAGATGAAAAAAAAAAACACCCACACTTCGGTATGTTTTCCTGATTTTACAGTCGCAATCAAGTACAAATGATAGATGTAAATATTTATAAAATGTAATTCCTACACGCTTTTACCATTTACAAATGGCATTCGTTTCGCTAAATGATTCATTCCTACTTTCAAGCATCCACACAGTCACAACAACATGCCCCAATTTATTCTTCATTTATTTTGCAATAAAATTGCCATTTATTCATGCTCGCTTCCGCACAGTGCCTCTCCTCCTACTCTTATCAGCAGTTTAGATGTAGCCTTATTCGCTACTCCACCTTGACCGACCATTACTTTCACTTTTAATGCCTTTCAAGTTTCAATAAGCATTGTATGAACACATTGTAGCTGAATGCTGCCTACTCACACATAGATTTGTTCAAGTTACACAGTCATGACCATCTGTCAAGCGCCATTAAACTCAAAACTGTCAAATGTCAAGCAGCGCAACAGCAGCAATGCTTTTGGCCGAAAATGTTTTGCAAACAAAAAGAAGCATTAGTGCTATAGGCAACAGCATTTATGCGTTGGTTGGCAGAAGCTATTGAAAGGCTCGGCTAGCTGCAAGGGAAATATGACAACTAGAAAGATTATGTAAGTCAAAGTACAGTGGGTTGAAGGTTGATTAATAGAAAAATTCTTTGAAGGATATAAGAAACGCATACCACCTGAATAATACTAACTAAGCAAAGTATTTCTTAGCATATGGTGTGTGTCTTAGCTGTAAATAGTTTTTAGCAGAGTCACACACCTATTAAATTAATATTAGAGTAATTATATGATAACAAAACCCTGTAAATTCTCGTAAACAAAATTGGACTTTAATTGGCAATCGACATCGATTTTTTAAATAAAATTCAAAAAACTGCCCAAAATTTGATTTCTAGACTAGAATATCCCCTTAAATATTTAAAATTTCAGTTTTTGTTGATACAAATGTATGTATGATAGAAAGAAAAAAATAAGCCCCAATACACGTACGATGGTTTTAAAACGATGAAAGAATAGTCTAGTAAAAATGTGTCCACATCTAGAACTATTTCGGAGCATAAATTCTAATTTATTATCACAACTTCTCGACAGTTGATTTTATATAATAGAGATGATTTGGGAAACTTAGCAAAAAATACTTAATTGAGCCCAATTGATTTGAGAAATTATGCAATTTTCGTAATAAATATTGATTCAAGTACTTTATAATTGGTTGCATTATTCTTTTTATTGGGTATCATTATTCTTTGTTTCTTACTATTAAGTAAAAATTCCCGATATTTTGAAAATTAATCAGATATTCGAGACGAAATGAGTTCACAAAACACGAGATTTTCCAAAATCGTTACAATATCTCTGTACTTTGTGAATTATAACTTGAAAATCTGATTGTTAAAGCTCTTCGCAATTGTAGTCTTTGAGTTAGTCTAGGCTACCATATTTATACCTTGAATAACTTAGCCATCAAATTCGGTATATCTAGATGGAAATGTCTAACATACTATAAAATGTATATATAAATGTTGTCTCTATATATGCGTATTTTTTAATATTTCGAACTAAAAGTTTGTACATGTCCTTTTCTCCCAAAAAACTTGCTTATTTGTGGGAACCGCCGTTAACAGACCAGTTCAGGATATGACTACCATACAAACTGGTCGACCATCCTCAAATCCATATATGGAAAACTTTTTTATTGAACAAGGTATCGTCATAAAATTTGGCTAGGACTATTGTCCAAAGGAACGCAATAATCTCAGAACAAAATGTTCAGATCAGTCGACTATAACATATAGCTGACATACAAACGGATTGGTAAATTTAAGCTTTTGTATGGACATTTTTTTTTTTTTTTATAAAACAGCTTTACGAAATTTGACGTACATTATTAGCAAAGATAAAGAAACATTAGTCGAATAAAAATATATGCTACTAGTTGTTTAAGCAAAATCAAGATAAAGGTATTTTTAGACCCTTTTATGCTATAAAAAATGCAATTAAAGTCCAACGTTTTATTCTGTAAAATTTTTATTAACTTGCTTCACAAACTAACACACTATCGAAAAAGTGTATCGAATACTCACGCAAACCAGCTACACCACAACTACCCAAAGGCCTAACGGAAACGTTAGCGTTATTAAAACAACCAAAAAAAAACCGTTTCGCATTTCATTCACCTTCTGTTGTCATTATTTTGAAGGGGGTCCGCCATATACCACGTGCGTTGGCTAGCCGTCGCCAGAATAGTGGCGAATCACAGTTGACGCTTTCGGTTAGCCATCATTTGTTGGAATTCTTTTCGCTGAAAACGCAGCACGCATACAAATGCCGTAGGCAGGCAACACATGCTTGTATGTGTGAGCATGTAAATGCATGTGTGCGTTTGTGTATGAACTCCCACAGCGGCGGCATAGATTTTTACCGCTTTGCGTGTAAGCGATTTGTTTGAACGTCGAAAATTACGTGTTTTGCATGCGTAACGAAGGAAAGGGTCTAAAAAGGACACGCCATCAAGAATATAAAGCAGCAATAAAACAAAAATGTAGCGAAACAAATATTAAAGCAAAAATAAACAAACAATAAGCGGCAAACAAACACCTATCTTGCAGTCAACTCGCGTGTTTTTGCCACTCAACTCGTCGAATGTAAACAAACAGTCCGCTGTGCCACTTCCTCATCTCCGGTGTGTGCCTGTGCTCATAATCCACACGCTTACAGTGTTTACTCACAAGCAAAGCGTTGTATGTGTGTGTGTCTGTGCTTTAGGGGGGGAAAATGAATAATTTCGCAAAATTTACTACGGAAATAAATCACAAATTTCGTTGCTTTCGAGCCCTTTGAGGCTGCAACGCGGTAGCAACTGCCCTTCGCCGCACCAATTTATTTTCAAATTTCATTTGCTTAAGTGCCACCAACAGTTGGCTGCCGAGAAGTTAGTTTGCTTGGTTGCTAAGTGTCTTATATATTCATGTATAATCGTATATTGTGTATATTTGCAACAGCTTTTTCGGTTGACTTGTCGTTTTGTCACCTCTATGTCATATTCCTGCATATAGCTCAAACACACTTTGAATTTGTACTTATTATACCAAGATCCCGTATCTATTAAGTTTGCCGGAAGGTGTGCAACATCCAGAAAGAGACGTTGGAGACAATATATATAATATATGCTTAATCAGCTTGAGGAACTCAATAGATTTCTGTTCCATGTTCATCTGTTTCCTTGCCGGCCGAAATATACCCGAACAAGTTCCTCAGTTTTTGAGATATTGCTCTGAAATCGTGCACATATCCTTTCTATCCAAAAAGACGCTCTCTTATTGAAATCGTCAATATCAGACCACTATGCCACTATACAATGCCGCTATACAAACTTGCGGAGCGAATCAAGAGCTTGTATGAAAAAAATTTTCAGTTAACGAGATATCTCCATGAAATTTGGTAAAACAAAATAGTGTTAAGAAGAACGATAAAGTCTCCAAAGAAATTGTTGAGATTGGATCATTATAGCATATAGCTACCGTACAAATTGAACGATCTAAATCAAGCTCTTGTATGGACAACTCTTTTATTTCACAAGATATCTTCACGAAATTTGGTAGAGAGTTTTTCACGAAACTATACAACAACTTCAGAATAAAATGTCCAGATAGAAACACTATAGCATATAGCTGCCACACAAACTGAATAACAAAAATCAAGCTCTTATATGGGCAATCTTTTTATTTCATAAAATATTTTCACGAAATTTGGTACATAATACTGAACAAACCAAACGCTACAATATTCCAAAAAATTATTCAGATCGGACCACTATAGCATATAGCTGCCATACAAACTGACCGCTCCAAAACCATTTCTAGTATAGAAACGTTTTTTTATTTGCGTACGGTATTACAGCTTCGGTACAAACGAAGTTAAATTTTAATCTTATTTGTTGTTGTTTTCAGTTATTTACACTATTCCCAACTTTTAAAACAACAAAAAACGCAGCTGTCATTTATAATTCGTTGCAATTGTGTGTATATTTGTTGTTGTTAGTATTTATTGCTATTTAATATGCGTACTATTATTGTTGGCGACTTTTGACAAATATACTCGCAATCGGTTACAACGGTAACTGTGTCACCACGAATTACCCATACCGACTTCATTCATCCATCAACAGTTGTCGGTGGTTTTTGCAGCGCAAACAAATATTTTTCGCTGTAAATGTATGATTGTATGTGTGTATATAGGTCGCTAGCTATTTAATGTACTAACAACAAATTTGTTATTCTTCCCTGACGTTGCCCTGGTTATAGCTGGCGAGTGCTTGTTTGCCGAGCGAACTTAATTTTATTTATCGCTGCACTTATTTAATATGTTCGTGTTGTAATCTCATTAGATTGCTTTTTATGACGCCGCTCAAGTTTTTTTTTATTTTTTTTTTATTATTATTTATTGTCGTGTAGTCAACAGAGACTCGAAATAAACACGTTAAATGGAGTCATAAATCGTCGCTCAAACTGATTGGCAGCGACTTTAGTATGGGCAATTTACTTTAATTTATTCGAAATGTCAGAAAACGGGTGACTTAAACACAAACAAATTTTGGCAGGTGGAAACGGTGTCACTTATTTGCAGTTATTTGATTACTTAAATCAAATTTGTTTTGGTAAATGTGCAGGTAATCAATAATCGGGGAAAATATTTTGCTTTAAAAATAGAAAACGAAAGGAATAGTTACTTGTTTAATTGGCAGAATCGTGATTTATTTTTTAGTTAGTTACACGCATATTACTCTAGTATTAATAGTTCAGTTCTCTTTCATAATTTCATTACTTTACAAATGTTTTATCTTAGTAAATTCATTAATGTGTTTATTTTATTTTTTAAATCACTATTTACTAACCCATAGTCTTTCAATAAGTTATGTGAGGTCTTCAATAATGAGCTTTTACGATTTCTACATGCATAGAGTACCATCACAGAACTAGGTTTAATAAAATCCTGCTAGAATAAAAACTGATCATGGAACTTCTATTCGCAGAATGTGCGTCCTCCCTTGCAGTTAAGGTTGAGCTAGAGTCAACCGATACCCGAAAAGCCAAGAAGTTACAGACGCAGATTTCTTTTGTGAAAATGTAACTTAAAATAGAATGTTCCACTTAACGTCCACTTTAGCTTCGAAAAATTTGTGATAGAAATCTAGATAAGTATAGTTTCTTATTTTTTTGGAAAGTTCTACAGTCTTCTAGTATGTGATACCAGCAACATAAAAAGTAATCGGTTATACATCAAATTCAAACTATTTAGATAAAATATGTATCACCGTACGCCCATACCAAAATCCGTCATCACCGGAAATTCCATCGAAACCGCGTGTAAATTTATCAAAAATCAGCCGAAATCATCACTGAAATTCATGGAAATAGAATTGAACATCTCCAAAACATCGATTTATTATATTTTGACCGAACATTTGGGCATATGAAAGTGTGTGAACGGTTTGTTCCGCACAAACTGACTGACGACCAAAAATTGTCTCATCGATCGACGCTTGTGACTGATTATTTGACCAAAAGTCACATTTTAACTATTAATACGGGGAGTGATTCAGCTGATTCTTTTCGAAAAAATGCATTTGGCCATGAAAGGAAAGCGTTATGCAGACGTAGAGGCCACTCAAACGGCTTGCACTGGCATACTGGCGACCCTACCGACCTACGAGCTAAAACACTCGTTCGACATGCTTTTTGACCGGGAAAAAAGCTGTATTTTGTTACTAGTAAAATAAGTTTATAAAATTTGCCGAAAAAAACATTTGTTCTGTGTATTTTTTTTTTTTTTTTTCAAGTCCTGTTTACCTTGAAAAGTTAACATTGAACAACTTTGCGGCAGTACTAGTGGTGGTGGTTAACAAGACCACTAATATTTCAGCTTCACAGGCTATTTAAACAGAATAACAAAGAGACAGCTATTAAAAGCATAGAGCATTCAGCTAAATGCACTAAAGTAAAGTCTAAGTTTAAGTTAAATATGCTGCATATACTGAAAATAGAGTCTTAACTTAGACTCAAACTAATTTCTGCCTTTAAGTGTTTAGAGGATGGCGAGTCCGTTCAAAAGATTTTTATGGATATTTTTCTTTCTTGCTCGACTCGTTCCAAAAAAAAAATGAGCTCAAACCAAAAAATCTACGCGAAAGTCGCTCAAAAATCAAGGCGATGCTCACTATTTTTTCGATATTCATGGTTTGGTGCACCATGAATTTGTTCCAGAGGATCAGACTATCAATACGGAGTTCTATTTGGACGTATTGAGGCGTTTGCGCGAGATCAGCGTTCTGAAATTTTACACAAGTCCTTTTCTTTCCAAAAAGCCAATGATTGTCGGAACCGACGATATCTGACCAATATACCATATTGCTGCCATATAATCTTGAACGATCAAAATTAAGCTTTTATTAGGAATATTTTGTATTTGTGAAAGGTATGCGACAAATCCTTTAGCGCCACACATACTCCTCTTCTGAGGTATGGGTCAAAACCTCGTATGCAGAGATTGCCACCAGTTATGTTCCACATTAAACTGTATTTACCATTTTCACTTAGTAACCACTAAAAGTTATAAGCCGAAAGTTATTTACATTTTCACACATACATACACACTCGGGCACACAAATCAAATATTTATGCAGTGTCCTCGCCACTTAAGCCATCCAAAGCAGCTGATGGCGTGCAACAGCGTCATGAATGCAAATTATTAACGCTAAAATTGCTGTAAATTGCATGTTGGCGCTAATTTGTTAAATTAAGAAATATTTGCCAAGCAAATGCAAGCTGAGGCGACCAACGCTGAGCCACATGCCACACAAGCGTCAACGGTTCAAAATGTTGCACGACCGCATAGCAGCAAGTAGAAGTAATAAAAAACTTTAAATACACACGATTGTGTACTTTTATGAGTGTAGTTGTTGGTGGTAACAAGGCTTTCAGCCGGCGCCACCACATGTCGTTCACAATGCGGTAAACAATGTGGCGGCAAATACTCACATATATACTTATATAATGCATAAGTGTGTGTGTAGTGTATTACAATGCACTTTTCGACGCGCCAACAGGCAGCAAATGAAATTGCCACACACACACACTCACACCACATATATACATATATACATATATGTACATACTACAGTAAGAAGGACAACGCTTGTTGCAAGCAAATGCGTGTTCGTGCGGAAATTCCGAAATGTCGGCGCACTCAACGAAATTAGAGCAACGGCAATGTCGCGTTCTGCTTTTCTTTCATTTTCGCTGCGCTCTTTAGTTATTTTTGTTTGCAGCGGAAATGCTATTTTGCATACACATGTATTTGCATTAATGCCTACATATAATATACTTATATATACTATACATATATGTATATATAATCAAAAGTATATAAAAAAAATGTCTAAATGTGTAACAACCTAGTAACGAAGCCGCCAACAACAAGCACATAAATGCGGCTTAACCAACTCATTGCGGCGCGTTGTCCTTCGCTGTCAATGCCCCCCACCCCACGTTTCTTCGTGCCGCTTCGTGTGCTGGCAAGGCTTAGTACTTGCCCACTGACACACTTTGGCAAATTGCATTCAGCGAAAGTTGGGGAACAAAATGCCGTGCAGCAAGCGGGGTGCAGTGTGTAAAGGGAACGTTGCAGGCGAACGCGAGAGCGCAGAAAGCCGAAGAGTGGTCTTAATGGCTTAACACAGCGCACGTGCAGCGGACTACTCGCATATTGTGCAATGTCATGTTGCATGAAATATTTCATAAAATATCTCAGCGCATTACTGTCAGTATTAGCTGAAAGGAGGCGATAAAATTAATATAGACGCAGGAGCAATGCCCGACAGCGGGTGGTGGTAGTCAAGGCTAACGACGATGGCTTTCGTAGGGAAAGCATTCAACAAAAGTTGTGAGGGTGCGATTTTAGTTCATTAAAATATTTGTGGATTGCATGTGTGGCGGAATTGGATACAATGTTCTCTTTCACAAGCAATTATTTTTTTCTATAAGTAAAAAGATAATACTTTTACTTACTAATACTTAATAATTTTAATAAGCAAAATATTGAAGAATATAACAATGAATTTTTAAATCGAATTATATTTCTATGTAAATATATGTATATAAATGATAAGGATGACGAGATGAGTTAAAATCCGAGCGACTGCATGTCTGTTCGTCTGTCCTTGTGTGCGGCCGTGCGTCCATGAAACATAATTAACGCGTTTCCTGCCAAAAAGTAGGAATGAGTGGATGAGCGTAATCGGATCACTGCCACGCCCACAAAAACTTTTCAACCAAAAACCTATGTACATTGTTCCAAATGCAACAAAGCTACAATAACCAAATTCGCCCAATCTCAAAACTATAAAAACTTCTGCCGACAGTGTGAAACTCACTGAAATCGAATGATAAGCCCACCCACTCTCAACATGTAAGGGTACTAAAATCGATAAAGATAATATTTAAATACGCCAGAAACATTAAATTGTGAGCTCAAATCAGATATCTCGGGACCTGTTCGACCGATTTTAACCAAATTCGGCACATAATATTCGCTTGACACTCCTATCTTACTGTGTGAAGTTCAGCGAAATCGAAATAAAAACACGCCCACTCCTCTTATAAGAGAATTTTGAATTCCGTTTTATAGTTTCATTTCCCAGTATACAAATCGAGAATCATATAATATAATGGCGTAAAGTTTTGCACTAGTAAGTCCCTTTAAGTATTCCACTTTATGACCAAAAATTGTTCAAATCCAAACCAAACAGGTGAAGCCTCTAGTTACCGAATATGTGGACGCCAGTATCTACAGTTGACTTTTGCCCGAAAATCTCGGTTAATGTATGAGATATAAAATTGAAATTCAAACAAAACACTTTCCTGATAATATCTCTGTGTATCCAAAATGAGTTGGATTGAGTGAATAATTTCCTGTGCCCGCATGAAGCTAATATAAAGATTTTTGAACTTCTGGATGATGTTAACGAGGCTTTCAATAGGGACGCCAAAAAAGTAAACCGATAGGTACAGTAAACGAGGCCATATTTTTTCAAGTGCTTTTAACACTTATCTTCAGTAATGTCGATATTATTAAAATTTACTACCAAAATTTGTATTCAGTGGTCACAGCTTTAAGAGCGCTACGTCCAATTCATGGTCGTCATAATCGTCCTGTAATATCAGAAATTGAACACCTAGTAGAAAAATTTTGATCCACAGGCGCAGTACAAAATGTTCCCTTGCCAGTGAGACAAAGAAGTGCCTATAGTGTCGAATATATTGCTGCTGTTAGCGCATCAATTGAGGAAGACCCAAATTAATCGCTCACACGTCGTTCTCAAGTGTTGGGCATCTCTGTGACGTCATTGTGGCGAATTTTACGAAAAGATCTTGACCTACATCGCAACAACCGACGCAAGAACTGAAGCCGCTTGACTACCATAATCGTCCTATGTACGTGAGTCGGGCTGAAAAACTGCTTGAAAATTATCCGGATTTTCATCGAAAAATTATTTCTTCAGCGATGAGGCTCATTTGTGCCTGAACGACTTCGTCAATAAGCAAAATATGCGTTCTTGGTCAGGCAGCATTCCACACGTACTCCATGAGCCAGCATTGCATACCGGAAAAATTGCAGTTTGGTGCAGTTTATGGGTCGTACTCCTCCCGTAATAAACCAGACCGGCACCTTACTGTGAGTGGAAATCGCTACCGCTCAATGATAACCGAATCATTTTAGCCCGATTAGAATGAGAAACCGTTTTTGCAGCACTCTCAAGAAAAACCCGTTATAACGCATATATCAACCAATATGTAAAATATGTTGATAAAGTTAAGAGAGCGCACTTTTCTAATAATGGTGCGTCTTTGTACTTAGAATAAATAAAATAGGCTGAAAAATTTTCCTATACACCATCTAGCTAGTAAGTCTTATATACCTGGAAGTATTTCTTCGTCTTTAATCCTTGCAAGTTGCAAGAATATGAAATATTCGTTTATACCTGAACTTCCTTACTTATTAAATTATTAATCAAAAAGCAGCTGCAAAAAAAAAAAAAAAAAACAAAAGATCGCGATAAATGGAAGCAAAATTTAATAAAAAACGCGCTTCAAATATTGTGATTTAGATGCGTTTTTGGAAGTCTACTTTATCATAATCACAAGTATTTAAGTAGCAGAAAACACACAACGAAGGTTGTGAAGTCATTGAAAACTCTTCCAATGGATTCACTAGATCGTCTCAACACATTTTGGTTAATGTTTTCGGTATAAAGCTCGTCAATATTAGACTCGTACCAAAAAAAATCTTATTGTGTTGCAAAAACGATAGCGAGTAGAAGTCGCCAAAGAGTTGTTTAGCAATAAAAAATCCCAAAATTCACTGAAAGCACTAGGGTACAACTGTATGAATATTGACTCAAAATGAGAATGGATAATTTTCTCAAATCATGGGTGAAAACACCCAACCCATTTCTGAGGACTTTTTCGATGTTAAAACCTTCTGTTTCCCAATACGGTAAATATGTAAATTTCTGTGCCAGTTTTAATCCAAATTCAAATAAAAAAATTGATAAAATTAAGCAATATTGAGCTTAGAAGAATAAAACGAATAAAATAATTGAAAAGGAAAGGAATGTAAATAATTTCGTTAAAATTTTGACTTTCTATCTTAGCGCAAACTGATTTGATTCAGTAGGCTATAATAATACTCATACAAAAGTCGACACTTCAGCTAACGCTAACTTCCAATTCGATGGAGCATAAATTAATTTTTTTTCACCTCCTCATTGCTTAAATGGTGGCTTCCGTTGTAACACACTCACACACACACATGTATTTGGCTTAACTAAACATACAATTTATTATAGACCAGTGGCATTTAAGGCGGCAGAATACGGTCACTGGAGTATATAAATCACAGTGCAGGTGGCCCCAGTTGATTGCCGATAAAAGGACATTGTAAGCAAGTGGTCGACATGATACCATTGAGATTTGCATAATAAATAAAACACAGTGCTGAGCAAAAGTGTGTACCAAAAAACCGTTGTATGAGTAGAGTGTTAAAAAGTAGATGATGGAAAATAACAAAAAATTTCAACTAAGAGCGAAGAAAATTTTGCTACAACAACAAACAGTGAGTGGAACATTTTGGCCACAAAGGTCACATAATTCATTAAATGTGGCTTGACTTTGAATATATGATATAATGCATACACGTGCTTATGTATGTGTGTGCGTGTGAGTGTCAGCAGGAGCTTCATGAGCTTCATGAGTTACATGCAAATTTACGCTCTCGCTTTTCAACGCTGCTGGTTATTACACAATTTTCATACGCTTTTATTGCTTTCTTTTCTTCGTGAACAAAATTTCATTTTCCCTTGCAGTTGTTGTTTTTGTTGTTGTTGGCAACAAACACCAAACCTTGCTGAAACTGCTATAAATCATGCCGATAATTATGTGGGTGAGCTCATAAATAAAACATTCGAGTGCAGCTATGCTGGCAAATGGCGAGCGTTTTGTTGTTGTTTTTGTAGCTTTTCGCTATCGTCTGCTGACCGCAATTTCGCCACAGGTGAAGATGGCTGGCAAGCTGCTTGCTGTGCTATGCTTCTGCTGCTAAGACGTTACCAAGGTGAAGAAGCTTTTTTGAATTTAAGCAGAGCTCCCTTTAGAAAATGGAAAATTCATAAATTTTTTCTTCATTAAAATATAAAAAACAAAAAAAAAATTAAAAAAAAATAAAAAATTATTAAAAAATAAAAAATGTATTAAAAAAATAAGAAAATGCATATTGCTGGCGTCTGTTGAGCATGAAAACCGCATATTTTTTGCTTTATATTTATTCAGTATTGCTAGTACGCCGGATTGTTTCCATTTAAAGTGTGCTCATTTTTTGGACCGCAAAGGCGCGCAAGTAAACCTTCTGAACGGTAGCCATCTTTAATATACCGTTATTTCACCTCATTTCGCCATTGGTATTTATTTACGCTTTTACTGTTATGTTTTATTATTGCGGTATATTGCTCTCCAACACTTTTAACGTCAATAAAATTGCAAAATGTTGAAAGATTGCCGCGCCTTCGACTTTTATTGTCTTGCTTAGAAATATCCATAAATTTATATTCAGCATTTCAGTAGCATAAATATATGCATGAGCACAAGCATTGAATTTCAAACTTTTATAATGGCGAACGCGCAGAGAATAAAGGAAAATATGAACGCTAGAGTTTAATAGCTCATTTGAGGGGTGAAAATGGTGGAATTATGGGGGCGATTTTTCACCTTTATGTCTTTATAATGCATTATAATTTTACATTTGATGAAAATGTGAAGTTTTTGTTGTAACAATATTTTTCTGTTTTCATTTTCCTCATTAATATCTATTATATTACAGATATATTTGTGTGTCTGTAACTGTATCTTTTGAAATATTAAGATATCTATGTGAAATCTTGATGTTACCCGATTTTAAAAAAAAATTATAAAAAGTTTGGTAACTAAAAAATGTGTGAAGGTTATTGTTGTGAAAGCAATAAAAAAATAAAAATAAAAATAAAATCTTAAAAAGGATAGCCACTTTCCAAGAAATATGCATAGAAACCAAATCAAAGCGAAGAAAATTAAATTTATAGTAAGGGAGGGCTAAGTTCAACTTGCAACTTGTAAATATCGAGTGCCTTCAGCTGCTGACAAAAATTTAAGTTAACAAGTAAGCTAAGTTAGGGTATAACCGAACATTTCATAATCTTGCATCTACCATCAGCGCCTTTAGGTTGAAGTTCGAAAGTCTTTGTATTAGGTATATTTGGGCTAAAGGAAGTATTGACCGGGTTTAACCCATTTGTAGCACACAGTCATACTACTATCAGGAAAGGATTCTCTCTGAATTTCGCTTATACTTATATCTCACACATCGATATTTTCGATTAAAAATTTGTAATAGGAACTGGAGTCCAGTTAATTGGTACCTAAGGACTCGAGTAGTTTTAGTTCGATTTGTATAACTATTAGTTGCACGTATAGCAAAGGCAGCATTCATGCAATGTTGTATGGCGACAGATCCATTGGTGCTCGATTTGTATACTGTAAAGTCAAAAAACCAAACGGTATTTAAAATTGTGTTATGAGGAAGTATGCTTAGTTATATTCCGGTTTCGACGAATTTAGGAATGTCATAATACTGCTAGCTGCTTAATATGTTGAAATTGTTCGATTCAGTTCCGAGGTATTGGTATTTCACGGGCGGTGACACGCCCTTCGTCCAACTTTTATATACGATAATGTAAAGTCCCCTTTAACCTTACCTTAAAATTAAACGGTCTAAAACCTATTAAAGCTCAAGAGGTTGTCCTCGGCATCCGGCCAATACACACAAGTGAGGTATGGATCAATGACTACGACCAGCCGTCTCAAGATTTTAGGCATTAGTAGACCTCCTACCTGAGCTTGATTAAAAACTTGGATAAATCTGGTATTGCGACCGAGAAATGGAGATCCACAAAAAAACCAAAACATCGTTTTCAATTCCTAGTAGAGTAGTCTGGGCCAACGGTGCTGTGATCGACAGTTTTAACAGCTAAACTTTCATATTCACCTAGTATTTTTCTGCTGCAATCCATCCACAGAAAGTACAATCTTCCAACCAAATTACTGAAGTTCAGTTTTGCACATCGGAATTATGGACATAACAGAAGGTGGTAAGTAGCGCCAATGATAAGTGTGCGTAAGGTTCTTCAACTCAACTCGCCGTGGGAAACTCACTTAGAGAAAGAAATAAAAAGTCAGACAAATGGCCTACTCGCAGGCAGTTATAAACATAGTACGTCAAAGCTGTCTTAGGTCATACAGCTCCTTCAGAGATTGTTTAAAGCAACTGACCCCAGAGGAACACCTTAAGTCTTCGAATACTAGCAAAACGGACGTACCACAAAGTTACTTGGTGGCAGTGTTGATGGTGTTCAGTCCAAATCGCTTCTACATCTAGACAAAAGGGAGCTTAGTTTTACTGCAGCGGTACTTAACGCCTACCCTTAAGACTTCACCTTCAGAAAATTGGATTCAGTGGAGTTCACTGAGCTGCGGGGGCAAAATCAGTTTATTTTTACCAAATGCCACTTTCTGAGAGGTCAAACTTGTAGTCAAAACCAAGAATGCCTTTTTAAAAAAAAATTTAAGAAAAAAATGTCCACTTGATAAACTTGTCATCTACAAGACACTTTGCAAGGTAAACAGGACTTTTTGAATCTAGAGCTCCCTAGTGTCTTGTGATATTTCATTGATTGGAAGAGAAGTTATTGCGCTTTAAGTGCCAGTGAGTTATCGGTGCGAAAATGAGTTTCGAACAAAGATCCAACATTAAATTTTGTTTTAAAACTGGTAAAACTTTTACCGAAACGTTTCAATTGATGAAACAAGTTTATGGCAATGACTGCCTATGCCGTAGCAGAGTGCACGGGTGGTCACAATGTTTTCAAAGAGGTCGTGAGAACATAAATGACGTTCAACATGTCGGCCAATCAAAATCCGTGATCATCAGAAATTCCATCGAAACTATGCGTGTATCAAAAATCAGCCGAAATAATCATTGAAATTCATGGAAATGGAACTGAACATCTCCAAAACATCGATTTATCGCATTCTTACCGAACATTTGGGTTCATGAAAGGTGTGTGCACGGTTTGTTCCGCACAAATTGATTGACGACCAAAAATTTCTCAAAATCCAACAATCCAAGGACGACTATTTGACAAAAAATCACATTTTAACCATCAACCACTCCCAGTATTCACCTTATATGACACTGTGCCACTTCTTTCTTTTCGGAAACATGCAGTTGCCCATGAAAGAAAAGCGTTAAGCAGACGTTCGACATGCTTTCGAAATGCTTTTGGACCGTTCAATAAATTGTTTTAAGGCAGAAGGAGACTAATTTCAATAAAATAAATTGATCTTGCCGAAAAACCATTTGATGTGTTTTTTTATTTTTGTTTTTTTTAAGTCCTGTTTACTTTGGAACGCACTTTGTATATACCTGTACGTAATCTTAAAACTTATGTTCACGTATAAGTTTTCACAGAAATGTATGAGGTAATCTTTTCATGAAAATATAAAGGTTCAAGAAACTCCACATCTACCTAAGGTGTAGACTTCCTCAAAGCATTAATTTACTCAGAAATCACAAATTTATTAAATTTACATACTGACATCTACAATTTCTGCATCTGCAATTTAAGTCATTTTAAAATTTATTATTTTTAATTCTTCTTCGTTACACAAACATTTATTTTCACCACCTTAATTCCACTCAGTCCAAAAAGTATTTCTGCAAGCGAAAGCTTTTCACGAGAATTTGACTTTTTGACACATTTTTGCGCCAGCCGTCAGCCACAATTACGCTCGACAAATAAATTTAAGTCAATATGACAGCTAGCAATAACAACAACACAATCACCAGGGCAATCAATTTGATCTTTCGCATTAAGCGCAAATATTCATACAAATCCATATACACGCACATACATAAATGCGAACATACAGACAATGAATTTATGAGCTCTACAAATATGTACATATTTATCGACTTACCCTTATGTAAACCTAATAAGTTTTGCAAAAGTAGTTGAAAATAACCGTTGGTTACTATTTGGCATGCAATTGCTGGTGGCCATTGCAGTTGTTGTTGTTGCAATTGTTGTGGTTCTTGCGGTTTCCAGACATTGTGGTTTTCCGCTGTTGACTTCTGCTCCGCTTATTGATTCTTCGTTGTGTGTAGTTTCTGTGTGACAGTCGTCGAAAACAGATTTCATATATTTTTCAGTTTCTTTTAACGCGGTTGCTATGTGAGGAGGCGGTGCGTATGAGTGATATGTGCAGTCATAAATCAAATTGTTTGCTTTCTTAGCTTCATATATACACATTTATAAATAAACATATATATTTGAACTTTGTTTTGCTATTAGGTGAGGTTAAGTCGATTTACAACACATTTTTTTGTTTCATTAAATTTGAGCTGAAAAAAGAACGACAAAAAAAAAAATTATTGAATTTTATTGGTCCTTAAATGCTTATACTTTCATAAGATTAACAGGCAAGATTTGAAAAATATGTTATTCTGAAAAGTTATATACAGTACATGCTAACTTTTATGTTCTCATGTGAGTATTGAATAAGAAACTGTTCGGTTCTTACATTTAGCTACCACTCAAGGCATACTCTGCTTTTTCTACCGCTTTTCCACATTTCTTTCATACTTCTCTGAGTGAAAAGGTATATAATAATATGTAATAATATCAAATATAATAAGAAGTCGAACATGCTAGAGCCGAAGGCTTCACAACTGTTCACGCTGCATAATCTATTTAGTCCGGTCCATAAGTTCTGTAACAAATTCAGACTTTTTTAAAAATGAAACCATAATACATATTTTAAGGCAGGCTTTCAGAAAAGAAGCAGAACTTCTTACAGGATAATCCGCTGTAGAAGGAAAAAATACGTATTTTAATTAAGATCCCGTCCCGTCCCGTATTGGATGGACAAATATACAAAAAGTTGAAAATTGTATTTTTGGCACACGTTTTTTAGAAAAAAAGTCAAATGTTTATGAAATGTCTCAAGATTTCTGTTTAATAGTTGGAATTGAACAAAAGAAAGACTTCGTGCGAGACATTGTAAGGAAATAAAGAAATACGAAATCTGAAGCAGCCCTATGCACATGTTGAGCCTAATTTGTCTTAACCGCCTTGTTATAAGAGAAAAATGTTATAGTAAGTCTTCATTTGGAGATCATCTCAAATAAGTTGTGGCGTTGATCTGGGCGATGTAATCATTTTTCTTAACATGATTTTCTGTATGCTAAGGGGATAACGGCAAATGCATTTGCGAACAGTTTTTATGACCAAATTTCTTCGACTAATCGGTAATGGATCCGAAGATCTGTTAGCTATTATTTTTCAATTAATTAAATATGAGTGACTAAGCTTTTATAGAATATTCTTAAGGTTCATTTATATTAGAAGTATATATGGAATATACTCGTATAAAGAGGAGCTATTCCTAAGTATATCGGTAATGAAAGTTCATATTGAAAAAATCTTTCAATGAAAAATGTTTTTCAAGAACAATTGTTATATTCAAATATCGATAATGTTTTGGTGTAATATATCGAAATTTTTTTGAGAATTTTCACGGATAATATATGATTAAAAAATGTATAAAATTTTTAGTTAAGAAAGAAAAAATATTGAAACAGCTTTTATGACTAAATTAGTTCAAACCACTAGAGCACTAAAACTTCTCATTCTGTCAACTGTAACCGTTTGGGAAAACGTTCAATAGTGCGGTAAACAAACATACCGTTATCTTAAATTTTAGGAGAAACTCATAAATCTCATTTTCACTTACGAAAATTTGCCCTAGCTGTTTGCATTGTGACAGAATTTATGGCAAGACTAAGTACATGCGTAAAATAATTATTAGTTTTATTCTAATTCCAAGTTGAGATTGTTAATATTGCTTTTATGACGCTATTTATGTGAAACGAACTGCTATGGACAATTCGAGAGGTTTATCAGAAAGTCCTCTTTAATAGAAATATCGGTGTTCGTTTTAAATGAAATAAAGCTTATAAAATTTTAGAAAAAATCGCAAAATTTTGTTAAAAATTTCGCTATACAATCAGAAAGTGGAAGCTCGCAGCATATAGTATATCTCATGGGTCGGTCCAACTGATGTTGATTGATTTAAAGCATATGTCTCCAACAAACTTCTATTCACAAAGTTGCTTTGTTTTTATTAAATATTTTACAGTGTTTTCAAAAAACGTCTAATCTAGACCTCAAGTGGTGCTCTTGAATGAATGAAATACACGTGGTTTGACAGAGCTTATTCGCTCGCTTTAGCTCTATAAGGTTTTTAGCCGCTACTAAAAGTTAAATACCTTCTCAGAAGTGAGTGTCATGAGTCGAGTGTGGTCACAAAAATATCTTTTTTGCGAAAACCAAGGAAAATATTTAACTTACATATACTTACATACACACAAAAAGAGCTTCTTTAAAGATCCCTTAAAATTTCTTCGAAAACTGAAATTTAATCATAGCAAAAATTGCCTTCTTCACAAAAAATTTTCAAATATTACTAAAAAAAAATATCCAGCATGAAGATAAGTAAACAATGCAATAAATTTAATAAAATATACGAAACCTGAACGATTTATTCCAGGAATTATGCAACTTAAAACAGTAGAAAGATATGCGCATAAAAAGCATGAGCCAAACACCAAAACCATAACATAAATACAAAAATGCAAAAAATATGAAAATCAATATGGAAAATACAAAAAATATGGATAAAAAGCAATAATATTACTTGTGCAAATTTGCACAGCCGCAAAGAATAACAATGATGGGATCGAAGTGGATTAAAATTGAAGCTAAAGCAAACAAGGGAACGCCAAAATAAATATCCAGCCTGATGGCAAAACAAGGAAATTGAAAGCAAAGGCTGGGATACATATATTAGTGGTGGTGCGCCTAAAAAAAATGTGTGGTGAAATTGTGTAAGGGAAGTGCCAGGAAAAAAAAATATATATATGAATACCTGTACACCTTGCCAACACTACTTGTCGAACGATTATAGCAGTTTGTCCTTGCCTCCAAAAATATTTGTAAATGACAAGACCTGCAATTATGTTCATTATAAAACGACTGCAGTGATGTTGTTGTGGACATGAGAGTATAACGAATATTTATGTGCCAGAAAGACAGCGGACAATTTGGCTCCAAAGGAATTTATGAACTAAACACCGGCGCCAACGAAGCCGAAAACGGTTCCACGACTGTATATATACATATATAATTTACTAAAGGTGGTCATATGTATGTACAAGTTTGTGTCAGATCCTCTGCAAACACCGTCTAAGGCGAAAGAGTGCTTAACAAACACAAGGTAATGAAAGAAAAACTTTTTTCGGCGTTAAAGCAACAATGAATAATACCATATCTGCAGGGTGGATCGCTCAATTAGGCTGAGCAAAATATAAAGGCGATAGCAAAAATTGAACCAATGTATTGGAAGAAAAAATTCACGACACAAACACACATATGTACATATCTATATATAAATGACTGCGGTAGATTTTTGGCATATAATATATCTTCTTTCTGTAGTTTTAGGCGACGTTAAGGCTCGGCAAACACCAATTTGGGCTCGTTGTTAAATTCATTTCGTTGAACCTAAACAAATATTTGATATTTGTATTTTTCCATTTACTATGATTGCATGATTGCATGTCTGTGTGTATGAGTGCTGATAGGTGTTCTTTGACCCGCCCTAAGGTCTGCACTGAGCTAATGAGCGAAAATATTTGCACAGCATGGCCTGCTCGCACATATGAGCAGTGGCTTAATAAGGATCCCATGACATATAGATCTACATATGTATGTACAAATGTATACGGATTGCGTTTATCATACTTACAAGCATAAGTTCACATATACAGAGTTGTATTTGTCTGAAGGGAACTTAAGCTGCTATCATACCATAATTAATAGAGAAAAATAACGCAATAAGCTTTAAAACTAATGACTCATTAATTATCTTGATTTTTCTTTCTGTTTAAAAAAATCTCAAATTCAAAGCCTAACAAAATTTATTATGCCAGTAAATGAATTGAATAATGTTCCAAAATATTAGTTAAAACCGATTACAATTTGTTAAAAATTCTTCTAAATAAATGTATGGTCGTATCTCCGAAACTACACTCGTGGCCACGCAAGCCTTACCACTAAAAATTTTCAAATAATGTGCATATTTGACTACACTTTCTAGCGGTATTTTTTCTGGTATAGAAATTTGTTATTTATAAATAAATAAAATTCAGCTATAGATAAGTCAATCGAAAGATAGCGAGCTTTTCACAATGAACTCGAAATGCAAGAGACCGACAGGGGATAGAAAAATTTTATTTTTTATTTTTTAATTTCATATCATTTACACTATAATTGGAATTAACATTTTATTTTATTTTATTTTTTCTAATTGAAACAAGAAGTTTAGTTGGTGTCTCACTTTAAAAACAATAAAATCGACTGCTTTTGTATAAGCGTAGAAAGCTAATTTGTGTCTTACTCATAAAACTTATTATATTAAAAACTATAATTTTAATTAGATAATATAATTTAGTTCACTTATGCTTACTAAAAACATAAAAAAGACAAAATTGGAGAAAATTGAAAAAATCACGAGCAAACGAAAAAGTCCGAAAAAAATTTAAGAAAGTATAGTGGTGAGATTTGCGTGGCCAGCGGTTCAATTTCTAAATTTTTGGGAATTTTTCTCATATATGTATATATGTACAGTCATATAAGCAAATTTTTTTCGAAAATCACAAGTAGATATAACCCCTTTATAAATCAATTGGATATCCGAGATTACTTTAGGTCATAATTCACTAAAATTACGCAGAACTCTATAGTACCGACGCAAAAAAAAAAAAAAATTAACTATGTGGTAGGAATAAAAATGTTTAGAAGTTAATACTAATAATAAAGGCCATGAATGTATACCGACCATGGTTCAGTTACAATATTCTTTTGGTTTTCTACATTTCTTTCGCAAACAAGATTGACTTCGATGAATTAGTTAAATAAATGAGAATTGAACTGTGATCTAAGATCTATTGTGCGCTCTTCGAAGTCGCAACAAGTCACTAAGCTCATTCTTGCAGTTCGGCTCCTTTATGAAATGGAACCAACCATAATCCTAGCATGTTGGTGAATGCTGCGGAGCGGGCGAGCCCATCAGCCAGTTAATTTCCGGCTATACCTTTGTGACCGGGCATCCAGACAACATGCATTTGGTAACGATCCAATAGACTGTGCAGTCGTTCTATACACTCCTGCACAAATAGCGATTTGATCTCGTATGCAGAGATCGACTGACTGTCGCCACGTTCATTGCGACAATTGTGTTGGAGGTTTATTTCTATGCAATCACTTATAGTGAAAATATCAGCTTGGAATATGCCAGGAAAACTTTCCGTAGATATAAGGAATTTGGCGCGTGGTCCAGCGCCAATTAACTCCACCGTTTTCGAGCTGTCGGTGTGCCATTTCACTGTTTAATCTCTAAGTAGTAGCTCGAGAGCATAATTATTCTGTTTAGCTTAACTACTTAGGATAACCTTGAACTTCTTAGTGAAGTTTAGACTTTTGGTAATAGTGTCCCTTGGGAGAAGATCCAGTGGTATTTCGCCACTTAAGTCCTTCATGCGCTGGGCAGAGATTACCTTACCTCTGCCAAACACTTCTGCTGCAATTTGGAGTGGCTTCGAGTGCCAAGTCCAATGGTTGCAGCTGCGATAGTTAAAGATTGCGATGCTTGGGCCCCAAGCCACCACTCCATATGTGATAATCGGTCGCACTATCATGGTGTGCAAGCACTCGATAATTCTTGGCTTTCAGCCCCAAGATTTACCAGCTAGTCGATTACACACCATAAGTGCTTTAGTAGCTTCTACAGGGCCAGGATAAAGTGTACTCAAGCGTGAGAACAAGTTCTGACCAGATAAGTGATCTCTTCTTCTATTTCTGCCCCAAGGGTTAGATTCCTAAGGCCAAACAGGGAACTGCGTCTTGTAAACGGGATGATGGGTGTCTTCGAGGGGTTGATGGTCAGTCCAATCCCTCTGTACTATCCTTTGGCTAGGCCTTGTCCTTTGGTACGATATCGTAGAGAGAAAGTTTATAAAGTTTGAGAACCCCTGCTTTAAATGATCAGTTTTACGCAACTTTTATTGTAATTTTTCTCGAAATTAGGCTTCTTACAAATTTTTAACCACCTCTAAGCCGTTGATGAAATTTATTTTGGCATCTGAGTCAAACTGTTTATAGTTTAAATTTAAAGAAACATGCGAAACTTCAAGCCTTAAGCACTATCATTTTACATATAAACTATTTATACGCGCACTTAGACTGCTTCTCCATCCGCTCGCATGTCAAGCACAATCACTCTTCATCACAATTGGCTTCTTTATCGTTTCCAGCTATTATGCATTTTATCATCTTGGCTCCGCAGCATAGATTTATAAGCTTTATAGTGCAGCCTTTATGCAAACAGCTACTGACAATTTCCTCGACAACAATTCCAAGTATTCACTCAGCAGCTGCTGCTGCCAACAATTTCTCGCACTTTTTCCCCACCACACCAACACCACTCCTCGCTTATTGCAATAACAACATGCTTTGGTCGCTACTTTCCATTTCCTTAATGTCGTTTGCATTGTTTTCCTTTCCACAAAAGCGTGCTGTAACTATGCGGCTGATTTTCTTGTACTTATTGTTGTTGTTGCCTGCATTCTTAATGTCGCCAACAATAAGCAGAAGAAGTCAGCGGGCAGGCAGTGAGTTAAAATATGCAAGAAGAAGTAAGATAAGATAGAATATCTAAAGCAGTGAAGTGCTCATGGCTTGACGATACGCAACGTCAATGCCTTAACAACGTGCTTAAGTCGGTGGAATAGCAGCCTTCAATATGTATACGTATATTAGATATATTAAATGTATGAGTGCGTGTGGGTGGCTGTGTAAGTATTACCTTCAACTGTAGATACCAGCGAGTGGGAGCCATTTTGTGTGTGCCTCCCAGCTCCTCGCTTCCATTGACAGCGCATAAAAATATGCGCTATTTTATTTTATTATCCGTTGCTTTTGTTTTTGAATCTTCGCCTTAAAGGCGCGCCATGGCAGTCAGTTAGTGTGACATTCTATCGGCGTCATCACTTAGTAACCGAACTCCAAGCTTACTTATCGCGCTAGTTACTAACGCGCTGGCATTTCTCTTTACTTCATCTAATGGATATATGTTTGTTAGAGTGGTCATTATTTTCCAAGTTGGGGTTTTCATGCAAACACCATCAGAAATTTTTATTTTCACCTTACGAAGAAGGATCCAAGGTAAACAAGCTCTTTATTTTCAATTCAGAAGGTGCCTAAATCAAATAACTTTTTCCTCATATTTTATATGGAATTTTTGGATCTTTTGTAATAAATGTTTTTGGCAAAAGCCAATCAACTTTTGACTCTAAAGAGTTGATATTCGAATAAGAAATTGTCAAAAAAGGTTCGAATAGCTTTTTCATAAAAACATTTGTTATAAGAGTTATGCGCAGTTAAAATCATGCATCAAATGTTCTGTATTCATATAGTACACAATGTCGTATGAGCAACCCAGAAGGTACAAACACTTGTGTGAATGCCCAGGTGCTGATGCATAACTTTAACTGCATATAACTTTTAAAGAATTGTTTTTGTGACCAATATTTTTCAGACCTTATTTGTAGAGTTAAACATTTTGTATTAAAATATAATATTTTCAAGGTTCAAAATATCAAAAAATCCATATTAATGAAAACATAAATTTAAAAAAATATTATTCTTACGTTGGATCCATATTTCAAGACAAAAACTGAAAGCTCAGCGATCGTTATTAAAATAAAAGTCTACGGACACCTTAGTATATGTATAAATTTATGTGCATATGTATATAACAACGTGTCTTCGTATGTGTGTGCTTTGCTCTTTGCATTGTTTTTTTTTTTTTTTTTTTTTTTTTTTTTTTTTTTTTTTTTTTTTTTTTTTTTTTTTTTTTTTTTTTTTTTTTTTTTGTCAGCCTTATTGTTTCTCATATTTGTTAATGTATTTGTATTGTTGTTAATACTCCTATAGACGCTTTTGTTGCATTATTGCTCATCTCAAGCACCCACACAAGATAACACACATCACTACCGTACATATAAGATAACCGAGCGGGCATGGGTGTGGTGGATGCGGGCAAAAAATATTCATTTATTATGTAAATGCCAAACGTTTGCGCTAATATTATATTATGTATTCACTCCTACCGAATACCTATTCAAGCAAAACGAATCCAGGCAGCGGAGCTATCTAATAATAGGAAAATCGATCGAAAACAATAAAAAATTTACATTTGTGGCACTGAAAATAGAACATTTTTCATTTATTTTTATGAAATATTGCTCCTTTTTGCAAAAGAATGGTAATGCGAATTCATCGGTATCGAATATCTGTTGTTCCAAGTGAGTAAACTAAATATGTTTGGTGAAGTCTCCATTCTTGGTCTTACGTTGATTCCGTTAGTATTGAAAATATTTAGAACAAGCAATAACGCCTAAGCCCATAACATAATTAGCAAATACTTTTCCAATATGGATGCATTTAAACCAAACTTTGGAATACTTTAAAGCGATTTTTTTTTTTTTTGGTTTTTTGATTAAACCATTTTTGTTTGAATGCAGATTATAAAAAATAATTTAAAATGTTAACTTCAGCTGTCATGAAGCTTTTTTATGAAGATCTCTCATTAAAAGAAAAATAATTTTAGGGCGATCTGATGTATCTGGATTTTGGAAAAAACTTAGCAAAGGATAAAAATAATGATCTGTTGAATTGATTTGAATAATCAAAGAATATATGAAAGATGTTTTCATCCATCCATGACCTATAATACATTAAATATTATAGTTTAGTAGAAACTTTATGTTCTATGCGATATAATTTTTTCTCCTAACAGATTAAATGTTGTGATTTTTTTAAGACAACACATATTGCTGTATATCGTCACGTGAAATGCAAAATAACTCAACACCACTTTTCATAAGTTTACAGGTGAAGGAAAAACGAAATAATAGAAAACACGTAAATTGAAACCAAATTTGAGTTTTGACTATAAAATGGTTATATCTAGTAGCTGAAGCTGAAAGTTTATGCTACATATATATATATGATATTATGTAATGAACCGTAAGCTTTAAAAAACACAATTTCGATTTTTTTGATGATTTCAGGTAACAATATGTATTTTTGGGCTCACCTTACTAGGGTGATTCCAAAAAGAGTTTTTTTTTCGTTTGGTACTCTGAAAAATAGGTGCTTAGTCACCTATTATTAAGCCTCTCCAAGAATGAGTTCTTAATTGTAACGGGAAGGTATTTCCACTTACAATTTTCTATTTCTTCTTATTATCATAAAGAAAAATTTATATCTCGCTTCCAACTACTTGAAAAAATAGTTTCGTAGATTTTATAGGAAATTTACTGATCTATAAAAATGGTCTCCTACGATTTTTGGATTAAGTTAAGCGTTTACGAGATATGCATCGTCAAACGTCAATGTATATTAAGATGAATAAAAAAAAAAAAAATAAAAAAAATTCGTTTGGTACTCTGAAAACTAGGTTCCTAGGCACCTCTCAGAACGCCTCTCCAAAAACCTAGGAGTTCATCATTTATAATGATTTTTTCATTGAGTTATAAAATTCATAAGAAATAAAAAATCTTCCCAAAAATAATCAAATTTCAACCGTTAATATCCTTTAAACGGTTGGGTATACGGAGAAATCGTACACACTTTTTTTTGTAGAACATTCAATTTCCTACAAAATCTAAGGAACAACATATTTTTTCAAGTAGTTGGAAGCGAGAAATAAATTTTTTTATATGATAATAAGAAAAAGTAGAAAATTGTAAGTAGGAGGACCTTCCCGTAACAATTAAGAACTCATTTTTGGAGAGGCTTTCTAAGAGGTGTCTAGGAACCTATTTTTCAGAGTACCAAACAAAAAAAAAATATTTTTTTTTTGAATCACCCTAATGTATATCATATAAAAATCTTTAACCTACAAGCATAATTACATTTAATATCATGCACATGTATCTGGAATTTCAGTTCGGCACGAAACAATAACTGAACTAATTATATACTGGATAATATTAATATATTATTATTATTTGTTAAACAAATCGCTTAAAGCAACATATTCATTATTTACCAAAAGGAAAATCCAAACACTTAAATATTTATGCAGGCTTCTTCCGTTTTATTTGCCAAATCCACCAATTTACCGGAAATAGCATAAGTGTAGATATAAGTATTTCGAAACGAACAATACTTAACAAATGTTTATGCAGCAAAGTAACGTTTGCTGCTTTTTATTTGTCTACAACGTGCTGTAGAAGTGTTTTCGTATTAGTGTAAATATAAATTAATTACAGCATGAAATATAAATCTATGTACGTATATGAATACAAATAAATAGAAATATTGATTTTCAGCTGTCAGTTTGAGCTGTTGAATAATGAAATAACAATGCTAATCATTAATAAAACTTAAATGACCTTACAAGCGAATGCAATTGATTAAGCATGAAAATATTTATAAGAACATATACTATGTACATGTATATCAGGTTTTACTTACAAGTATATATATCAAGAATATTTATATGTGACCTGGTCTACGGAAAGGGGGCTTAGGTGTCAAAAAATCTTAATTGATTCGGATGGAAGATGAGATGCTTTTTCACGTGATAGAATCCAAAAAGTCATAAACTAGTTTTCACACGTCAGCTCCCTTTTCGTAGACCAGGTCACATATATTAAAGGTTACTTAGAGTAAAGAATCTTTACTTGGAAAGAGCAAGGGTGGGAGTCTTGGTAGTAGTAGAAATTAAGTATATCGCCCAGATATTTTACTGGGCAGGCAATGCTTACCAAACAAAAAAAAATTCCGATATGAACAACTTTTCATAAAAATTGCGGAAGCTTCTAGGACCGACTTAAGGATCGATCTGTTGATAAAGTATATAAATACATATAGCTCAACACCGAGCGGACAATGAAATGGGACAAAAAATTGCGTAAACGGCGCGGTATGAGATTTTTATACAGATCGAGTGATGCCATGGGGAACCTTTTCCTTTTTTTTACCAAAATTCAATCATTTCTCATTGTAGATCGAAAAAAAATTTAACTCTGACAAAATCTATCTGAGAGATCTGTGCACAATACTTTTTCATTGAAATTGATTTGAATATGCAAATAAAAGGTGATACACTTCGAGGTTCACTACTGTTTTAAAGAAAAAAAGAACAGAAACTGCAAATCTAATGAAGAATATTTATTATTATTCGGAATAACATTATTTGGCTTTTATGATTTTAAGATTATCTCTTTCAAATATTGGTGTCGACTACGTCTCAGATGGTCCATCCCATGGACGATCAAATATTGTCCAATAATGAATACTGGATATAAAGGTGGGTGATAATGTTGCAAACAGTACGCTCAGTAGAACGTTTATGTTGACCATCTGGCGAAGCGAAGAGCGCGAAATACATTCTTTACAAAACGTGAATTTTTGTAATAAAGTTGAACGATTGGCAAGCGTTGCTCCATACTGAACAAAACTTAAACGTGACATGTCAAAAAAGGCTGGGATCACCCATTATTTCTGCTGCTGACAAGAAAATAGAGCCCAAATATAGAAGGAATGTACGGAAGAATGAAAAAATTTGAAATATAATGGGGTTATTCAAAGACGTTAATTTTTTGGCAAAACTATAATTGATACTTCGGCGTTCATAAATTTCTGGAGATTTTGAAATTTAGAAACTCGTAATATATGAGCATCAGTAATACTTCGAAGGCTTTTGGACGCATCAAAATAAACCTAAAATATTTCAGGTTTAAAACTATGTCATTGAACTTAATGAAAATGGTTCAGAGAACCTTAAAATATGATATTCATAACAAGTTTTGATTCCGAAATTTATTTTACTTTCACTAGTTTTTTTTTAATTTTTTATTAATATCAACACTATTTACTCATAAAATTCATAAAATATTTATAAATGTTGCAAAACAGATCGGTTAGTTTTATCTACATTAATATCCACCCTTTTAAAAAACCACGACTTTCCTACTGGGCAAACGTGTGTGTGTTTAACGGCGAATGCAATAAATTAAGTTTGCGATTGTAAATAACGGTATGCCCGCATTTGATTCACACGTCAATGTGTGAAATTTACTGCAAAGCGGTATGGCAAATGGTGGGGCTTGTGGTCAATAAAAGTGAATTAAATTAAATTTAATTACATAGCCATGACCGTAGGCGTATTGGCACAAACACCAACCGGGACGAGACGAGTATTAACGCATGATTACTACGGCATATGCGTATATGAAAAGGAAACTATATGGAATATTATAAATACTGCTTTTGTGTTTGTATGTGTAATGCTAGCTTCATGGGCACTAAGCGTTGCTTGATTAATGTTGTGTATCAGTGCCATAAACCACGGTGTTGCCAACCATTTCGAACTGTCAATCAAATTGAGCGCAGTAGAAGTGCTTGACGGTATGACCACTAACAAACGTGTAAAATTAAAAAAATATATATATATATAAATATATATTTGTTAAAATAAACAAAAATAATAATAATATCCAAAGTGAATATGTCAGTTGTGGCATTGAAAATATATCAATTAAGAGTCTCGCTTCATATAACTGAGCTCTCGTTTCATTTAAACATTTTTGCTCTGACTTTCTGCACTTTTTTCGATTTGCTGCTGTCTGTTGTGATTTCTATTTTTCGCCTCTTTAGGCCTCGTGCAATCTATTTTCTTTCTCAAATGTTCATTCTTCAGACGTATTCTTCCATTTTCGACGCCCTTTCCACTTCTGGCACAGGCACACAGCATTTATAGTTCCATTGACGTTTGACATATTTTCAAATGGCCAGTTGGCGCAGCGGACCCGTGTTGGCCAATTTAACCTATTTTCCAATAAAAAAAAAAAAAAACACGAATTGCTCTCTTATTGATTTCCAATTCGCTCATATTCTATTGTCTCCTTCACTCGACTCAGGTCTTTTTTGTGTAAAAAATTATACCACTATTCTTCCTTTCTCGTTCCTCTTTGTCAAATTGATAAATGTTTGAAATTGTGGTACGCATATTCTCTATTCAGAATTTGCATGTGTGGGTACACATATGTGTGAATGTGTGTGTGTTTGCATGTGCCATTTGTTTCGTGTTTTTGGCAGCATTTTGTGCTCGATTAAGTTTCTTTGACTGTGTATTTTGACCACATGTGGCGCACAGTTGGCGAATTCCCTTGACAGACCACACAAACATGCATTAACGCCAAGGCGCAGCACATATCCTGCTAAAGGTTGTTTATATTGCAGAGCCATCTCCATTCTCTCAAACCTATTATTTCACACTTTCTCGCTTTTCTTTGTGCCCGCTGTCTGACTTCATTGTCTTGCTTCATTTTCAGCCTCACTTTTCTCTCATCGTTTTTCTCAATTTCTTTTGTGCTGCTTTACATCAATGCTCTGCCATTAATAACGGCCCTCTTCTGCACTCGAGTACCGTCGAAATTCCCAAGCGAAATGCCAATTCGTCCATGAGAGAAATGCCCACAGTGGCGTCTGTGTGCATGTGTGTGTATGCAACTGACGAAAACCCATATCAATTTTGATAACTCTTGATATGTGTCCATCAAAGCCGGCAGTTCAGCCCCAACATCTAACTGTTCATAACATTTCGACATTTCAAAATCTATTGCACTTGTCTCAGCGACCGTCAAATACACGGAGAGGGCGTAATAGAGAGCGTTTGATAAATAGCAATTTTGAATATTATCATTGAAGTGTTATTTATGCTTTGGGAATTCTCAAGCATTTTGAAAACCCATCGACCACCAACATTCCTTGTTTGGCAAGCCATGAATTCATTTGATGCTCTGCCTCAATTGCTTTGGGTATTATGTATAGAGGTAAGTAATAATGAAAGTATTAGCCTGAGCATCTTTCTGCTGGCACTTTTGATTGATGTTGCTCAAGGATTTCTTCACAAAAGCATGAAATGCACATGTGGAATACATAACTCACAAATGGTCAATGAATGTTTTGAAGGTGAATGGCGAGGTAATATTGCTATTTTTAATTGTTATTATGTTTCGGAGGTAGAATATACAATGTTCCACATTCTTAATTTGTAAATACCAGTTACAAGTACTATTCGATAACTATTTGGTTCTTTTTGCACAGGATAATAACTCTGAATAAAACATTTAAGATTTTTAAAGTACCATATTACAGAATATTTGGTATATCTTAAGCCTTTGAAGCACGATACCATTTTGTATTATCATATACCCTTCACGCAGTTCTGTCCGATATAGAAATAGAGAAACCAAAGCATTATAATATACTTCATAATATAAGAATGTAAAGGGTATTTTTGTTTTACTAGTATGGTTTTCAAGAGGAAATAAGAAGCATATATTTTAATGATACTGCCAAAAATTTAGTGTTGCTATAGTTTTAGGGTTTGCATAATATTTTAAAAATTAATAACTGGCTGAAAAAAAATCCCTGCTAATTCCAATTTTCGAACACTTTTTGTCGGTAATAATACGCCAAATATTCTCTTCCAAGGGTTCGTATTTGGGTTATCTGCTTAGATGAGCGACTTCCCCTAACCCCACAAATTATAGGTCAGGGGTTTAAATCGCACGATCTTAAAAGACACGCCACAAGCACAGAACATGAAATAATACCGTCACGAAAAGTTTCCCTCAATGAATTGGCTGTTTAGCAGCCTCTATGCCAATTTCCGACGTCTGGTTGAAAGCAACCGTGTTCTACATCAACATCTTCATCATGACTCTATGGTATAGCGTATTGACTGTAGTAATATGATTGGCTTCATTTTAGAAAATAATGACTTTTTGAGGATATAACTTTGGTAAGTAACGTATCCATTTAACCAAGAGTGAGCTTCATGGTTGAACAAAATTTTCTTGAGGAAAGCGTGATCGGGGCTGCATTATTTTGAGCATATTCACCGAAGGTAAGACACGTTCGATGGACGTTCGGCTTAAATTGCTAATCAAATTGATATAAACAACAAAGTAACAGCTATGAAAAACGCCAATTCCTGCTGAAATTACCTTTATTTTCATATTTTTGCTTTTCACACACTCACAAAGTGAATGCTGACAAATAATTGTTTTAACTTGTAAATGCTGCAGCATTAATATGGCGAATACTCTTCTTTCTTCTATAAATGCAGTTGATTATTTAGAGTTCATAGGCTATAAAAATCAAATCAGTGCATTATTAAGTTCAATTTAATCACTCACACCGTCAACAAGCTCGGCTAATGTATGAGTCAAAAAAACTTCACAAATAAAGCACTTATGGTATGTAAATCTTCAATTTCATGAAATTAATAAAGTTAACTCAAATTCGTTAAAGTTAACTAAAAATTCGCTTTTTGAATAGTTTTACCTGCAAAAAAATGAACCCCTACTCTCCTGGAAATTGTGTGATTGCAAAAGTGTTTTAGAGAGTCTACTTCATCAAAAATATATCGTCATGCGTATCATATATTCACCATCTACCTTCGTTAATATAATAATATCGAAATGTTGAAGAAACAGTGCTGGATATCGCCATATTAGCGCAAGAGAGATAGTTTTTCCTACATAGTACATAATGACAAACTACTACTAAACAATTCCATTTGTTAAAGAAATTCATTTTCGACTGCTGTTCTCTTGCTTTGCTAGTTCGGGGAGGTTCTTGCGTTCAACCGGATTTCCCGCCCAGCAGTCTTAACAGTTCGTGAGACTTTGAAATTTTGAATATTTCATTTACCACTGAATTCACAGCTAGATAGCGATGTCAATCTAACGTACCAAGGAGCATTAACTAAATTCCTTGGTACCTTACTTTAACAGCATTGAATGCAAGCAATACAGCTATGACCTAAGCAACCCGTCTGATTGACCTCCGCAGACCCAAACTGGCTTTACAACTTGATTGTATATTCAGAGATTGTTTTTGATTGATAGCTTGGATGTCCTGCCAATAAGGTGGTAAATCTTAGTAAATTTCATATCAAGCTCACTCATTTTTTTGACATCTTTAGCATTTAATGATTCGGTATAAGAGCATAAATTATCTAAATACCAGAGAAAAATCAGAGAATTTGAACATCTCTCATGCATCGACTCAACACATTTTGGTTAATGTTTTGGGTATGAAATTTTGCAAAGAGGAGTATAGCTCGCCAAAAGAAATGCTTAACAACTTAGCTGAGGACACTACACTCAACAAACACATCGTTACTAGTGATGGGACATTAGTTTATGATTTTGACTTCGAAACGTTCTAATCTAATCTTGCGAATGGCGTTTCAAATATGAACCGAAATCGAAAAACTAATCGACGAAGTGCATAGAATGCATTAAAATACATGAAAATGTAGTTTTGTGTCATTTCGGATCTAATGCATTGAAATATTTTAAACATGCACTGATCTATTCTCTCTCAACGCAGTTCAATTAACATATTTCCATTAATATAATTGGGTTTAAAGCTAAAAGTTAATAAAGTAGCTTCGCTAATGTGCTTCAGTTCAATAAAGAACTTAAATCCGTTCACAGATACGGTTCGCTTGAAATATAGGGCGTTCGGATAAGTGTCGAGCCTCACCCGCCGACAGCATCACTATGTGTACTATATTCTCATAGCTGTCCTCCATCCATATTTCAGTCGAATAGAAGTCATATTTTCTTTTGACCACGAAGTTTTCCAATAATTAACTACCATGACGAACACTTGGGCTATAGTTTTCGGGCGCATTATAGTTAATAGGTTATAAAAATTAAAACAGCGCCCTATTAAGTCCATTTTGTGTGCGATAAAAATGAACTTAAAAAAAATTAGCGTGTAGTCAGAAAGCGCTTATAAATAAGGCATACAAGCGAGCAACTCCAACAATTTGCTAAAGTTGACCTAAAGCGGCTAGTGAAGTTACCAAACATGATCTTTCTGAATAACCGAACTATGATACTTAGTTTATTAGGATTGTCAACGATTAGTGACGAATTTATGAAGACTCTAGTGGAGATCGTGGTCGCTACTTCAAAGGAACGCTGCGTGAACACTATAATTTATACGAGTTATGTGAACAGTACTTCGATAAGAGCAACTGACGGACAAGCGTTTTCGGATATATTGCGATCACTTGCCGAAGGACAAGACAAACCGCTACTGCATTTCGATACCTCACCACCAATCGAGATGTATGTGACCAAATTCAACAACGCTTTGTTAACCATCGCGAAACTCAATCAGTAAATGGATCAGGATAAAAAATTGTTGGTCATACTGTGGCGACGTCTCTGCTACAACACAGAAACACGACTAATTCTGCTATTAGAGAACTCTGCCAGTGAGGCGTATCTAAAGAAGATAATGCAAATATGCGCCGAGTATAGAGCGACGAAAGTAATTGCGCTGCAACCACGAATGACAGTAATCGAGAGAAGCTACTGGATTCTGCGTATATTTCCCACAGCGCAAATTGTGAAACGCACGTTGCCGTCAAACGGAACACAATTATTTCACGATTATGTTAAAAATATGTATGGCAGCCCTTTGCGTATTTTAGAAAGCGCAATTTTGCCACAAATCTACAGATACACACCACGAGAGGGCGGACCATCCAAACTCAGTGGTTTTGTAGGTAAAACTTTGGTGGAGTATGTGAACCGACATAATGGCACTATTTCGCATGCGCTATATAAGGACAAGGGATATATCTTGCTTAGGGATATGGTGCGTTTATTAAAGAATAATACGCTGGATATCGGGCATTTAATGCCCAACAGCTTAAAGTTTCGTCAACTAAGTTTCACGGTTGTCCTCAAGTCTACCGATTACTGTTTTATGGTACCGTTGGAACAGCTACCGAAGTGTACTTTCTATTTTAAAATCATAAGAAAATCATCCCTCGCATTCTTTTGCGCCAACGTTGCTTTGATCTCATGCATTGCCGCAATCGCGACACGTTTTTACTCAAAGCTTACAACTTCAATTACCGATTATGTATGTAATATGACAGTTGTACGCGGTCTACTGGGCATGCCATTCTGGACGGTGGGTCACATCTCGAAACTGCATAAGGTCATCTATGTTAGCGCCTCCTTGATGGGTATTATATTTGGCACAGCTTACGCCACTTTCTTACAGTTATAGCATAAATCTACCGATTGTGAGCAAAGCCGAAACCATTGAAGATTTAATAGATCGTGGCATTAAAGTGGCTGTAAGTAAATCTAATTTCTTTTCGATTCTTCATACAGGAGATTTAGAAAAACATGGTGAAAATTTTGCGATTTTTGATAACATCATAATCTTGACACACGTTATGCCTTTGGCGTTACCGATATGTGGTCCGTCTATAACGAACAACAGAAATATTTCTCACAACCACATTTCAGACTCTCGGATATATGTTTGGGTAAAGGTTACCCGATGGTCTTGCCTTTACAGAAGAACTCAATTTATCGCGATGGTTTGAATGAATTTGTGACAAAGCTACACGAAGCTGGGCTCTTAGTCCATTGGCAACGTCGCAGCTTTCTGGAAATGTTAGCTATGAAGTGGATTACGCTCGAAAACCGGAATCAACAGCCTGTCGTTGAGCCTATGAAACTGAAGGACTTGCGCATAGTGCTAATGGCTTATGCTGCACTTTTAAGTTTGTGCATTATTTGCTTTGTTCTGGAGATTTATTGGGTAAAAATTCAAAATATGTGTGTCTCACTAAAGGAAAAAATGTACAGAGTAAAAATTATAAATCAGAGAATTTAATAATTTTTCTGTACAGTATTTGCTATACGTTTACGGTTTAATAAATTTCTATGCAAGTTTATTTTGTAAGCCTCAATTCAGTGGGAGATTTTAGCGTTTAAGTAAAATATATTGTAAAATATATTTATATATTGTCTGCTATTCGACATTGTTCCCAGCTTGTTTAAACATCTCTCTATGCGTAAGACGATAGATAGATAGAAAATTTAGGCTTTGCACTTCGACCTATGGTCTATTGTGCCCTCTACTATATCACACATAGCATAGTCAAAAAGATCCAGCATTCTGAACAATTCCAGACTAAACTTATGTAATGCCTATCCACGTAGATGGAATCTAGGTCCTTAAGCCTGCTTCTACAAATTGGTGGATAATCTAGAACCAGGTGTTCTGGAGTTTTCTATTGAATGACGCAAAGCCGGCAGTTTGCACAAGAGCCTATGCCCATGTTGGACAAGTGCTTTCTGTCCCGACGAGGAGACGGAATTTGTCTCTGGGGAAGTTGATACAGTGAAACTTCGATAAGCGAAAAACGTTGATATTTCATAGTATTTCTTCGATCCCTAGAAAAATTCGCGGAAAATGCATGTATTTCGGTCCCTTTGATAACTCGTATTTTACTTGAGACAAAAATTGAAAAATGTATATCAAAAGCCTCTACAACTCGTATTTTTCCTCAAAAACTTCTACAACTCGTATTTTTTTCACAAAAAAACATTACGTGATGAAAACATAGTACATTTTTTAACATCATTTCTTGCTTTTTATGTAAAATTGAAAAAATAAATAAAAAAAACTCTATAATTCGTATRTTCTGTATGTTGCCTCTATAAGTTGTATAACTTGATAACTTGAAAAACTCCATAACTCGTATTTAAATTGTGGTCCCTTGCAAATACGAGTTATCGAAGTTTCACTGTAATTTCTTTAAACCTTGCGAAGTTAAACCGTCGCAAAAGTAGCCTGGCATGGCGCATTCCTGCCGCTTGTCCATGCCGTTCTCTCCCCACTCTCTTCTCAATGCAGAGCATCTCCTTTCTAGTGTGGGACGTCACCGCAATGCATGGTTCTGTCGTCTTCATCCTGGTTACTGCTGCAAAGCAGACTAGTTCGTCGGCCAGCTGTTTGGCGGCTATAAAGAGGTAGCCGCTCCGACTTACTGCCGAGAATAACCCAGAACTTCTTTTTAAAGTTAACGATCTTCGTAACGTCGTCCCTTGGAAGAAGGGCCAGTGGTGTAACTTCCACTAGGGTCTACATTAGTTGAAACGATTAAATCTTTATTTTGCCAAAACCCTCTACTGCCATGAGCAGCATGGTATGTTTTGCTACCTGATTGCCTGATTGTTCACTAGATGCAGCGGTGTGAGCTGCAGCATGACTTCAAGTGCTGCGGTTGGGCAACTTTGCATTGTCCCTGAAACGGAGACGCTGGCGCGCTTTTGTTGCTTCGATAGTTGAAGGCCTACCGAAGATTGCGTTCAACAACTCCATAACTGACAATAGGCCGTATGGTCATTTTATACAGCCACCTTGTGATAACTGCGTGCAGCCCCAGTATCTGCCGGCTAGGCGTCTGTGTATCGTGAATGGTTTCAACTATCCTAGTTCGTAGTAAAACCTCTATCCAGAGCAGTTTAAATGAATCTGCCTGCTCTGTACGCGTGCTAACTGGTGTGTGGGGGTGCGATTTTCAGTGCCTTCGATCTCATATAGTTGTCAACAATCTTTTCCATCCCCCTTAGCATGAAGGATCTTAAATCAGAGTAACACTCGTTTAGAATATATTCCAGAAGGTCGAACACTCAGCGAGTCTCCACTTGGCACTATATTTGCAATCTCAAATCATAAATATTAGAGCTCACCCGATTAGTTTTAAGATTACCTGCATGGAATATGACTCCACCGATCTTTTCCGCATGCAGAAAATATTCTATTATCATGAAATATAAACGATTGGATTTTACGATACTCACATCAAACCTTTTCAAGTTCCCTATAGCTTGGTTAAGTATACCGCTGCATTTCAAAACTATAAAACACACCTGCACACAAGATTTAAGAGATAATTACACTTACTATCCTTGTCACCAACAATAAAGTATAAACACTGTAATTATGAGCTATAAAATAATATTAAATCAAGGCTGACCACTTAACTGATTTAATTGGTTTGACACCAGCGAAAGTGTGACCAACAAATTACTAGAATAGAATATAAAAGAGCTGTAGATTAATGTACACTTTTCCATTCCGCTTAAAGTGTCTTCGGAAATCAAAGCTGAGGCGAAACATGCGTACCCTCAACAATCATACACTACTACTCAGCTTAGTTGGACTGTCGGCAATCAATAAAGACTTCACGAAGAAGCTGACACAAATTGTGGTTGCCATGGACCTTGAAAGACGGCTCGATACAATAATATACACGAATTATGTTAACGGCGCTGCGACGCGAACAGTTGATGCTTTAGACACTTCGTATATAATACGCGCACTCTGCAAAGGCCAAGAGAAACCGCTGATACATATCGACACCACACCACAAATCGAGAAATATGTGAACAAATTCAACGCCGAACTGTTAACCATCGCGCAGTTGAATCAGCGCTTGAATCAGGATAAACATTTGATGAGCACACTTTGGCGCCGCCTATGGAACAATATGGAAGCACGATTAATTCTATTGTTCGACGACACCGCAAGTGACGAATATATAGAGAAAATAATGCAAATGTGTGCCGAGCATAAAGCTACGAGAATAATTGCGCTACAACCACGAATGACGGTAATCGAGAGAAGCTACTGGATTCTGCGTATCTTTCCCACAACACTCATGGTGAAACGTACATTGCCGAGAAGAGGAGCAAAACTGTTTATCAATCAATCGATAAATATGTATGGGCATCCATTGCGTCTAATTGAAAACGCTTTGTGGCCGCAAGCGTATAGTTACAGGCCAAGCAATGGCGCACCATCCGAAATGAGTGGTTACTTGGGTAGAACTTTAGTGGAGTATGCAAAGCGGGTTAATGCTACAATTACATATCCGATCGCCATGCATGACAGACTTTACCTACATGATGACTTGAGGAGTTTTCTCAGAAATGATACCCTAGATATTGGTTCACTAACAACCTATAAAATCGGGGATCGCGATGTAAGTTTCTCTGTGGTTTTCAAATACATGGATTACTGTTTTATGGTGCCGCTGGAACAGCCACTGCCTAAAGGTGAATTCTACTTGGAAAATGTAACGAATATGGTGGCAATATTGTTTTGGTTCAGCGTCGTAAGCATCTCTTGTACTTGGGCAGTCACAACGCGTTGCTATGGTCAGCGACCCGTACACATTGCAGATTATTTCTTTAACGAGTCAGTGATGCGCGGGTTTTTTGGCTTGTCGTTTTGGTGGCCGCAGCAGATTGGGCGTCTCCATAAGGCGTTAATTATTTTAATCGTTTTTGCCGGTTTGAATTTGACTACTATCTATACCAGTTATCTACAAAGTTTTATCATTAATCCACCTATTGCGGCCAGAGCTGAAACAATAGACGATCTAGTCGCGCGAGGCGTAAAGATGGCCGTTGATGAGAAGAATTTATTTGCTTTGTCAACACAACCGAATTATCAAAAGTATGGTGAGAACTTTGTAGTTTTTAAAGATATAACAGAGTTTCTTAAACTGCAAGACAACCTGGACATGCGTTTTGCCTTTGCGATAACCGATATGTGGCAAATATATGAGGAACAACAGAGATATTTCTCACGACCACTATTTCGCCTCTCCGACATTTGCTTGGTTAAGAATTACCCAATGACTTTGCCGCTGCAGGAGAACTCCATTTATCGTGAAAGCTTCAACGATTTTCTCGTACAATTACGAGATAGCGGACTATTAAGACACTGGCAAAAGCAGAGTTTTCTAGAGTTTTTGGATATGGATTGGATTTCGTTGGAAGATCGTAATAAGCAGCAATGTTTTCAACCACTTAAAGTGGCGGATTTGCAGCTGATGTTGCTAACGGCATGTTTCTTATTTCTTTTAAGTTTTTGTTGTTTTATATTAGAAATGTATTGGGATAAAATGGGAAATTTGCTAACTTCATCGAAGTGAAGAAATAAATTTTGAAATAATTTTCGCTTTCTCTGATACAAATAAGAATTTATTTTTATAATCATACTAAGTTCGGTTAAGGTTTCACAACACAAACGATACAACTGACGAAAGAAAAAATCCCTCTCTCTATATCGGTAAACATTAATAATAGAGAGCAATTCTTGATTATATTTGATTCTTGATATAAATGAATTCTAATGTTGAACCTTACAGCACTGCCACAACTAATGTTGACTATTTATAATTATAATTTAATCTAGAAGTGGGATAAAAGGAAACGTGCGAGAATTCCCGATTTCAATTGACACTCTATTTGAAAAATTTAGTTTTGAGAAAACAGCTTTTAAGACTTAACCTTTTGAAGCTGCTTGACCAGAACGACTCGCAGCTGCAACGAATTAAATTTGGATTTTTTAATACTTTTTATAAATTAATATTTTTATAACCACTAGGTCGACTAGAAGCCAAAACAGAAACTGAATATTTTACACGTTCACCTATTGCGAGGCTCAAATATGGAGAAATAGTTTCGAGTATTGGCAAAGCTTTATACAAGTGAGCAGGTTGCCTTCTATAGTCTGGTATTAGAGAGCATAAACAAATATTAAACGACGAAAGTCACTTAAAAATATTCTCAATTAAAATCTATCGATTACTACGGACCAACTGTCGAATCATTTGTACTACTCTGATTGAGGTATCTCCGAAAATGCATTCTAAAAGCATCAACCGCCTCTTCAGGCGTCGAAAAATTTTGACTTCTTGTTTTTTTTTTTTTTTTATATACGCACGGGAATAAAAATAAGTCAAATTGAGGATTTAAGTACTTAAAAATATAGTTGGTTGTGTATCACTCAAAATTTACTGTCCCACGTTGCGACAAATCCAGTTTTTCTAAAAATCAATACAACCATTTGCTTGGAAGTGCTTCGTGGGCGAACAACTTTTGTTGGATTCGGCTCATCTTAAAACACCTATATAGTCGATTTCTCTTTACTTTCGGGAACATGCGCCTAAATTCACGTTTCATCTGTGCCACGACTTCATAGACGTGTTTCGTACCGTTATCATATTTTTTAACATTTCTTTCGACCAATCGACTCGAGTCTTTTTTTTTTGAGCCATAAACAAAGTGGGATCGAAGTAAAAAAATTTCACTATCTAATGTTCATGCAAATATTGAATCTACTCAGGTCCCACTAAAGCCTAAAGCTGTCTGAATCTTATGATTGGTCACATGACGATCTTGCAATATCAGTTTGTGCGCAGCATAAGTAGTTTCGCAACAAATCCATAAGACCTTCACCAAATTTTCCTTGCAGTGATTAACGACCTTGACTAAATTCACCATAACATCGATGGACACTGAGTTATGATGGAGCTTCATCAAATCTAATACACTTTTGCTGAGCTAATCCTCGGTTTTGGCCAAGATGAATATTTTAAATTACTGTTAACAACATAAATAGCGCTTGTGTGAGAAAACGTTCTGGGTATGCATACCATACAAAATATCAATCTTCAAACATGAAACATGACTTTTGACCAAATACAAAAATTTCAAAATATAGCGAATTTCTTAATTATTTTCACTCATTTTTGAACGGCTGTAACTTTTGTCAACTTCCCCGAATTTTTTTTTTTTAAATAATTAATTTAATTAAAATGAAGCTTAAAATTTCACCTTTCCAACACTATATGGTATGACAAAATGTGATTGGTAGCACTGGAGATATACGACTGCAACGATTTCTATTGAAAAAATACGAAAAGACTTTTTCGTCTACCCAATATATGGTCATTGTAAAGGAATACACTTGAAATTCAGAGATAATGCTTTCCTGACATTAGTTACTCTGTGTATCAGTAATGTGTTGAATCGGGTAAATATTTTCATTAACCTAACATACCTAATATAAAGATTTTCGAACTTCCGGATGACTTTATACTGCATATAGCGGCCAATATTTGGCTTATCTCAACGAAAATAAGAGAGATTGTTTTACTCTTGACAGATTATTTTTGTGCATAAAATAGATAAAATTAGATGAAACGTAATACGATGTTTAAATATTAAGGATATTTACCTTAATGAAAGCCAGGACCGTAACCTAGCACTTCCTTAGTTATTTTATTTAAAATTATGTGTTTTTTTTTCCACTTTACAAACCCCCTGCTGATAAGCCCATATCAGACACAAACCACAAACCGGAATATTCGCCGTACGAATTTTATTTCGAACGCAGTCATGGCATATTTCGGATACTTCAAACGCATTCTAGAAATATCTTATGTATGTGTAGTGACGACAACAAAATTGCAGTTGATAAAATGAGAGGGGGAAGAGGAGAGCACATATTTGCTGCGGAAGTGCAGTTGAATGTGAACAAGATATTTCGCCAAAAAGTAAAAAGGGTGAGGAAAATTGTTGGCGTGCTGGCGAAATATGGGAGCTTAATAACTAACGTCCATAAGTAGATAAGCAGCCCATCTGTCAAATTTGGCTGGTGTAGCGGGTAAGTCATTCGAATTTATATGGTGATTCAAAGTAAATCAGCTGGCAAGGATAATTGCATGGAAGTTGGCAACGGCGATGCCAAAAATATATAAAATGAATACATTTTGAAGGTTGAATAAAAACATTTTTTTGAATAAATAAAATATTATGGCAACAATTTCGAAACTTATTCATATGAAAAGTAGATGATATAAACATGCAGCGTAGCAAGGATGCAATTTATAGAAAGAAGTTTTAAATTAAGTTAAGCAATTTATTTTTTTTAATTTAATATCTTATTGAAGACTTCCTGCATATTTGTATAAAATAATTAGTTTTTAAGCTCAACATAGTGCTTTTTTTTTACACTTAATTGGTATTGGCTTATTTTAATATTTATTTGAGAATATTGAATAGTGATGTCGAAGCTCTATGCTGCACCTAGACACTATATATAATATTAATAACAAAGCTTCTGGTTAGATAAGATAAGAAATGAAATTTAGTACAAAATATTCCTTATCCCATGCCTCGATCATAACCAGAAATTTATTTACCATATATTATATATACAGATAGGGATAGGACACACTGATCGGTGGATACGAACGAATTTTATTTAACCCTTTTATTTCGTTTTTGACTTATAAAATACCTCCTTACATCTGTTAGTAAATTTTTTTTTATGAGGTTTTTTTTATACCCTGAATGTGTATTAAGTTTGCACGAAATTTGTAACATCCAGAAGGTAGGGTCGGAGATCTTATAAAGTAATATAAATAAATGATCAGTATGTCGAGCTGAGTCGATTTAGCCATGTCCATCTGTCATACAAACTGCCATATAAGCCGAACGATCGGAATCAAAGGCTTGTATGGAAAAGTTTCGCATTTGACGTCGTATCGTCACGACATTTAGCATGGATTACTGCTTAAGGTAACAATATTATATAAAAATATATAATATATATTATCAAATAAAAAACAGACTTTAGCCAATACACCACTTTTTCAAAACAGAATTTTTTAAATACAGAATTTTGTCAGTGCGGAATTTCGCTTTTACAGAACTTTGTAAATACCTAATTTTGTAAATGCAGAATTTTGTCACTACAGAATTTCGCGACGTTAGTTTTCAGAATTTTGTACGAAAAGAATTTCAATATACAGCTGTTTGTAGGGATCCCAACAATATAATCTCAAAAAAAAAATTGTTCAGAACGGATTACTATAGCATATAGCTTCCATACAAACTGAACACCTAGTTACTAACAGAAATACACATGTGAAGGGTATTTAGTTTCGGTGCAACCGAAGTTAACGCTTTTTTTTTTTTTTTTTTTTTTTTTTTTTTTTTTTTTTTTTTTTTTTTTTTTTTTTTTTTTTTTTGTTTTTTTTTTTTGTAAATTTATTGTATAAAAACGGTCCAAAGGTGTTTCCCTTATTCCCTCAAAAAGCAATGCTTAATTAACACACGAAATGCTTTTTGATCCATTTTTTAGTAAATTAACACAACTTGCTTTACAAAAATTCTATATTTTTTTAATACCTAATAGAACTCATAAAGATGGTAGTAGTAGAGTAATAGTATTAGCTATGTACTAATAGAAATCATATAGATGGTAGTAGTAGAGAAATAGTACCATCTATGTATGTACATGTCAGCCTCAGTAAAGCGTGGACGGGTCGTCGGCCGCACTTTTCATGAAATTAAAAAAGACAAGCAAAAATTTTTCTGCAACTTTTGACGTGGATTATCTTCACAAAGGATGCATAGATGAACTTAATTCAGCTTTCGATATTTTGAAGCTTTATCAGGGAGCAGTGTGCATCGATTATGATAAGTTCAGTCGAGGTCGTAGATCACTCCAAGACAGACTTCGTGAAGGTCGTCCAAAATAAGTTGTTGTTTCGTAAACTATTAATGCTGTATGCAAACTGATATTGCAAGGTCGGCATGTGACCTAACGTCAGATAAAGTAGACATTAGTGCAACCAGCATATATTCAATATTCGATGCACATTTGAAACTGAACATATTTGTTCTACTAATTTGTCAATCGCTCAAAAACAGCGCCTGCCGATTGGCCGATCAAATGTTAAAAGAATACAATAATGATGCTTGGAAACACGTCTCGTCTGTGACCTGAAAGTAAACAGCAGTAGACTGTATGGGTGTCTTGAAATGAGCCGAATCTTAGAAAAACTGTTTTAAGTAAACAGTAAGTTCTGAGTAAAACCCATTTTTTTGCAAGTTGTCTTTTAGGATATGAGGAAAACCAACCGTCCAAGACCAATCACTCATTATCATGACAATGGGAACTCTCATACATTGACTAAGAAAACTGCATTTTTGAGTAATTAAAACATCGATTTTTTGAGAAATCCACCATAAAGTCTTCTTTTCTATTCCCGATCGTAAAGAATAAACTAAGAGGTCAAAATTTTTTCGATTTCAATTTTTGATACCTCAATCAGTGTAGCAAAAGTGCTTCCATAATTGGTCCAAAGTCTGACGAAGAGAAGATCTTAATTGAGAATACTTTAAAAGCAATAAAGTAATTTTCGATTACTAATAATTATTTTTGATCTTTAATCCCGAAAAATAAATGACAACCGCAGACTTATGATAAATCAACAGAAAAAAATCGAATCTTACCAATTATGTAATTAATAACGTTTCAATCTTTTTTATTCCACTCTTAGCAGTTAGTTCTATGGAGTTCAGAAAATTTGAATTTACAAAAAAAAAATAAATAAAATCCAAAAGTATTACGGGGTTTTCTTGGAACCTACGCAACTTTTAATGCGTAGGTTAAATGCATTAAAAGTCAGATGTAAAATTATTCTCGAATGGCGGATGAACCCCATTATATGATGTTAAACACAAAAGTAAAATATTTTGAACACGAAAACCCGTTTAGGTAATTACATTTCATTCAATGGAATAACTGCACAATTTTACTCTTCAGGTCCTCGACTTTTTCGACACGCATATTAAAGCTAATAGCTGCAAACAAGCAATCACTCAGTTTTCTGTATACAACAACACATAAATTATGAAAAGGTATATATGTATGTATATATATGTATGTATGTATAAAGGAATGTAGTACTTCTAATAAGCATAAGCACAACTTAACCGCCCCAACATTTTCGCCATAAGAGCGGCATCATCATGCTCATTATTATCTCACACCGCGCAATCCGAGCTACTAGAAAACATTTCGTCTCTCCGCCGCCAACAACGAGGCTTATGCAAAACTTTGTCTTGTTGTTTCCACTACTTTTCGCTATAATTGCGGGTTGCAGTTAAGCGCGGTGATTGGATCAACCAGGTTGGCTCTGTAGCCCGCTTGCATGGCTGTTATGCTTCGCCCGCATGCCGCGGCCTGTTCGTGCTAATAAAACTTTTCTTATCACTCATTATTGATCACCAAACAATATTCGTATTCGAGTGATGAACACCAAAAACAACAGCAACAACAACGCCAACATTTATGATGGAAAAGTTTCCACAACTCGAAGGGAAAAAAGCGGAAATAAAAGTAGAAAACAACTTATGTAGTAACTCAGCAAAGCAGCTGTTGAGGATGCTGTGGGCGATAGGCAAGTACTTAGTGAATTTCTATTGGTTGCTGTTGTTTGTGTTGTACATACACTCTCACCTGCCACTTGGCATCACCGTTTGACTACCAATGCACACTCATTCGCATTCATGGCTGGTATATCGATTGAAGCACTTGCTACAACAACTTTGCATAAGCTGTAAAAAGCGCCAACTCACTAACAGGTCGGTTGGTGAGAGGAAAGTATGAGTGTTCTTCATTTTGCTTTTGTAGCTGTGGAAACTATAAAATTCATTATCTAATATGCTTTGTGGGGAACTGGCATATTTCAGCTGTAATAACGGTACTTGAGAGGAGCAGGCGTGCCGATGAGAAATAGGCGAATATCATTTTTATGTGTTCGTGTAACCACAAGAGACGGAAGCAGGTATAGAGCATGCAAATTGCTATAGCAGCAAGCTGGCAAGAAAACTGTTAATGAACCAGCCATTGAGTCGGATGAAACTGCAGTTATGCCACTACGCCAAAGAAAAAACTCAAACGGAGTTAAAACAAAAAAACGCTAAACTAGAATAACCACAAATGAACATGTTTCCATTCAAAGACTTGATTTTGATCGGCCAATTTGTATGGCCGCTATAAGCTATAGTAACCCGATCTGAACAATTTCTTGGAAAATTTTATTATTTGTTTTGATAATAGCCCTTGAAAAATTTCGAGATGATATCTAAACAAATGAAAAATTCTAAAAAATAAAGTTACTAGGACTTTAATTTAATCGGTTAGCTTGTATGGCAGCTATAAGCTACAAATAATGAGCAAAAAAATAATAAGACTTTGTTAATAATTTTCCAATTCTTAATTTATTCTTCACAATCCATATCGTCCCCCTCAAAGTAATTTTCCTTGAACCCAACACACTTATGCAATCGTCGGAAGAGTTGTTAAAGTATATTACCGGAATAAGTAGAATTCAATGCGAGTGGCGATTCATGTTTAAAGTCTTCAATTGTCTCAAAACGGTTAACCGGTAGCGGTTGTATGAGTTTGCTGAATAGCCAGAAGTCACACAGAGCTAAATCAGGCAATTACGGTGATTGTCGCGCGATATTGGTGGAAAATTTGGCGAAAAAACTATAAAAGAATCAAAGCAGTATGCGACGGTTCATTATAGTCGTGCAAAAACCAAGAGTTGTCAAACCATAATTCCGGCTTCGTTTTAGGAGTAGCTTCGCGCAAACGACGCTTAATATTCCAATAATATTCCCTGTTGACAGTTAGGCCGGTCGAAAGCAATTCGGAGTGCACCAAACTTCGATAACTGAAGTAACTGTCAACACAAGCTTGATTTTTTACGTGATTTTTTTCAGCATAAACTCACTTCTGCCACAATATTCGGCCGGATGATCGTCAGCTTATGAGCCTTTAAAATAGATTCGCGACTCTTCGCCAACAACAGTACGTTTATTGACATCCTGGTAGTCGATAACATTGTTTCACAGACGTTAATGCGACGATGTTTTTCAAAAAAATTTAGTTATTTTGGAACCAATCATGCTTCCACTTTTCTTATGAGCCCAAATGATCTCTCATACTGTCATCGATTTTAAGTACCAACTCCTTTATTTTATTGACGTGTTGATTATCAGTTGATGGCCGTCCTGAACGTCGTCAAACCGTTCGCAACCCTCTTTGAATAATTTATACCAATCAAGAACACTTGCTCGCGACACAAATATATCACCAAAGGCCTTTCCCAACATTCTAAATGAAATGTTTCGGGAACAGAAACTTGATTCTGTACAAAAAATTTCATGAAACTTCGCCGAATGCACTTTACGTACTTCAGAAAGACAAGCATATAATAAATACTAAACATTATTTTGATGTGACAGTTGGCACAAATGTCACTGACAGTTATACCAAATTAGAAAAAACGTTTTCGACGAATGGGTTTTGGCGTGAAATATAAATTCAAAAGTCTTATTACTTTTTGCCCACAGTAACATATACGCTCGTGGGCACGCAAGCCTTACCACTATACATTCCTAAATATTTTTTGGATCTTTTTCTTATAGCAAAGCAGAGCTCTATATAGTGTAGTTTAGATGAAATGATATTTTGTATTCGAAATATACAAAAATTTAGTTATTTATTCGACAATTTCTTACATATATTCAATATATTTTTATAGGATTACTTTTTAAAGCATAAATCATACTTTTTATTTAAAAACTTGTTTATTTATTTGTGTGGAAGTATTAATTTTACTATGAATATAGAATTTTCGTAATCCCTTTTCTATTTTACAAATTTCGCTGCTTAATCATTTCCCCTCCATTGCGCATTGGGAGCAACACTCAATGCGCCTAGAAGCACACTATGCTGGGCAGCAATAAAACTCAAGTACCGTTGGTCGTGCTTGTTACTAACCGATCAACAATTTTGCAAGTACCCAACGCGAAAATCGTAACTGACATCAACTGTTGCATGAAAGATCAAGAAAGGGCAGAATACCTACACTAATACTTTGCTAACGGTAGGAAAGAATGAGAGTATGTTAACTTTGGTATAATATTAAAAGAAATCCAATAACTGTAAACTATTTTGTTCGTGCAATAAACAAAGCGCGTACTTCTCAAATAGTTTATACGAATTTTATTTAAAGTAAAGCTGTTCAAATTAAGCTCAAAGCTCAGTAGAAGTTTTGGTTTCAACTTTGGACCTTACTAATATATTATAATATATTTTTGCTAATGTAACACATAATATTTGAAAGTCCACCTATAATCTGTCGACAATTCAATAAGACTCTTGCAGGGTATTGAGAAACTACAAATGCAAATATACAAACAGCCATAAGTACAGTCTGAATTGCTACGACCCACACTGTGGCCCTACCTCACCACTACACTGGCATGTTTCAAATTCCAATACAACTATGGGTTATTTTTCTCAATAACAGCAATAGCTAGGCAGCCGAGTGGCCAGGTGTGCCGGCAAACTTGTTGCAAGGACGTTGAAGTACAGTGAATATAAAATGGAGGTAGGACGAAATGGTGAAAAAGAAGGGTACAGCACACCACATCCGCCATCAGCTTGAGAAAATTCTATGGATAGTGCAACTACGCACATACATACATACAAATATATATTTAAATTCCAACAAAAATGTGTGGATGTAAGCTGCTAACTGTAGAATTTAGAGCAAAAGCGGTATCTAGTGGCATGCACCGGGCAATGTTGCAGCATTCATGTTCAACATGCAATGCACCTGCGAGTAGAATAACGGCGTGTGCGCAGCGGACAAAGTTACTGCCAGAGCTAATTGAATGAAAAAGCAGCGCCACAAATCGAATGAGGGTACATGGCACAATGCAAGAATGGACCAAATAAAAAATAAATGATTACAAAGAATAAGTTCTCTACAGAGCAACGGTGGTGAAATTAAATAAGTCGAAAAAGTTACCGAAAAATCGTTGATTAAATGGGGGTAGTACTGGAAGTGAATTGCATTTCAATTAAAGATAACCTTTTAGAAATTTCACATTAATACTTAAGATATGAATTATGACGGAACACACTTCTCCATTTATAATCAAAAAGTCGTTGCGATACTAGTTTAATTCTGTGGTGTTGTTTAAGACCAGTATAAAAATAATTATTAATATAATAATGTTAGTACCAGTAACTTCATAAACTCGTGTTCATGGTTTGTTGAGTGCGGAACTGTGAGGTGTATTCAAGAACAGTTAAACATTGGTTTGTGGAAGTTGCAGTTGCTCCACAAATGCGTTTGAGGGACTAAATGCACGAAGGAGGGAGTTTATAAGCTTATATGCCGTTAGAAGGCGGAAAGCAGCAAATTTTCCAGAATTTTTTCTTACAAAACTTTAAATTTGTTGATCCAAAAATTCGAAACATATTACTGGTTTTTAACAAAAAAGCGGCATTATAAAATAAGTCGGTTTTTATAAGTAAAATTTAAACTTCAAGAGTGTGTTAAGGGGATACATGATTTTACGGGTTTCTACATTTGTAAGTTGATTCGAAAACTAGTTTCGGGGACACAACCTCGAGAACCTGAACGACAACTACCCAAACCGATCCTTGTGTAATTTTACAAAAATCTTTGATATATATTTCTTAAGGACTTGAACGAATGATTTTTTTCCATTAGTATTTGAAAAAAAAATAAAAATAGTCGCAAAGTTTTCACTGAAATTTTTTTATATTAAAAATATCCGCCAAAAATCCAAATTTCAGTTTTTTCTCTTCGTTTTAACTCTTTAGTTTCTCTTTAGTTTTAACTAAACCACATACTTTTTGCACTTTAGATCATCCTGTGAGGAGTTGACCTGCCTTTTTTCCGAGGGGTCACCGGAAATGTCCGAGTAAATATATTTTTTCCAAAGATTTCAGAATTTCTTTGTTAATAGTGTATGTTTGTATATTCCATTTTTTATATGGAAAATAAATTTTTGAAAACGGGCTGTTCTTTACTCGAAGGTCCTCAAAATATAAAGTTTTAATAGAAATCTTGTACCTTCGGTCTTTCTCTGACAAATATATAAACTAGGTTTTTCAAAAGGTGTGATGTGATTACGAAGTATCGATTCGGTCATTTTTAATATGTTTTTTTTTTCATATTATTCAGAAAGGTTTACAATTTCGTGATGGAAACACTCAAGTGCCAATAATACCAAGCACCGCTTGAAGTAATGAAAATATTACTGCCATTCATACAACGCAATTTGTGGATTTCAAAACGTTCTCAAGAATTAAAACTGTCGCACCCCACAACCTAGCGCATTTTGAGAAAGGATCATCCATATAAAGTTGTTCTTACTCAAGAACCATTTCAGAAACCATTGCAAACCGTAAACGTCCTGAATTTGCTGATTTTTCCTTGGAACAACATGAAAACGATAACAATTTTTTATTAAGATAATCATCTTAGCCGACGAGGCTCACTTTCATCTGAGTGGTGCGGTAAATAAGCTAAACTGTTGATACTGGTGCGGAGAAAATCCACAAATTACTCATGAACATCATCGGTCCGCACATCTATTGAAATGAAGCTGGTGACACGTTACTATCGATGGATAGCGGTATACAAGTAGATCGACGATAACCTACTCTTTAAAGCCGCAATTGAAGAAGCTGATCTTGAAAACTTCTGGTTCCTACAAAACTTGTCTACGTGTCACACAACATGTAGAACAACTGAACTACTTCGCGTAAAGTATGGAGATTCGATTATTTCAAAAAATTATGCCATTAAATGGCCTCCAAGAAGTTGTAATATAATACAAGCAGACTACTACTTGCAGGGCTATTTGAAGTCATTGGTCTTTAACAATAAATCAGGTTCTCTTCAAGCTTTAAAAATCAATATTGATCATGACATATGACTACATTTAGTGCAAAAAGTACTCGAAAATTGGATTCATCGGATTCATTCCTGAAAAGAAGTTGTAGAGGCCATTTGAATGATATTATATTCAGAACTTAGGGGTAACCCATGAAAAATTAGCAGATTTTCGCGAGTTTTTTTTTAAAGAAAGTACTCAGTCGAATGTTTGGAAGTTCTGCGTACATAATAAATTATATTTTGAGCTATATATTAAGTTTTTTTTTTTTACAAAAATATTGAAAACTTTCGGAATTTTGTGCTGTCTTTGGAGGTGCAAAACAAGAAGATCCCCAACTGCTGACATGATTCCGACCGAATGAAAAGAAAAAAAGTACAGAGGTGCAGGACCTAATGACTTATGATTTTGGAAAAATATCAAAAATTAGCAAAATCACGTAGTTCGGAAAAAAGTGTCGTTTTTTAGGTAAAAAATTGTCGTGTTTTAATGACAAATTAACAATTTTGAACCAATCAAAACGATTGCAGGATACAACCTTGCCGAGTTCACAGAATATTTAGGAAAATATAGAGTATCCAAGGAGCAAAGGAGCAACAAAGATTTTTTGCAAATGTCCCACTGGCAGCGCTCCTTAAGTGTATCGAGTGAAATTTTTTTTTTTGTTTTTTTTTTTTTTGTTTTTTTTTTTTTTTTTTTTTTTTGTTTTTTTTTTTTTTTTGTTTACATCATAGCACTCTTATTGGAAAACCCTCTATATATAAGACATTCGTGTGAGTCAACCGAGCCATCGGTTTCGAAAATGTTTCCCTCACCGACTCTGAAAGCAGCGAGAGAGTCGCATTTAAAGTTTAGGTATCCGACGACATTAAGTTTTATAAGTAAAAGTGGAAAACAGCCTTCTGCCCGGCTCTAACCTAAGTCACTCTTCAGGGTAGAAAGTTGAATGCCATACGTACGCGATTTATTTTATTATAACTTTTATTAAATCTTACAGAGGAGAAGTATAATTTTAATTAAATTTAATCATTTAAAAAAAAATTCATTATTATTTGTATGTGTTTTTATCAACATTAAGGTACAAAGGTACAAACTAAATTTATTCAAAGCAAAATTAAAATGAACTCAAAAATTGCAATGTTGCGCTATCAAATATATGCGCAAAAACATGGGTATACTATATATGTATGTTTATGGCGTATGGACATGCAACAGCAGGAGAGAACAAATTGGTTTTAGTAAGGCAAAAGCGTGTGCCCAGAAACATTGCTAGTATTGTGGCTGTAATAGAAACTGGCATTGTTGAACAGCACAGGCACACGCATACATATATACTTTTATAAATATCAATATAGAAAGCCAGCTAAAGGATAAGCCAAGCCACTCCACAGTAGGAAGAGCAGCTGCGCTTGAAGGACACCCATATAAGTATGTACTACAACTATTGCTGCTTCCTTGCAGCGTCAACGTGGACACACCGACACGCGCTACAACACACTGCCAAATGCAACAGTTGCACAGTCACAAAAACGCTACCAGCATCGCGACGGACGGCAGGATGGCCTGGTGTTAGCAGCATAAACTTTTGCCGAACTTAATTGAAAATGAAAATTTCAGTAGCTGCTCAAACGAGGCGGCAAACTTTTTTTGTAGCCGAATGCCAAGCAGGCAGGCGAATCAAGGCAGAAAAAATGAAAATAAAACACAACAAAAGAAATCGCATAAAATGGAGTACCAGCAAGAATTCAAGGCAACAGCCGCAACTGAAAAGCGCCAAACTTCAGCGTGCAACTGCCGCTGCCGCTGCTGCAGGTGGCAGCTTCAAATGCTGGCGACAAAACAAATGGCAAAATTTTCAACAAACTTGCCAAAGTGGCAAATGGAAAAACTAAAATCTGTTTTTGTCCAGCGTTGCCAACTAACTGCGACCACTCAACAGTGTGTGCGGCGCAACTTAACTTAACTCCTTCAAGCTTTCACAATTCATTGGTGCATTTGTCTTTGCGATTGCATTTGAGTGGTGAGTGCTGCAGAGTTGCGATGAGTGTTGTCAGCTGTTGCAACAACGTCGAAAATTCGCAACTTGCTTGCATCAGACGTGATATATCTCGGGTGCATAGTCAGTGAAGTGCTGAGAAATTAATGATTTTCATCTTGAGCTGCCAGTCGAAGAACAATAGGAAGCAACAAAGCAACTTTCCACTTCTTATAAAACTTATTGTAAGTTTTTTCCTTGAGAACACAACACTGCAATTGAATTTGAATTGAATTCGAGCACAATTTGCATTGGAGATAATTAATGCAAATATTGTCAGAATTATGTAGCCCACTTGCAGCGTGCGTAATTGCAACATGTTGCCTGCAGCTGCCTGCCACAGAACTTACTGCCGAAACTTGCCAACTAAACTATAGCCGAATAGTTTGCCCTTTTGGTGTTTTTCCAAGCAAACAATTTAACTAAAGAAATGAGGAAGAAACCTACGCGGAGCAGCGACAGCTTGCAAAGCAAACAAATTGGGATTCGGTGTGCCCAAAATGGGTGAAACGAAAAAATTCAAAAATGTTCAGAAATTGGGAAAAGTGAAAATTAGCAAAAATAAATAAATTTTAAGAAATTGGGAAGAGTGAAAATTAGCATAGATTACATATGTGGGATAGTGCTCTTATTTTTGTGGGATATTCCAGTTAAAATTTTAATTTATTTTTATGGAATATTCGAGATAAATAAAGTTAGGTATACGAGTATAGTCTACTGGAAGTTCGAAAAGCATTATATTGGATATACTTAAGGAGACTAGAGAGTTTCTCTATCCTTTTTATTTATTATTTATACTTTCAAGACCAGGTTTTAGGTATTACTATCAGAAAGAGATAGCCTCTGCATTTCTTTGATGTTGTTATGTTTGATATAAAATGAGTTATGTTTTAGGTCTTCATATACGACACTTGGTAGCTTCGCTATTAAGTGTAGCTTTTTGCCTACTTACAACCCCATTTAGGCTTAGGTTTATCAGTGGCAAAACCCAAGGAGTTGAAGGTTTTCAAGGAGCCGTAAAGTATGCCGAAAGTGAAATTGGAAAATCAATTATTTTGCATTCATAACTAATATTAAAAACTAAAATGAAATTCAAAGAGCTAATTTTGTTGTACTTACATCTATAATCCAACTTAGCTAAAAATAACCGATTAACACAACCAAAAAAAAACACGGCATCGCACAGTCCTCAGTCATATGAGATGCTGAAATATTGGGAGGCAATATGCTCTGAAGAAGTGTGATAAGCACACTTTCATTTGTTCAGTTTATATGGCAGCTGTAAGCTATAATGATCCCATCTGTTCAATTTGTTTGAGATTTACATCATTCCCTTAGACAATAACCGGTGCCAAATTTCATTAAATAAAAAAGCCATTCTTAGCTTTTGTGGCAGTTATATGCTATAGTAGTCCAATCTGAACGCATTGCTTGAATATTGCAGCGCTGCCCTAGATAATTGTCTGCGCCAAATATCGGGAAGATATTTCTACAAATGAAAAATATTTCCAGGGAACCACTTACTTCCGATCGTTCAGTTTGTACGAACGCTATATGCTATAGTGGTACAATTACAACCTACGATTGTAAAATCAGTTGATCGATAGATCGTTGGCTAGAGACATTATTCCATCAGCGTAAAACTTTTCTGGTTTCTCGATGAAAAACTGCGACAAGTAGTTTTCGCAGGCTTCCCTTGAAGATAACTTTGCTCCATTAGAGGAGTTCTGCATTGACCGTAACAAACGGTAGTCCGATAGTGCAACGTCATGGGCATCAAAAATTTCCAGCCAAGCTCAACCAGTTTTTGTCAAAGACGTGTGTGGTCTAGCGTTGTCCTGATGGAAGACAAAGCCCTTTCTGTTGACCAGTTCTGGCCTTTTTTCGATTACTTGCTTCAATCTCATCAGCTGTTGACAGTAAAATGTAGAATCAATCGTTCGCCCAGGCTGGAGCAGCTCATAGTGGATGATTCCTTTCCAAACCTACTAAATACTTAGCATTACCTTTAGAGGCGTTAATCCTGGCTTGCGACCATTTGATAAGCTTCACCACATTTAGACCATGACCTTTTTCGCACATTATTGATCCATATTTCGTCTCCTGTTACCATTCGCTTCAGAAATGGTTCGATTTCATTTATTTTCAGTAATGAATTGGAGATGTTAATTTTTTAAATTTTTCACAGACGTTTCATGTGATATCCAAATATCGAGCTTCTTTTTGTAGCCAGAATGTTTAATTCCTTAGCGATGTCATGGCTGCGTATGTGACGGTCCTGGTCAATCCTTTCATAATCATTCATTCATATTTCACCGACTTTTTCAACGATAGGTCGATATGCATCTGAAACGCGAACCATTGTTGTGCCAGACGTACAGATACTGCATCGTCTCCGTAAACTTCACAAATTTCCTTGGTGGCTTGCGTGGCAGTCTTCTAATATATGGTATGGCACAATATGATTGGAAATATACGACTGCAATGACATCTAGTGACAAAATACGAAAAGACTTTTTCGACTACCCAATATTTAAAGCATTTTCTGCTGTGGATCTTAAACTTCATAGCAAATTTACACTGTTAAGGGTATAAATATATAGTATATTGTACATATATATTCTGCCCTGCTTACCAAACTCATAATTCACGTATCTTTCACTTCTTCCTATTCATTTCGACCCGCTAGTATTTATTTAGAAATTAATGAGATTCCTGCTGGTATAATGCCTGGAATTTCTTAAGCAAAATTCGCGCTTATTTCGTAGAGTTTTTAGTTTGCGTTCGGCAACTGAAACTAGAACGGAGGTTGAAAACAAGATAAGAAAAGTCTGTCACTTTTTGCTCTGTGCAATTTGTAGTCACACAAATTCAGAAAAATGTTGAGAAAAGTAGACGATATTTAAAGTAGTCTGGAGGTTTTGTTTACACCGCAGAATAGTGACCTCCCAATTCTGCTAGTAAGGTTGATAGCAGACAGAAATACGTTTTGTCAGTCAACTTTAAATTTAGTCTATGCTGTTAAGAAAGTTCTTTCAGAGTAAATATTTTTTAGTTCGTGGAAAATATTTCATAATAAGTATGATTTTAGGTCTCCAGTTGCTGCATTGCTGACAATCAGAAAGTACAAAATATATTTTATAATAGAAACAACTCTAACGCCTAACGACATATAACGAAATCGTCCTCTTGCCAACATGACATTAAAGATTTTAGATACGTGAATGTGTTGTTCTGAAGACATGTTTTGATAAATATCTATCCAAACCTCTCCCAAATAACTGTTAGACCTTTGAGCATGGCGTCGGACATTGGAATTTTTGTAAAAAATTTTTTGTTTTTAAATAAAATTCATGATATAATATTTCTAGCCGAAAAGTGTTGATATAAGAAAGTCAATCGAGGGTTGTCATACCCAGGCTTATATTTAAATTTTAGTGAAAGTCAAGTGGTCCTGGAACAATGAATTACAGTAAAAGTAAATCCGAAACGAATTTTCTAATACACTTGGCCACAGTGATCTATCTGTATAGTATAAGACCTCGTAAGATTGCCAAATATACAAAGCTGGCTCTGCAAGGATCTGATAGCAAATTGATTTATCTGCTGAGATCATCAGCTTATAAACCTTTTCATTAGAACATGTGTTCTCAGTTGGATATCGATGCAAAACAATTCCAGACTAATTATGTATGTTCCAGGCCATACCTTTAGATGTACTGAATTGAGAACGAAAATGGTTTGGGATCAATAGTTTGATAACTCTACAAATTGTTGTGAAAATAATAAATACAGTAAATACGTCCAAATTCACATAAAATCTAGTATGAGATATGGTTCAAGATATAGTCGCAAGAAATCACAAGAGTCAAAATGTATATAAAACAATAAATATATATAACACAAACTACAAAAAGCAAAAAAAAAAAAAATTACACCAAGCCACTGTTTCAAAATTCTCATCCGAAATGCGCACCCATTACTCTTTATTTGATTATGTTGTATATCCTGTGCCTCACTCTCCGAAGGCACTCATATATTTCCCACAAATGACTCAACCAATTATAACAAAGAGAATGTTTCAAAAGAAAAGAAAGAAAAGAAAATAATTGCTTGTCATAAGTCTAAATTACCTAAGGCTTTGCGCCACATATAGTAGGCCAATATAACTAAGTGGCTGCGAAGGACTGGAGAACACACAAAAACTGTATAATTCTTAACAAAGTACGTCATCACAATTTTAGGCGCCATGACGACTTTTATAGTACTTGAATGGAATGCGAAAACAATTAGTAGCAATTTACAAGGTAGGCAATTAATTTAAATGTCGCAAAAGAAAAGAAAAAAAAAATAGAAAGGAATTTGTAGCAAGGAGCAGGAGAGAGCGAAAATATAGTAGAGTACGAGGTAACTGGTTAACGTGGGCAATGAAAAAGACTAGATTTGCCATTAAATATCTGATACAGTTACAAATATATATCTAAAGGCAAAAAGCCTAATAAAGACGTTGAAAAAAGAAGACCAAATATGCATGAAATGAGCCGTCACAGAGAAAAATATTACAGCAATTTACTAACTCTGAATAAAAGTTTATTGGAAAGGCGATTTTACATAAAAACATACAAGCACAAGCAAATAGATGTGTTCGAGTCACTTCTCAGACTCTGCGAACCAAATTAATTCAAACGTCGACTCATACCAGCCGCCTTTTAGGCGCATTAACCGGACATGTTTCACAAGTTCACACAATCCTAATCATGTATGTAATTTTGTGTGTGCAGTTTATTGCATACTTTCAAGGGCGCTACTACAAATTACAACAACGCTTAATGCGCATTAATGCTTAAAGCCTCGAATTAATGTCATGGCATTATTTATCAATGATGACCCGAAGCAAATGGGCGATAATGTTTCAACGTCACAACGCCACAGCCGGACCGCTGAGTAAAAAAGACATAAGCTGCTACTGCTGTGTTGGGCATAAAAGTGAAGGGCCGACAACATGTACGCCATATATTTATAAGTATAAGTATTTAAGCATGTATGTCGGGTAATGCCGAACCACAAAACCATTATCAGTATTTTCAACATGTTTAACAGCAGCTTCATTGTTATTATGAGGCCTTAGTCACGGCGGCGTGAGGCCCAAGTGATAAAGTGTGTCGGCATCACGTGCGCGCATGTTGGGTGAGTGGTCAGTACGGTCTCGTGGTTGGTTGATTGCTCGTAGATCGATTGTGGTGCGTGTGTATGCTGCTGGTAGTGTGATGTGATGAAAAAATCATTTGCAATGACAGGTTTGCTAACGTGGCGTGAGTAGCACGCTTGTCTCCGCCATGCAAAAAAATTGGTAAAATTAATTTCCGGCTTTTGAACGACAGATGGGTCGGCGCACTACCTTGCTTGTTTGCATAAGCCTGTGAGCGAGATAAATGTGCACAAGCAAGTATAACTTCTTTCACTTCATTTTTCTCGCCCACCTCCATACGTCAATGAAAGATTAATTAGATAAAATTGAAATTGTATTGAAATGTGACGGATATTGAATTTGCTAACTCAGATCGAAGTCAATTTGAATTTGTTTTTTTTTTTTTTTTTTCTTGGTTAATTTTATTGACTGGGTGGTAGTAGTTGTGGTAAAGAGAATAAGTTCTTTAGTTAGGAAATGAAATTATGTTTAGACAACCTTCAAAAATATAAGCTACAAATCGACAATGAATATTTAAAATTCTCCATTTGTTATTCAGACGAAGAGTAATGTGAAATTATGGCGGTATATTCACATATTTTCACTTATATCGGGCCTAATGTAATTTAATTTAAAATAAGAAAATTTTCCAATATTTTCGAATGAAACTTGCATTTCTTTCATTTATCTGTCTTCGTTTGATTTGAAGAGGACTTTTAAACACACAGTACCAAAAATAGTCTACAACCATGGCAAAATATCTGGGTGTTGAATTTTAGCTCAGTTTTGTTACGTTTATTTTTTATAATTCCTTTTCTCGTATGTTTGCTTGACCGAGCCCCCATGTAAAAACATATTTCATCCGTGTGACTGATTCTACAGGATTGGTGATGGTGCCATAATGAACTTCCAAAGTAAACAGGACTTTTTTTATCTGGCGCCCGAAGGTGGCTATCTCTTTGTCGACCAGTGCGTTAGAATCTGCTATATCATCGATTGTCCTATAAAAATTTCATGATATTTCATAGATTGGAGGTGAAGTTAATGCGTTTGAAGTGGCAGTATGTTTGTGTTATCGGTGCGAAAATGAACTTCGAACAAAGAGCCAACATAAATTTTGTTTAAAAATTGGTAAAACTTTTACCGAAACGTTTCAATTGATGAAACAAGTTTATGGCGATGATTGCCTATCCCGTAGTGGTTTCAACGTTTCCAAAGTGGGCGTGAGAACATATGGAAATGACGATCAACATGTGGGCCAATCAAAATCCGTGATCACCGGAACTTTCATCAAAACTGTGCGTGAATTCATCAAAAATCAGCCGAAATCACCATTGAAATTCGTGGAAACGGCATTTTTATCGATCATTTGAGCTTACGAATGGTGTGTACGGTTTTTTCCGCACAAATTGGCTGACAACCAAAAATTGTCTCATCGATCGACGTTTGTGACTGATTGTTTGACCAAAAATCACATTTTAACCATTAACCACTCCCCGTATTCACCTGATATGTCACCGTGTGACTTCTTCCTTTTCGGTAAAATGCATTTGCCATGAAAGGAAAGCGTTATGCAGACGTAGAGGCCATTCAAAAGGCTTGCACCGGCATACTGGCTTCCATACCGGCTAACGAGCTAAAACACTCGTTCTACATGCTTTTCAACCATGCAAAAAGCCATATTGACCATTTTGAATAAAATAAATTGATTTTGACGAAAAAACAATTTCTTCTTTTTTTTAAGTACTGTTTACTTTGGAATACACCTTGAATTCAGTGAGGCATTTTTCTCATTACTTAATAGAATATTCCTATAATATAATTATATACACTAAAAACCTTGGCTTAAAATAAATTCGAAAAAAATCTTGCGCCTTAATGGGTAAGGGGTTAAGTATATTCAGAAATGAAAAATTACAATTAAAATTTTTTATCCAGTGCTGTTTCTTGCGAATTGGACTCAAATACATAGTCGGGACACCTTAAATATCCTAAATTTTTCTTCACACTTGTTGAGTAGTGTTATTTTATAAAAGCGAATGGCATCATAGTTTTATGTGGCACAAACACTCGACATTTTTTAAGCAAAGCACAATTGAAGCTTTCACAAACCATCCAGAGCCGAAAACCCTTTGCTAATTGCACTAGTAAATACTATTTTGTGACTTTCGTTTGACTCAAGCAATATGAGATATGAATATGATCCAAATTACTAGCGATTGTTCATTGACCCCTCAAAAATTACTTTGAAAGCATTGTTGCTGCATATCATAAATAAACTTTCTCTGTGTCTGTTGCTCATGTCCTTGCGGTGCAATGTATCCTTAAAAATACATAGGCAGAACTCTCATCAGGACTGCTTTCTGACAAACTTGGGTGCTGTCAGTAACGAATACCACGAGAGGATCTATCCGAGCATTTCCTAAATGGAACAGCACACGTGTAATTGCTTGAATAACGGCTTTTAGTTTAGAGTTGGTGAAACTAAATCACGACGAGTTAATTCAATAATACCTTCTAATAATTTTAATGATCGCAAAGCAAACTTGAAGCAAAATTTAAGAGCTTTGTAATAAACTTTCAGAATTCTAATTGAATTCTCACTCACCTTTTTACACTTTCCACAAAGTTTTTCAATATTTTGGCATAAATTATTTTTCGTAAATTCTACTTCGGAGCTTCTCTTACACAGCGGCGACAAGTAGTAAAAGCGATTTAAATTTCAAATAAATTTACTGTACTCACACTCGTCCCGGCACCATAATGCACTGGCAAAATGGCTGCCGTGCACAAATCTTGGCAAACAACTTTGAAGAAAATAAAAAAATAATTTATGCTAAGTTTGCTAAAAATTCTCAACTCACAGCAACTCATTAAAAGGCGAAAAATTTTGCATAGCCAAAAACAAAATACCTGCAGCCGTGCGCGCGCATTAATTTGGGAAAACGAGCGCTTTCCAAAATATATATATATATGTGTTTTTTTTTTTTTTTTTTTGGCATTTTGCCTCATAATACTTTTCTAAGTAGCGATTAATATTTTATTTTGAGTTAAAAAAAATAAAAAATAACTCAAAACTTAATTTGTTGTCGATAAAATGGAAAAATAAAAAATTCATTTGAATTTAAATCGACTTTCAATGAGACCAGAATAGCCGTGTAATGGCAACAACAACAACAACAACAAATAACAAGCGCTGGCTACGTACAATGCGACATGCGACAACAACAGCAACAATACATCACCAACTTTATCACTTTGAATTTTGAGTAAAGCAAAACTTTTCACTTTGACTTTGCAGAATTTGCGGCGCAATCACCTCGAAGCGACTACCCGAAACAGACGCACACATACATATGCATAGCCAACAGAATCGGCCACCCTTAGCGCTTACTGTACCAACATTTTGCAGCTATTATTGCTTTTGTTGTTGTCATTGCTGTGAAAACTTTATCGTTTGTGTGCACAATATTTTTGCATATGCCAGAAATATGTCGAGTACAAAAACAACAACAACAACAACAACGATAACAACATTTTAACATTTTTGTATAAAAGAAAAGCAATAAAATACAGCAATACAGTGAGAGCATCAACACCAATAATGACAGGCAACGCATACATACATATTTACATATAAATACACACATAATTATATATAAATATATATGTAGATATGTATATATGTATGTATATTTGTAAGTATGGAACTGTACATCGCAGCAGACAGACAATTCCACTTATATGCCTTCGTTCAAATGTAAGCCAACACGACTCTGTTTTCAATTTATTGCCACTTGTTTTTATTGTTATCACAGTGACTGCTGTTGTCGTCGAACATTCGGCTTTACGTAAAACCTTCCCTGTAAAATGGAAACATTTTGCTGGCACCTTGTTAAATCATACATGAATTTCCGGCTTTAAAAGCACTCTAAATTGACTCTGAATACTCTCTCTCAGCAACGGAGTACTAGCGATTGTTTCAAAATAAACGATATATGCACATATAAATACATGTGGAAGATTAATGGTATTAAAAGAAACTGAAATTTCTAAAAACTCTAAAAAGTAGTACAATTTTCTATTTGTAGTATGTATGTGGTAGTGCCTTATAGAGCGAGCAGTAATCGATATTCGTAATCCACTCAAAGTCGATATCGCTTCAAAAAAATTGGGTTTTGTTTCAGATAAACATTGTGAAAAAAGTACCCGACGATTGTTAACTTGTTTTCATGTCAAACTCATAAATCCATGTCTCACCGGCGGTTATAATGCTCTGCACGAATGTGGAATTGGAAGTCGCACGATCAAGCATGTCTAAAGAGATCACTTTTAGAAGAAAACTCAGCTACACCGAGACGAGTCGAGCAAAAACGCGTTTCATACCCAAAATATCCACCAAAAGTATTCGAACGAACTCGTCAGAGATGTCGAGCTCTCTTGCCATTTTCCAAACACTTGCCTGAGGTTTTTCAAGCACTATATCTTTCACTTTTTCAATATTATCATCAGTTGAAGAGATTGAAGGTCGTTCCGAATGAAACATGTCTTCAAAGATCTCTGTACCGTCTTTGAAGGTTTTGTACGTCTCGTAGATTTGTGCTTTTGAATTACCGTAAGCCTTTTCTAGCATTCAAAATTCCAAAACATCACACCATTTCGTTAGATATACAAAACTTGAGATAAATACTTTGTTCGATAATTTTATCCATTGTATAAATCGCAAGGCACCACTGAGGTGTATCGACTTAAACAGCTGCCGTAAACAAACTGGTGGAGAGGTCACGCTCATATTTCGCATAGTAAGGCACTCCTACCCACTTTAAAAAGTTTATGAAATATCATTTACCCGGAGAATTTAAATAGCAATTTTTAGCTACTTTTTGCCACAATGTATGTTGATACAAGTTAGCTCAAATATTCTTTATAAATAGAATAAAACATATCGCCAAAAAGTCGATAAAAATTATTAAGAATTAAGTGCTCATAACTTATTGGAATATACCAGTTTTGTAAGAATTATTGAGCATCGCTGGAATCGAAGTTAAAAGATTAAACAAAAGTTTTAGACCCTGACGGTTTGGAATTACGAATCGAAAGTTACTTATTCCATTCCAGTAGTCTTAACGAATAGGTCTATTCAAGACCCAATAAATGTAATCAATTAACGTTTAAGGTGTAATTGTCTAGTATTCAGTATAAATAAAAAGTTCTTTCTCAATAAAAAACACTCACTACTCGGTGTGCTCATTTTTGATTATTGATCGAAAGCGTCAAAATAAGTTACTTTTGCCTTCTTATCTGCACTAAATAACAAATAAAATTTAAAATAGCTCCGAGTATTGAACAATTTTTGCTTCACTATTGAACCTTATTAATGCTGGGATCTATCAGTAAAGCGAATCCATGTGAAATTAAATAAAATGAAATAGAAATATCACCCTAAGCTGTATGCGGAGTTAAAGAAAATGCTAGATATTATTTGACAGCAGCTATTTGAACAGCAGCTTAGATTCTTTGAGTCGTATATTCGGAGATTTTTTTATTACACATGAAAGTTAGGAACTTTATGTGGAGTCATATAGAGACTATATAAACACAGCTTAGCCTTAACGGTAATCTGTTTAAGCAGAACTGAAGAACTTAAGGTGTTATACCCAATATTGAATATTAAAAAAATTAATTTATTTTGCAGATATATCGATATACAATAATATGGAAATATTATCCGAAAATCTGAAGTTAATTCAGTCCATAGCTTAAAAGATTTGAGCGTATTTGTATGAGTTGTTAAGCTTAGTATAAACGGTAAAAAAAAATGCTGACTTCAAGACGGTGAGGATAATTTCTCTGAAACTACTAAACCAATCGATTTGAAAGTTACACTCGACTTTCTTATATATATATTTTTAAGTAATGATCATAGATATAGACTTCGATAATAATTATGATATTTTCTGCCACGTATTAAGCTAAAATACGACTTATTAGGGATGCAGCTATTTTGCCAAATAATCGAGATTTTGGCAGCTACTTCAATCATTGCCTGTATTCACCTATATAACAATTATTTTCTTGAGTTTTGACTTCACATAATCTTAAACAGAAGAGTTTTACTCACTGACAGACAGCTGTTTCCGTAGATCCACGTGCGGGTCTATTTTGAGATCCAGGCAATCCGAAAAATGTAGAAAATAATCGCCGCTTGGGTAATATAGACTAAATTCACAATTTTGTATTATTATATTAAATGCCTCTTCATACAGAATTTACAAAAAGAATGTTGTTCTGGCTTGCAAGAAGTAAACTTTAGTACTTTCCACCACATACATATGTAAGTGCTATTATAAGCATAAAGTACCCCTCCACAAAATCACTTAGGACAACAATGAAAACTAACAACAACAAACATGTCTAAATTTTCAAAGTTAGAGCTGGCAACATCAGCCAGTTGTTGCTATTGAAACGTTTGCGACAAGAAAACAGTTCCCTGTCAAATACCTTGAAATAAACTTAACAAGGTCACACAGGCTACAAAGAAACTGCACGTGCAATAACAATAAATAGCATTGTAGCAACGAATTTTGTTGTTCGTGTTTATTAAGTTCGCTTGTTTTGATGGTCGTGAGCCGTGAAATTTCGACTTAAGCGAGTATGTATGTGTGTAGGTATATATGCATATACTTGTATGAAATAGAGATGCTCGCGAGGTGGAACACAGTTTCAATTTTCAATTTATGACAATGCCACGAGTATTATCTGCCAGACAATTGGAAATGTTGCGCGTTAGAGTAAAAAGTGAAATGGCGGGAGTGATTGAAAATAGGTATGCAAATTGAATATGCTGGGAATATGTGCTTGCATATTTTTGCAAAAAAAAATTGTAATCATATTTATGTAAATGAAATGGATGAAATATAAAATAATATTTAATTTCGCCATAATGAAAGGTTTCTACATTTAATTTTGTTTCTAAATTAAATATTTCGTGCTTGTAAATATTACTCTGTTAATCGCCTCGGAAGTCTATTTTAGAATATGAACTTAATGTTTAATTTATAATAAATGCCTTAAACTGACCCACTGTAACAACTTGTGCGAATAATAGAAATCTAGTACCAAAAAAACTAATGGCTTGGTTTTCATCGAAAAATTTTGTACATTTTTGATTGAATAGGTACGATAATAATTCAAAATTCATTGTTGAGAGACCGTTAAATTTTTCAAAAGTCACTGTTTGATGTGCTTTATGAGCAGAGTAAGTCATTATACCAAGTTTCTTTAAAAAAAAGCCAGCATAATGTTAAATTCAATGGCGAACACAATAGAGCTTGAAAGATGATTAATGTTTTATTCGTACTTGAATTAGAGCATGTCGATGTGGCCAACCGTAGGTGTCAATATGACCGCGCTTTATGACATATAGTCAGCGAAGCAATCAATATATTGAAGGAAACTTTTGAGTGAGCGCATTATTTCGCGTCGTGGGTCTTTGGTGTGGTCTGCAAGATCGTGCGATTTAACAACGCCTCAAGGCTTGAATTTATGAGAAGCAGCCTGTAGTACTAGGGTGACCAACCCCTGTATTTTCGTTTCTAATTTTATAAAAATTTTTGCATATGAACTTGATTTTTAGCCCTTAATGTCTTTATCGTAATAACTCATTTCTGGATTTTCTTTATTTTAACATTTTTTATTAAAAGATATTCACAATTATGCAAATAAAAAATGTAAAATTAAGATAAAAATATAATGTTAACTTAAAGTGATAACAGTACTCACCGTATATTTGGTTATGATCACTATATATGATGTTGGTAGGAAGCAAGTATACTAGAATTAAAAAAAAAATAAAAGTAAATTTTATTTGATGTTTTGTTTATATCTTTGGAAAGGTTTTTTAATTAAATATTAAAATAATTTGTCAAACAAAAATTTTGTGCATAAAAA